>NC_141895.1:629375-942812 GCF_030686135.1 Camelina sativa | reverse complement strand
CTTAAAAAAATCTCCTCTGCTTTTGCCAGTAGACACCAAGTTTGATGTGCTTGTTTTTCTCTTTGCATTGCTTGGTCAGAGGATCACTTAGAAGGATTTGCTGACAGGCAAGAAGATCTTCATAAGCGTGAAGCACTTTCTTTTCCAACTCTGAGTAGTTATTTTTCCTGAATTCACTTATGACTGCCTTTAATTCCTTCAGCTTCTTCGAGAATTTCAACATTCTTGAGCAATCAAAGTTTAGTGCTGTCCACCACGTCTTGATAAGAGGTGCAAAATCAGGGTGTTGATTCAGCATGGTCAGGAATTTGAAAGGCAGGTTGATCTTCGGCTTGTTGATATCCAGAAAGAGACAACAAGGGCTGTGATCAGAGAAGCCTGGTTCACCAAAAACTCCAAGTGATTGCGGAAAAGCAGACATCCATTCGTCGTTTACCAAGATTCTGTCCAACTTCTTCGTGATCGCACCGGGTTCTTGCCTGTTTGACCATGTGTATGTGTTACCACAAAATGGGAGGTCAGAGAGGTATGAGTTGATCAGTGCTTGACTCATTTCTCGCATTGCTCTGGTGTAAGTATTGAAGAGTGGATTTGAATGTTCGTGGGGATGCAGGACTTGATTGAAGTCCCCAAGAACAGTCCAAGGTTTGTTCAGAAGCTCAGGTGAGGAGGCAAATGTTTGAATTTCTGACCACAAAAGCTTCCTCTCTTCACTACTGCTCGATGATGCATATACAAGAGATACCACTATCTCCCTTTGCACAAAAGGCAACTGCACCAAACAGACTATCATCTGAAGGGATTTAGACAAAATTGTCACCTTTACCGTAGGATGCCAGATTAACCAGATCTTCCCAAGGTCTGAGTACTCATTATTATCCGCAAAAAACCAACCCGGAGCCACAGTAGAACAGACACGCTGCGTCTTCTCCGGTCTTACATGAGTTTCTATTACACCACCAAATAGAGGTTTATGTACCTTTATCCATTTTTTAAGGCTTCTCCGCTTTGCAGGGTCGTTTAGACCTCTTACATTACGACAAAAAATATCCATATATGGGATATTGAATTAGAGGTTTAAAGGGCCTCCAGCCCTTACTCGAGAATCCTTCTTCTTCTTCAGCCGCTTGGATATGACCTTGAGGAAGCGGTCAGAGTCCTCATCAGGATTGTCATCATCCCCGGGAATGGAATCATTTTCTGAAACTTCCCCCTCTTCTCTGGCCAAATTCGCACTTGGTGATAGATGAGAGAACAGGTTTGCAGTTAAGTCGATACAGAGTTTACCTTCATCAAGGTTCAACTGGAAGTCCTTTGCAATTTCCTGAGGAAGATAGTTGGTCTCCTTACTATAATGCACCTTCCTGTTACTTGTTACGCCAGCGAGAGCCTCATTTTGTCCTGGCTTGTTTAGTACGTGAGTCGATGGAGGTACTGAGGTCCCAGATATGGCTTTGTCTTTGTTTGCAGCAGAAGAAACTGCATTTACTTCGACAATAGGCAGCTGACTCTGAATGGGTGCCTTACCAGCTTGTTTGTCTTTCTTTGCTCTAGGACAGGTCACCGTAGTATGCTTGACCGAGCCGCATAGGGTACACAGGGGTGGGGCACTTGTACAGCGGGATACAGTGTGACCTACTCTTTTGCAATGACTGCATAGTGATGGCAGCCATGGGCTAGATACTTGGATTCGTTTGATCTGTCCGGATTCGAACCTTGCATTAACAGCTTCTGGCAGAGGCTTGCGTGGGTTGATGACCGTGTAGACTTTAGCTACTTCTATGTTAGTTAGCTTTTCTGTGTGCGGGTGAAGACAGACCGGATGTCCAACTAGGCCTGCAATGTGTTCGAGCCCTTCTCTGTTGAAGAATTCAAGAGGAACTCCATGAAACTCAAGCCAAACCGGAACCAGGGTCAGTTCAGGCTTCTTAGGGGTGGTATCTGGGGACCACTTGGCTACGAACATTGTCTGTCCGTCCACCTGCCAGAGACTTTGACTGAGTATTCTCCTCCGCGCATTCGGGCAAGGGACCCTAAACAGGAACGAGTGTCCTTCCATTTTTGAGATTGTAATGTCTCGACGCTGTTTGCTCCAGATCCCATTTACTATAGCATGAACTGCCCCTCGAGCAGGGGGTTCTTCGTAGAACTGTCCTAATATGAAGCTATTCCATGCCTTCTTATTCTTTTCAATGACCGAATTAGGGATAGTAACACACGCTTCACCAGATTCAAGAGTGTAAGGAGTACCTTTCTTTTCTAGCTGAATCGAGTTACCAGCAACCAAAGCCTTCCAGGGTTGGTCTTCACTAATGCGGGGAGCTCCGGGAGCTGGAACTGTCTTGGTCGAATCCGAGGCGATGACATGTTGCTCAGCAACTATACCCAGATTTGCAGTCAGAGGTACAATTACCAAAATGTTGGTCACTATAGCTTCGTTTCTAGATTTTGGGGATCTAGGGATTTCGATTGCCGCAACTTTATCCACCAGTTTGATGGATTCGCAGGAACCAATTTTCTTATCCTTGGCTGACTCATTGTTGATGTCAGGCAAGTCAATTAACGGTGAACAAATAGAAGTTTCCCCAACTGAGAATATTTACAACCCAAATATTCTCCAATATATATTTTCATCCATTATTGTTCTCTTTTATTAAATAGGTTTAAAGTAGTTGGGGTATATATGACTCAAAGGATTCCCCAATATATATTTATTTATTGTTCTCATTTTCTTATTCGGCTAATCAAATGTAAAAGTTACATCACAATTTCGACAATGGATTTGATGTTATCAACTTATCATTGTAAATGGAAAGTAAAGAACAGCCAAAAGACAAAAACATAACATATGTATATCTTTGATTCTGAAATTAATTATTATAACGCTGTAAAATTTATGTGTGGCTTTGGATGAATCCGAGAGTGAGTGAGTGACTGATATAATAAATTCAGTTTTAGATTGATGTGAAAAAGGTGAATAATAATCATATAAGAGAAGAGGGGACCATAAAGATAGATACAGTAATCACATGATCTTCTTCTTGATCAGACTGCGAAGACGGGCCTCAATTTCTCTTCCTCCCCCATTATTTGTCCCTGCATTAACCTTCTGGTTCGGGATAAGTCCTCCTTACTCAGACGTTTATTTTCTTTAAAAAATGGTATTGCTGAAAATTAACATTTTAGCAAGTAACAGCCTTAACAATAAATGTTCGAACTAGAACATATTCCAACATATAGTAACTAAAAATGTAAATTTAGAATATCTCAGTGAGCTTAAAGAATGACAATTATTGAAAGAGGGTAGGGACCAAGTGAGGAGGAGAGTTTCTAGGCTATATGGACTTCCGAGGAACCGAAATTATTGAGAGATGACAATGAGAAATGGAGGCATGCAATTAGTTTAAGTGTAATGAATTGGAAGAATTAAATTATAAACTCGACTAGATTAGTAGATAGGTGTTCATTTATGCTCCCATTCTCATTTGTCATTAACTATATACTATCTCATGTCCTCCTCACTTTTCCACTTGATATTTACCTTTTTCATTTCTGAAGAGTTTTAATATCAAAGTCCTGGCCAAAATTTATTTTCAATTATGGAGAGCATGCGAGCCACCTACTTCTCCTACAACACGGTTTCAAGCTTCGTAGTTATTCTATTAGGTCGTTGAGGAAATACATTTAAAAAAGTTTCAAACTAACTTTTAAAATTGAAGAAATATCACTAAATACCACAATTGGTTTTTACAATTGGAATAATGGCGCTTCCCTCAATTTATGTTAATGTTTGGTGCTACATTTAGGCAAAAAAAAAAAAAGAGTAAACTTAATGTGTATGTGTGGTTAACTCTTTTACAAATTACTCCTTCAAGGTATACAAATCCAATTATTTGATCTTCATAGTTTTAAGTATTCTTCCCACATAAAATACATAATCAATCTTCCTAAGTTCTAACAAAACTAAAATTATCAAACTGTTTGTTGCGGTAGTCCATATTTACAAGACATGGGCCACAACAAGGGAAGATGTCAACGAGCTCGCATTGTTATCTAAATTCTTATTGGCACTACTCAAATGAGGCCCTTTTAGACATTTCTGGTTAGGCCTTTTAGGCCATTATATCCTAAAACACCATGGGCTAACTTCTCAACAAGAATAATAAAAAGTGTAAAAATGGAAAAAAAGAAAAAATCAATAGAGATAAGGTTCCACCGAGACTTGAACTCGGGTTACTGGATTCAGAGTCCAATGTCCTGACCACTAGACCATGGAACCATTTTGCACGGTTCCGCACAGTACTCTTTGAAATTATCGAATTAAACGGATTTCGTTATTACTTCGTTAGTAGGGAAATGTGGAATAAAGTCAATAACTATATTTGGATCCATGCTAGAACACGGATTGAAATTTCTTTTATCTGTATTATAATTTTAAAATAAAATATAATTTATAAGACGGTTTAGCATTGTAAATTGAGAAACGATTATTATTATTATTATTATTTTTCTTTTATGAATATGAGAGATGTATTTTGGTGAATGGAGATCCGAATGATCTATATAAATATTTTTTAACCAGGACTGGACCGGCCGGTTTGATCCAACCACAATCCGATAGGTATTCCGGTCCGGGTAACCTCTAAAAACCTAACAAATAAAACCCGCTAAAAAAACGTGAACCGGTAGTTGAACCGGCGGGTCAGACCGGGTTGTCGGTCTGTGACCAAAATATTTTATTTTGGTCACACTTTAAAATCAAACCAAATTAAAAATAAATGTTGTTATTTATAAAAGAATCAGTTAGTTATTTTATCTAATCATTTAAAAGTTTAATTTTAGTTGTTAAGTACTTAACTATGTATGTTTTGTTCATATATTTATAAAAAAGTAGATGTTATATTCATAAAATGTAATTAAACTAATAAACTAATTGACCTGTAATTCAATCGGTCCGACTTGTTGACCCAATGACTCGAAAGACTTCCGGTTCACTTTCCGGTCTGGTTTTAAAGACATTGATTTATATTAAAAGCTTGGAAGGGTGTTAGGTCATATTTTATTTTGAAATCCAGAATAAAATCTCGAAAATCACGATTAAGTGTGATTAATTGCCAAGATTTTATTCCTTGTTACGCCTAACAATAAATTTTTATACATAACACTATATATGGTGTAATAATATATGGAATAATCAAGATTTTTTTAAAAAAATTGTATAAATCATTGGAATATTATATTTAAGAGGATTTTTTTAGATATTTTTAAGTGTATTCGTAATTTCATATAGCTCACTGATTTCATTTATAAATTTTTTTTTGTAACCAACCTATATTTAATATATTATCTATTTTGTAACCAACTTATAAAAATTATATATTCTACAAAAAAAGTTGTGTACTTCCGTTTTATTATACAAAAAAAATTGTGTACTTTATTTTTATGATTGAGAGTATATTTTTATCCCCTTTAATAACTTGGTTAACATTGTGGTCTATCAATAAAATCTCATAAAAATAAATTGGTAATATTGTAATTATAGATATTTGGAAATAACGTGATCTTCCAAAAATAAAGTTTGGAAAATTTATAAACTATCAATTTGGAATATCCCGTTTAAGATTTTCGGTTACAATCAAGGTTTTAATTGTTACCATTAATATATGAACTATTAACTTGTAACCAATTAATATATGGATTAATCTATAACCTATTTGTAACTATTTATAATCATTTATTAAAATTATAAAGTCTACCAAAAAATAATGTTGTTTACTTGTCTTTTATTAAAAAGGGGATTTCGTAATGATGATTTTACTTGGGAAAGAAAAAGGAAAAAAAAAAAGAAAAAAGAAAAAACAAAAACAAAGTCAGGCCATAACTAAAAGTTAAACTAAGTGCTTTCACACACGAGCTTCATTTGGCCTTCATAATAATACAGTATACTACTTTGGAGTATAGAGTCTATATAAGACGATCCATGTGACTATATACTATAGAGTTCAAATCCTCATTTTTCATTTTCCCGATGGAGCGAAAAGTCCTAAATACCCTCATCTTCTCCGTTCTCTTCTTCTTCACCACCTCTGCTTCTTCCTCCTCCTCTTCCCAATACCAAACTCTCGTCGTCAACACTCTCCCATCCGCCTCAACCCTCTCATGGCCCGACTCCGAATCCTTAACCGGTGAATCCCAACCCGAGTCCACTACTTCTTCTCTCTCTGTCCATTTATCGCACGTCGATGCCCTCTATTCCTTCTCCGACGCGTCTCCGACGGCTCTTTTCAACCTCCGTCTCCAACGAGACTCTCTCCGCGTCGAATCCATATCCAGCCTCGCCGCCGTATCAACCGGACGTAATGTCACGAGAAGAACTCCACGTTCCGCCGGTGGTTTTAGCGGCGCCGTTATCTCCGGTCTCTCGCAAGGAAGCGGAGAGTATTTTATGCGGTTAGGCGTTGGAACTCCGGCGACCAACGTTTACATGGTGCTCGACACAGGAAGCGACGTCGTTTGGCTCCAATGCTCTCCTTGCAAAGCTTGTTACAACCAGTCCGACCCGATCTTTGACCCGAAGAGATCCAAAACGTACGCAACCGTCCCATGTGGGTCTCGCCTCTGCCGGAGACTAGACGACTCGTCGGAATGTGTCACACGTCGAAGCAAGACTTGTCTCTACCAAGTATCCTACGGTGACGGATCATTCACCGAAGGAGACTTCGCAACCGAAACGCTGACGTTTCACGGTGCGCGTGTTGATCACGTGCCGTTGGGATGCGGTCACGATAACGAAGGCTTGTTCGTTGGTGCGGCTGGGCTGTTGGGCTTGGGCCGTGGTGGGTTATCGTTTCCGTCGCAGACGAAAACCCGTTATAACGGGAAATTCTCTTACTGTTTGGTTGACCGGACGAGTTCCGGTTCATCTTCTAAACCGCCGTCAACCATCGTTTTCGGAAACGACGCCGTTCCGAAGACCTCCGTTTTCACGCCGTTGCTGACGAACCCGAAACTCGACACGTTTTACTATTTGCAGCTTCTTGGAATCAGCGTTGGCGGCTCGCGCGTTCGGGGAGTTTCGGAGTCGCAGTTCAAGCTTGACTCCACCGGAAGCGGCGGAGTTATCATCGATTCAGGTACCTCGGTTACTCGGCTGGCGCAACCTGCTTACGTGGCGCTTAGAGACGCGTTTCGTCTCGGAGCTAGGAGCCTTAAACGTGCTCCGTCGTATTCTCTGTTCGACACGTGTTTCGATCTCTCGGGGATGACGACGGTAAAGGTTCCGACGGTTGTGTTTCATTTCGGAGGCGGGGAGGTTTCGCTTCCGGCGAGTAATTATCTGATTCCGGTGAACACTCAAGGACGGTTCTGTTTTGCGTTCGCCGGAACAATGGGGAGCTTGTCGATCATTGGAAACATACAGCAACAGGGTTTCCGGGTCGCTTATGACTTGGTCGGGTCACGTATCGGGTTTCTGTCTCGCGCGTGTTAGATAATTTGAGTTTGAGTTGACTGATGATTTATTCCCATAAAGTCTCTATGGGAGCAAACAAAATAAACAAAAAGCAAAAACATTGTTATTCATCTATCAATCATCGATTCATCAAACTACCCATTTAGTCATTTCATTAATGATGATCCCGAGATAGATATATTTTCATCTCGAGTGGTTGTAGTAGATTCGTTTTTAAAAATTGTACTTGTTTACATACACTCAAGTCAAAGAGAAGTAATTTGTACTATTGTTTTCCTGTTGGAAATTTCATAAAGCAAAAATGAAATTATTGTTAACAGTCTAGCATTTTAATTTTGTTTTTTTTTTATAAACATAAAAGTGTTCGTTTCACTAATGAATCTTTATACAAAAGAAAACAATTTGCAATCCTCCAACTGTATAGCACTTAAGATTGAGGCACTAACCAACTTAACAACTAATCCAAAAGGACCAAAATACATGCTTACAAAGGTAATGAGGACTACGAGTTACATGTTTACCTCAATTATGTCACTAGACTAACTCGCCGGAATTGATATAACTAGCTATATAGAACTTGTTCACAATTAATATATATACATCAATGATGACGATATATAAAGGTAATGATCGATCTAGCTCACCTACTTTGTATGGATCTAATGTTTAGTACCCATCGATTAGTTGTAAGATGAAATTCAATGAATCTTCTCGTTCTGCTCGACCACTAACTTTACAGAACTAGCTACTTTTTTTTTTACTTTTTTTTTTGTCAAATTTATCAATTTTTGTGCTCATGTGATAGACATAAATACCAACGGTTCAGTGCATCAGGATATTTTGATATAAACGTACATTATGTATAATGTGAATATCGTAAACCACACATGGTATCGTTAATGTAAGGTGGAGGTACGTTCTTGGTGTTTGGCTCTCCATGTGAGTGAGAGAGTGTGGATACAGAGCCGTGCCTATGGGCAATAAAAAAGGCATTTGCCTCAAGCCCCCACCATTCTTTCATATATTTTTTGTGTTTGTGAAATCATGATCAGTTTGCTATCAAATAGTTAAGAAAAGAACTAAGTAAGAACTTAGATGATGAGAATTTGGTGAAAACATTATTTAAATACAAGGAAAAAGACTATATCTTAGTTTTTAAAGATTATTGTTTTGTTTTCAATAATTTCTATGTTTTAAAATGATTTTTACATTTATTTTATTTACATTTTTTTTTAAGAAAAATTTTCAATTTCAATTTCGCCTTAAGCCCCCGTAAATCTGGGCACGGCACTGTGTGGATATCGCCATATCGGACGGCAGTTCTTGGCTTTATGCGTTATATATATATATAAGAAGCAGTCTCAACTGTGACAAGTCAAAAGCAAAATAATTTCATCAGTAAGTAACAAATCAATAAATATAGTAATCATAAGTGTTTGAGAGAAGTGAGAAACATCCTCAATGACTATACAGAGACAAAGTGCGGCACGTTGGCCCACATGGTCAGAATAATGCAACCAACGGACGATCCACCGGTTTTTATACCCACTCCCTTTACCGCTCTTTCCTCCGCAAATATCTCCGATCACTCAGTCACTTGCGTCTTTAGTGGATATATGTGATGATGAGTCAATTTTATTATGCTCCGCTTATCCAAAAAAATGCAGCCTACCTTCTAGAAAAGTTATCTACATTCAAATTGGATGATGACTTTATTTTGGTAGGTTTTTCATTAAAAATAATTAAAAAATTACTTAATTTAATTAAATTAACCTATAGTTATGATTTTGCTTAATGACCATTATACCTTTCGGTCGACAACTAAATTACGACCGGGTCAGGACGCGGATCCTCTTTAATCCGGAAATAGAAAAAAAAAACTTGCGGATCTGTTTGTACTCCAGATTTATAATATTCGGATCATGTTTTTGATTTGGTTCAAGAATAGTTATTTCTGTCACCAAACATAGGTATAATCCCTATATATGGAAATTGGTATCCGACTATTTAATGGGTTCAGTAATATCAAATATTAACTAATACCATACTTAATCCCTATAATTATTATGAATATTAATAATAATGAGAAATCTTTAATACTTATAAATTGTGACTTGCTTACTTCCAAAACAATCAATAGATTAAATACGAAATTGTATATAAATATAAACTTATTTGATTTACTTTTATATTGTGAGATATTTACAGAAACAACAAATCAATTTAATACAATTAAATAAAAACAAATAATCATTTAGTTTAGATTTTTTAATATTTCCTTAACGAAATTATACTAATTAATTATAATTAGTATAGATGGAAAGAATAAAAAATGCAGAAATTATATATATGTAAAGTTGTAAACTAATTTACAGAAAATATGTATTGTATATCCCACATCGACTAAATATTTTGGAATATGGTTCATAATCACTATAAATATATGACTAATATGTTTTGAGTACAAATGAGTAGAAAACTTGATTTATCAGGTATCCAAATTTAACAGTTTAATTTGATTATATATTTGAGCATATTTAAACTTTTTTAAAAAACGTAAATATATTATAATATATTTATGTTTTTTTTTAAAGTTTAAGAGATTATAAATATTTAAATTTTTATAGAATGTTTAAATTATTATAAATATTTGAACTCCGTCAAAAGTTTAAAATATTATAATATACTTAAGTCTATAAAATATTTAAGTAATATATATATATATATATATTTTTACTCTTTAAATTTTTAAAATATAAAAAAAAAGTTTGAGTTAAACCCATTAAAACATGTATTTTTATCAAACTATAAATTAAATTGGTTTTTTACAATTTTGCTGAGATTTGATATATCAAATATTAACTTCTAAATGATAACCTAAATATACTTAATCTCACTATAAATACAATGGTTTCCTAACCATTGAAATATCTCATACTAAAATAAAGAAAAACTCATACTCTTACAAAACTATTATTCGATATTGCGGTGTGTCTATCCTCTTACAAAACTACTATCCGATATTGCAGAGTGTCTATTTTCTTACAAAACTACTATACAATATTGCGGTGTGTCTGTTTCCGTGAAAAGTTATATTTTACAAACTTTTTACTCTATTAGGATTTTCAATTTACTGTATAACCCCAAATATATAAATTAGCACTATATAAACAAAGAAAATAAGTCAAAATAAAAAACTACATTACAAAAATACAAATTACAAAAAAAATAACTAACAAAATATATAATCCCGTGCTGTAACACGGGGTATCACCTAGTATACCATTAATTAGATAATATAATATACTTCCTCAGGAAATTATGTGACTTTAACATATTGGTCTAAGATATAAATAGCCATCAAAACAAGACTGACCTTTCTAACGTCACTGCCCAATTTTAAAATGTACGACAACTTTCCGGAACATGATGACAATTTTGCATTACCGATTTATTCGGAGACAAATGTCTTTGTTTCTTAGATATAAGAGATCTGACTCGAAAGTCCATGAATCTATCATAGTGCATGTGACATATCCAGACAATGTAAGATTAAAACATGACTCAATTATCTCCAATTATTTTTTATTTACGGAAAAAATCGGTGGATTAATAAGGCCTTAGGCCCATTACAAAATCAAAAAGCCTATACACGAAAATGACCAATTTGCCGTTCAAAGCTTCAGATCGTACTTCCTCGATCCGTTACCGTAAAGCAATCCCCAGTGTTTCTCCACGGCGGCTCCAGTTTTCTGATCTTCGTCGAACAGAGCAAAGATATACACAGGGACCTTATTCCATCTCCTTCTCGGATGCTCAATCAGCCGCTGGTTAAAAACCCTAGCGTTCTCCAAACTCGCAGCTGTTTCTCCCGGTTCTCCACTCGTCGGCCACCCGATCTCCGATACGACCACCGGAATTTTAGGTAATCCCAATGATTTCACGGCGGAGTCAACAGAATCCAACATTATGTCGAACAGATTGGTGTATGCGACTCCACTGTACGGATCGATGTATCTCCGTCGCTTGGGGCTGTTCATCGGCTGAAACAAAGCGAAGTCGAGCGGAATCGAAGGGAACGATTGTTTATAAGCGAGGTAAGGGTACACATTCACCATGAGAGGTGACTCTGTTCGTTGTAGAAACCTTATGAGCGGTTTCAAGACTGTCTCAGAGATCGATTTGTGGAAATTAGCGGTTGAAGGAGGGAATCTTCTGGAGAGAATCGCGAGGGAATGCGTTGTGGAGACTTTGATCTTATTGTGTAATCTGTATCTCTTGAGTGATCTGTGAACGTTGACCATAGCTGAGACAAGGTTGGTTGAGAACTGCGGGAGTAAAGAGACTTCGTTACCTACAGAGATTGATGTGATGATTGTATTCTTGTGGTAAGGTAAGATGAAGTTTCTGATGATTGATTCGGATTCGGAGAGATTGGTTGATAGAGATGGGATCTTGTCGTTGGGGATACAGAGGGAGAGAGTGATCCCTGTGTTGGCGAAAGATTTGGTGATTCTTGGATCTAAGTCAAAGGTTTTGACGTGTTTGATTGAGAGTGAGTTGATGAGTGATGGTAATGCTTCTGGTGGAGGAAGGTTTGAGCCGTAACGACCGTAGTTGATCCCGATCACTGGACCTGCAGCCAAAAAACGAATCAAGAAACGCACTGAATTGAGGAGCATTGTTTGATTCAACTTTCTCGGGAAACAGAATCGTGTTTGATTAGTTATACCTTCAAGAGATGGAACCGTGGAGGAAGAAGCGATTGAGATGGAAACGATCAAGAGAATCCAGAAAGCGTATTGCATTTGCATCGTCGTCATCGTCATGATCATCTTCTCTCTTCCTTTTTCTTTTTTTTTCTTTCTCGATTTGTGTTGAGTGATTTTGGTGGGAACTACTGGATCTTTGTAACTAACTCATAACTATATAAACGAGATTTTCTTTACGAGAATTACATAAACACCCATTGAATCTGTTGTACAGAGGTTAGAGAAAGAGGGGCAAATAAGTCATTTTGAATGGACTGGGGGAGAACCAAGTTAACCGACTACGCCCAGTGGAATCGGGGAATGGTTCGCATATATAACCGTACGTAACCGGTTTATGATAATTGAGTCAGCGTTACTCAGCACAAGACATTTATTATTTAAAGACAATGAAATGGATATCTTATCAAGACAATTATATTTAATTAGTGAGTATACTTTGCAATAATGGTTAAAAGTTTACAAAAATATTAAATTATTGATATTCAGCTTGGTGATATTAAAACTTACTAACCAAAAGACTAAAATTTTTATAGCATTAATTTTTTTTCTTTCTATTATTCTACACTAGGATTCAAACCCGCGCGTTGCCGCGCGGAAAATGAAAATCCGTAATATACGGTGTTTAAGTGAAACAAATTCTATATTTTCATAAAATTACTGTTTTAATTTTAATGAATGATTAATTTGAAGTAATTGGTAATAGTATTTGTAAACAACGAATTGATTGATATTATTTCTTTATCAACTATATTTACTTTGTAACTTAAGATTACATATTTGATTATTTTGTGGTTTAAATTGATTAAAAAATTGGACTTAAGTTATTCATTATATGTTGTAAATCTTACATCTTCTGTAGTTTTAAGTTGTTTAATTAAAAAATTAAAATTGAGTCTTTAAGTAAATGAAGTAATATACAAACCCTAGATTTTCATCCCTGATTTTACGAATTATGTCGAATCAATTTGGTGCTTCTCTGAGTTTCTTTTTTTTTTTTTTTTTTTTTTTTTTTTAATTTGGTTTAGTGATGGCTACTCCGGGAGAAGTAGAGTATGAAAATTTTCGAGAGAGAATTGAGCGTACTGTGTATATAGACGATCTCACGCCTCTTGCCGCAGTCCCCGTTGTTGAATCTGCTATGAACCAGTTCGGAACGGTCAAGAGTGTCAGCTTTGTTTAAAACTTCTTGGGTCCAAAAGAGTTTCTAACTGGTGTCCTCATTGAGATGGAGACTAAAGAGATGGCAGAGAATGTTAAACAACCTATTGGGATTTGATATGTCACTCATTAAGAGGCTGTTATTGGAGATGTGATTTCTAAATCCATATGGAATTGTAAATTCTAAAAATCAAAATACATGGATTTTGAAATAACATGTTTTATCTTTGGATTTGAATCCTTCTATTTTACACTTTCAAATCTATTCAAATCCATTTAAAACATAATTCGGATTTTGAAATACAAAAACAAATCATTAAATGAATAACATAGGATTTTAACAAGTATTTGTAAATCATAGAACCAATAACACATAATTTTGATAAGTATTTTAAAATCAATGATTGAATAACACATGATTTTTGTTTGGATTTCCAAATCCATTAAAATCATAGAACCAATTATTTCCCTCTAACATTTTTTAAATTTCCAGAATTTTCTATATTAAAAATTATTTTAAACAACCTATCAAGACTTAACATGTCATTCATTAACATTTTTTAAATTTCCAAAATTTTCTATATTCAGAATTTTTAGAAAAAGGAAATTTTTTAAATTTATGAAAATAAAAGAACTATTGTATTAAGAATTCCAAATTCAACAATCATCAATGAACCCATCAAATTTAATCCCTACTATTAATCGTAAAACAAAGAAACCTTAGTTTTGTAAAAATTTACAATACAATGCTATTGGAAATAAGACAAAATAATTTATTTGCGATAAGGATAAAAGCGTAATTATATTAGTTCTGAAATCGGATAAACACGCGGATCCTTTTACCCATTAATCTGACCCGGTTTTAGCTTTTAATCTCAACCGTTTATTATATTTTTGAGAATAAATCTGAACCGTTCAATTGACTGAGTGTACTAAACCTAAATTTTATTTTTCTTTCGCCTATGCTCTCTTTCTCTCGCCGTCTCTCCCAAATGGAGAGTTAAAGAATTTTTTTTCCTGTTTGTGGACAAAATCGAAGAGATGATAAGAGGAAGAGAAGAAGGCAAAGAGTTTTGTTAAAGCATCGTGTATATGCTAAGGTATTTTGTTTCTTTTATCTTTTAATTAAGTTTAGATTTTGAATCTATGTTTGATGATTAAAACCAAGTGTAATTGGAATTTTGTTTCTGAATCTTGTGGTAGAATGGAAACCAAGTGATATATCATTTTTGCTTATTTAAACATGAAGACAATTGATATACTCTTTTTTTATAGCACAAAGTAATTGGGCTGAAGCTATGGCACAAAGTAATTGGGAAGCTTACAAGATGTAAGTTGTTTTTGTATTTTAATGAGACCTTATTTTGTTCATTTCCCAGATTTTTATTTCTTCTTAGTTTCATGTTTTTGGGTTTTGTAGGATTGACGTTTATATATATGTATGATCATTTGGTGAAGAAAAAACTTCATAATACTGCAAAATCGTTTATGATTGAAGGAAAGGTTTCACCTGATCGAGCTGGTAATAATATGACTTTCGTGATCAGAGTAACTATAAGAATATTAAACCATCGGATGTTTGATGGTCATCATCATGATTTTAAGATGGCTACCTTTCACATTCTCTTTTGTTAATTCACATCATAATTGGCATTGTTTAGGTACAATGAAATGAGGCAGAAGTTTAATCGAATACATTGCTGGAGGTAAATTCATCATCTTCTTGTGCTATTATTCTATATTTGGTGTTTATGTGCATTATTAGAAGAATTTGTGATATCTTCTTGATTTGGTTTCATTTTTTCAGGTGCTACCCATAACTCAATCAAACTGACCCAGGTAAACAACTGTTAAAGCTTATCCTCATAACTATTTTTAAATGTTAGTACCTTTGTTGCTTAATCTTACAAGTTATTTGATTACTGCAGTGGATGCTTCAAACTCTTTAGGCAACCAGTTACATGGGATCCATTGGAAAGGACAAATAAGGAGAGGCAATGAAGGATGCTACCGCAGCTGGTGTCAATGTGAGTCTTCTTTAGGTTTAGTTATTGGTGTTTGGTTCTGATTTAAGTGCATATCAACGGGTGCTATAAACTGTTTATTACCTATTGTTCTATATCCAGGTCCACTATTTTGGAGATGAGTCAAAACCTACCAGAACTTGCCGTGTATGTGTTCTTGGTGGAGAAAGGTTAGGTTACAATCAATCTTTATATTTGCTTTTGAATATTTTCTTAATAAGATGTCCTTCTGTTGAGTTGTATTGAGGCGTGTCTCCCTTTTTTTGTAGGTCGCTCATTGCAAATCTTTCTGCTGCAAGCTGCTACAAGGTTGAACACTTGCATAAGCATGAGTACTGGGTTCTAGGTAAAAAGAAATCTCATCTACTGCCTTTTTTTTTAAAGAGTTTACTTTATGAGATTTGATACTTTCATATGTTGGAATCTGCTGAGATTTTGTGAAACATGTTTCTTTTTTGGTAGTTGGGAATGCTAAGTTCTACTACATTGATGGATTCTTCGTCACAGTATATCACCATAATCCATTCAGTTGGTATGTGAACATGCAGCTGCTAACAACAAGCTAAGAAGACATGATCCTTTATGAGAACCAGACATGTCATATTTTGTAATGTCTTCTCTTTGATCAGATTTCAACACATTTCTCTACTGTTTCTCCCTAACAGTAGCAAGAATCAAGGTTTACTGACATCTGAAATATCTATCTACTCTCAGTTAGTACATGATTTTTTCTATTAATTTTTTTTTTTATTAAGAATCTTAGTTATTGGATAAGTTGAAATTTGTTTAGTTTTAGCAACCAGATGGACTCTTATAGAATCGTCAGTTTGGTAGATAACATCCATGTTGTTTCTTCTTACGTTCTTTGTTTTTAATTTTGTGTACAAAATCAATTTGTGTGACATGTTTTTGTTGGGTATATTGTAAATGTTCTCTGTTGAACAAATCGACAATGCACATTTTTGGATGAACTAAATTTTTTGTTTTCAAACCAAGGAAAAGGATTTGACAATCCGCAACAAGTTTTGATTCGATTAATTTGGTTTCTTTTTTACAATTATATTTTCTATATTTAGTCTTTAGAATTATGGTAAGAATATAATGTTATTTGTCAAATTAACGATGTTACATACTTAAATTAGAAATCATATGTATAATTGCGAGTGATTATATGAACTAAATAACAATAAAAGTAATTCTAAATACGACAAAAATAAGTTTTATAATGTATCAAACTCATACTAATTTCATTCTATGGATTAAAAGAAAGCATCTCTATATTATTATTATTTAAAAATTAATATATGAACATTGTAGAACGGGTTAGTTATTTTATTCTCTTTTTAACATTAAAATTGAACTTCTATTTATTTAAACAAATAACTATATAAATCTTGGATTCAAATGTATCATTGATTTGACCTACACTTAATAAGATATGTCGATTAAAGTATCAACAACAAAATTATTAAAATATTGTTATTATGATTAAAATTAATGATATTGATTGATACAATTATTTCTCAAATAACCTGATTTATTATGCTTAAATGTAAGGATTACATTTTTGCCATATATTAAATATTTTTGTAACTTAAAAAAACGAAAATTATGGAAATGTAATTAAGTAGGGATACAAATCTTAAAGAGGTTGCTATATTTGTATCCCGATTTATAATACAAACAAAATTCAACTTGAATATTTCTCTAAAAAATAGCTTTAATTCTTACCAATTATAATTTCAATTACCAATTTGTGCTGAAATCATATCCGAAATTTTATTTTTAAATTTACCAGTTATAGTTCCAATTAACAAGTTATAATTCCCTTCATTTTATTTTGAGAATCTTGGAAATTTAGTTATCAATCTTCGTAATATATCTTAATATATTCGTTTAGATTTTTTTTGTTAAAGCTAAACTTCTCGAGTACTCTTCATTCATCTATATAAATAAATATTATTTCAATCCTTGATACACATTGTTTAACGTTTTTAACTTTTTGTACAATTGTGTTTTATAGTTCTTTTAGTTAACTTTTTTTATTCTATTTTGTTTTTTATAACCTTTTTTCAACAACTGACCTAATTTTTTCAACATATGATTTTTTATATGTTTTATATTTGTTTCAAAGTTTGTTACTAAAATGCATCATATATATTTACACTCGATAAATATTTCATGTTTAATGTTTTCTTTTTTTTTCTATATATTCCACTCTTTTATTTCTGATTTACATTTTAAATAATTTGATATCTATGTTCTTTGATATATATTTTTGTTTCTGTCAAATAAATTACAAACTATTCCACAAAAAAAAAAATTTTTTTGGGGCAGACTTAGCAAATAGGTTTGACACGTTTGCCAATTTTATTTAGATCATTTGGTTCAGGAAGTTTTAATTTTTTTTTGCGGCTTTTATCTTATTTGATAATTCAAGTTTTTAATGATCGCTAATTTGGTTGACATTCGATCCAGATTCTCCATCATGTCAATCCAAAGCTCATGGCGAGAGGATTATTAGATTAAAACATTCTTAAACTAATATAATTTTGTATTATAAATATTATACCAAATAAATAAATTTATAAATATAATCTTGCATGTACGTATGGATCCATGGTCAATAATTTTCACAACTTAAAATAAAATTCTTCTAAACCATATTTAAAAACAAAAATTTCAGCCCAAATGGAATTGTAACTATATATATATATATATATATATATATTAAACACTCAAATGGAGAATACATGTATTTTGTCTTAATTTTTTAGTCAAAATTTATTAATAAATTATTATATGAGAAATTATTTAAAAGGAAATAGTTATGTGACATAAAATTTATAACGGGATGGATCAGGACGGGACGGGATGAGATTTAATACCCGTAACAAAATTACTTTAACATTTTTAACAAACACGGTTTGTGCTTGATTATTATGGATGGATTGCAAAAAATGTATATTTTCCAGCTGATGAATATGATGATCATATTTATTTTCGCTACGGGTTGGAGTATTCTACATATACACCAAAATATTAACAAAACACAGTAAAAGAGTGGCAAACTAATTTTTATGGAAAATATTAATATTATATAATTAAAATTTTATAACCTAAAAATGTTTATTATTTGACTGAATATATGTTTTATCAGTGTTTTTAAGTAATTTAATTTATTAATTAAGTACATATACATAAATAGTATAAGTAAACTGAAAAGGGTAGTTAGAATAATGAAAAAAAATATTTTGATCATTTTTTTTTTGAAAAAGAGAGACATAAATTTTAGATAAAAGTACAAATCAGAAAATATAGGTAGATAAATTCAATTGTCAAGTTTTCACTAATTTAGGTAAGGATTGACTATGTGACAGATAATTAACCACTTTGGAATGGGCACTTTGAAAATTTTGCTAATTTTGAAAACAATTATATTTTTAAAAATTATAATTTTGGATAATTTCAACTAACTAAATAAAAAAATATTCAACGGAGACTCTGCTATCCCGTCTAAATTTCTTACCTAAATTGTTTAGTAAAATTGTCTACCGAGTAATTATTTAAAAGAGAAAGAACATCAGACAAAAAATTCTGATGGATACGGGACGAGACGAGACTGGATGAGACGAGACGAGATGAAACGGATGAGACGGAACGAGAGGAGATGGGTTGGGACGTGAGGGGACAAAATAGGATAGGACGTATTTTCCGTTCCAAAGTAAACACGACTAGGGTTTTTTTTAATTTACATGAAAATAACGTTTATAAAAATATTTTATCCCGTGCTACAGCATGGGTTACTACCTAGTAGTTTATTAAGAAGTTCTTAATTTAATATTTTTTCAAAATTAATAATACAATATGTTTTAACAACTTTGTTTTACATGATGCCCTTAGTGTACAAAAAAAGCGCATCTCTTTTAGCATAAATAATAGTATAAGATTACAAGTTTTAATTTAGAGTTCAGTTCATTGTTTACGTTCATTCTCTTCTAAGATGCAATTTTTGATGTTTTTCTTCAGATTAATTCTTTTGATGGACATAAGAGTGATATATTTTTTTGTAGTAATATCTAATATTAAGTGATAAGCGATATTGAGCAAATGTGACAAGGTTTGGAACGGAAACAGATACATAGAAAGGATCAGGGAAATAGCTAAGAGAGAACAAAAGATATCTTTTTCGATTTCAAAGGGAGACTCAGTGAGCTTGAAAGCGATGGATATGTCCTCTCTCTCTCAATTTAGAGAGTAAAATGTCAAAGAGACTTTTTTAGATTTCAAGTTCTAGACTCGACAAGAGAGAGTGAGGAAGAAGAAGGAATTTTAATCTCATATCCCTTTTTCCTTAAAACAATTTCTCAAAAACCCCCTGCTTATTCTCACTATCTCTTCTTTAATGAATTTCCTAGTTGTACCCAGTTGCACCCCACATAGTGGGATTCGAACCCTGGGCGCGCGCGTGTGCGTATGGAGCTTGCAACCACTGAACTACTGTGTTTTTCGTTGAACAGTTATTGGTTTAATTATATTTAAGCTAAAACAGCTTTTTACCATTGAGAGGTTTTGAGAAATTGTTTTGATGAAAAGGGATATGAAATTTTAGTCCGAAAAAGAATCGTGGTAACCGATCTGGTTTTAATAAAAATTAAACCGGAATTTAAAAACCAGTATATTTAATTTTGTAAAACCGAATTAAACCAACCTATCTCTTGATTTCGTTGCACTTTTCCACGATGCAGATTCTCATTACGTACGTTAAACATATTCTTAATTATGATAATATTTTCCCCAAGACGAAGCCATATATTTTTTTTTTCTTTCATTCCTAAAACAATAGAATTAAATCAAGAATACAAAAAGAAAAACACAAAAAAATGCCAAAAATAAATAAATTATTTAACTCAAAGAACAAAGACCACCGCCTTTCATCATTTGTCTAAACTCTTGGTAGTTAACTCTACCATCACCATCAACATCCACTTGCTTTATCATCTTCTTACAATCGTCCAATGTCTTACCTTGCTTTAGACCCAAGGAAGACAAAACTGCCTTCAGTTCATCCACCGTTATAAATCCATCTTCATTCTTATCAAATACATTGAAAGCTTCCTTCATGTCCTCTTCTTCTTCGTCTTCCTCGTCCATTATCGTCTTGTAAAGCTCCCCAAACTCGTCTATGTCCACACACCCGTCACCATTCACGTCGATCTTCTCGATCATCTGAGTCAACTCCTTGTCAGGAATGTATATTCCGAGGCTTCGTAGTGTCTCGCTTAGCTCTTTCCCCGTGATCGCCCCGTCCCCATTTTTGTCGACAATTTGGAACACACGTTTTAGCTCTGTCGGATCCATCTCTTTTTTGAAATTTGTATGGCTACGTGTGGAGGAAGAAAAGATAATGGTGAGGGCTCCGTGGGAAGATCTTTTACACTTTCCTCGCTTCTTTGGAGATCGATGAGGCCAGTAATTAAGAAATCTAGGTGGAAGTTAATAGATTCAAAGAGACATTAATTAGCCAAAAATAGAGAGGAAGAAGGAGATAGGAGATTTGCCTTTCTTTGATAGTTAAATGTTAATCGATGAAGAGACATGTTGGGGGGGGGGGGGGGGGGGGGGGGGGGGTTGTTTATAGTACTACTACATTCTTAATTTTTGTTTTATAGTGGGAATTTAATTAATTATATCGTTTTGCCAAACAAAAAAAAAGCAAGAAACAGTACTACGGGAAAAGTCGAGTCAACTTATCAATATATGCAATCTAATCGATTTGTGTAATCTTTTGAAGATAGATAACCAAAAATATTGTAATGTATTTAATTTTATTTTTTTCGGCAATGTAATGTGTTTTTCTAACGGCGTTTCAGTTATCGGCTGCAAGTGTCTCTGATGTGTTTAACAAATAACAATAATGAACATCTTAAAGGAAATTGCTTAGATACACACACCTACAAAGGCTACAATCACATATGATTCAATTGGCTACGAGTACATTCTTGAATCTGATGAGTGAGTAGTTAACATTAGTCATAACCCTTTATAAAAAAAGAAAAAAAAGTCATTTAGTATAAGCAAAACATATGATAACTAAAAAGTTTTTTTTTTTGTTTTGTTTAAGACTAAGAATCATAAATCTGTAAAAAAACGGAACAAAACATTTGTGGGATCAAAACATTACAACTTTATATAAAATGTGTAAAACAAAAACAAAAAGCTGTGAAATATAAAAATGTAAAAATTAATAGATGTGATATTTGAAACATTGAGGTACAACAAAGAGGTGTAAACATAGAGGTATGAAATAAAAAGGTATAAAAAGAAATAGATGTGATTTTTGAAATATGGAGGTACAACTAAGAGATGCAAAACTTAAGATGTATGATTTTTGAAAGTTGGGGACACGACAAAAAGACAAGATTAATAATATACAACTGTTGGGATCATTAATAATTTTAAACCATTAGATGGAAAAGTGGAACTAATCTCATCCGTTGGATTAAAGTTGACACAAAAAGTGGGTTTCCTATTATATATTTAAAAAATTAAAAAACACTTCAATAAAACAATTCTTTAGTTTTACTTATTAACTTGTAAGTTTTGAAAATACTTAGAAAACAATTTTTCGAAACTTGTTTATGTTGTCCAGAAGTTTCTATATAATAAACAAAGAGGTGTAAGACATAGATGTGTGAAATAAAAAGGTGTAAAAATTAATAGATGTGATATTTGAAACATGGAGGTACAACAAAGAGGTGTAAACATAGAGGTGTGAAATAAAAAAAAGTGTAAAAATAAATAGATGTAATTTTTGAAACATGGAGGTACAACAAAGTGATGCAAAACTTAAGAGGTGTAATTTTTGAAAGATAGGGACACGACGAAAGACACGATTAATAATTTGCAACTGTTGGGATCATTAATAATTTTAAACCGCTAGATGGAAAAGTAGAACTACTCTCATCCGTTGGATTAAAGTTTACACAAAAAAGTAGGTTTGCTATTATATATTTAAAAAACACTTCAATAAAACAATTCTTTAGTTTTATTTATTAACTTGTAAGTTTTGAAAATACTCAGAAAACAATTTTTTGAAACTTGTTTATGTTGTCTAGAAAAGTTTATATATAATAAACAAAAAGGTGTAAGACAAAGATGTGTAAAATAAAAAAGTGTAAAAATTAATAGATGTGATATTGAAACATGGAGGTACAACAAAGAGGTGTGAAATAAAAAAGGTGTAAAAATAAATAGATGTGACTTTTGAAACATGGAGGTACAACAAAGAGATGCAAAAATTAAGAGGTGTGATTTTTGAAAGATGGAGGTACGACGAAAAGACACGATTAATAATTTGCAACTGTTGGGATCATTAATAATTTTAAACCGTTAGATGGAAAAGTGGAATAAATCTCATTTGTTTGATTAAAGTTGACACAAAAAGTGGGTTTGCTATTATATTTAAAAAAAAACACTTCAATAAAACAATTCTTTAGTTTTATTTATTAACTTGTAAGTTTTGAAAATACTCTGAAAACAATTTTTCGAAACATGTTTATGTTGTCCAGAAAAGTTTATATATAATAAAAAAAGAGGTGTAAGACATAGATGTGTGCAATAAAAAGGTGTAAAAATTAATAGATATGATCTTTGAAACATGGAGGTACAACCATGAGATGTAAACATAGAGGTGTGAAATAAAAAAAGTGTAAAAATAAATAGATGTAATTTTTGAAACATGGAGGTACAACAAAGAGATGCAAAACTTAAGAGGTGTGATTTTTGAAAGATAGGGACACGACGAAAGGCACGATTAATAATTTGCAACTGTTGGGATCATTAATAATTTTAAACCGCTAGATGGAAAAGTAGAACTAATCTTATCCGTTGGATTAAAATTGATACAAAAAGTGGGTTTGCTATTATATATAGATTCTCATATTATATTTTATGGAGAATCTTATCGAAAGCATTGCCATCATTGACTAGGTTAATGACAAGAGGAATGAACTTAGATCCAATATGCCCAAGGTGCTTCCAGAATGATGAAACAATAGAACACATCTTGTTTTTATGCCCCTATGCTGCTTCAATTTGGCAACAAAGCAATATACAGGCTAATTTCTTATATTACTCTAGCGTAAACACTGACACTCTATTGGCATTAATTTTTGAGTTTTATGAGAACAACAATACGCCATCTAACATCAAGTTCCTTCCTTTTTGGATATTATGACATCTTTGGAAATCTCGGAATAAGTTTATTTTTGAAGGCCTACAGGAATATCCAAACACGATTGTCATACGAGCCCGATCGGATATGCGTGAATGGTGCCAGCGAGTACATTTCTTGTCCAACAAACAAATACAAGACAGAACACGGAGTAGAAGGACGACATGGACAAGACCACCCCCTGGTATAATAAAATGTAATTATGATGCAGCATTTGATCCTCTTACACATCAAGCAAAATGTGGATGGGTTTTACGGGATCATAATGGCAGTACTTATGGATGGGGAGCTACTATCATAGGATACGCTATGTCTCCTCTAGAGGCGGAAGCCAAGGCTCTCCTAATAGCACTCCAACATACATGGATTCG
This sequence comes from Camelina sativa, assembly GCF_030686135.1. NCBI lineage: Eukaryota > Viridiplantae > Streptophyta > Magnoliopsida > Brassicales > Brassicaceae > Camelina > Camelina sativa. Next base: position 918,780 of record NC_141895.1, on the reverse strand, counting down.
GGGTTTCAACTCAATGATATTTGAAGGGGATAATGATTCGCTCACAAGTATGCTAAACACTAAGACATTTGATCAATCTATAGAGAGCATCACTCTTGACGTCAAGTATTGGGATTCACAGATGCAGAATTGTAAATTTGTTTACTCACCAAGAGATTGTAATTCAGTAGCTCATAATTTAGCAAAGCATGGTTGTACATCTAGTAATTTTTACTTTGAACAATTTCTTCCTCCAGCATGGCTAACAAGCTATTTGTATAATGACCTTCACAATTCATTAATATAAATCATTTTTGCTGAAAAAAAAATTTAATTAATGAGTAAATTTTACACTTTTACCCTTTGAAATCAGATGCTACAAAACAAAAATGAATAGGTTTTAATTCGTTGGAGGGGACTTAGATATGGGAAACTCGAAGGAGTCACATTTACAAACATATTTTGAACAAAAATTCTTATTAAACTATAAATAATATAGATAAATAGATGAAAACAACCACATATTCTTTTTCCATATATGTGCGCACACAAACGTAAGACTTTATGACAGAATATAGACACAAGTGCAAAATGAAAACGGAACACATTTTTATAATCCGGCCTTCCGCTAAGTTTTAGCAAATGAGTGAAAACGGCAAAATCAATATTCATGTTTTGAGACAACAGAGGGCGAAAAGGAAGCAAAAATCTCGGAATTTTCAATACATTTCAACATTATTTAATGCAATAAGATTCAAAGGAAACCAGATAACTGATAATTACGTTCGTGCATTGCTTTGAGACGAAGTTTTATGCTTTGAGCTGTCCAGTACAAAGCTTCCTCCATGGCACAGTCTTGAACGTCTGACGCTTGAGTGCAAAGGATGTCTTTTCCTTGTCCCCGTAGCCAAGGATTACCTTGAAATCCAAGCATGCCAATTTCTGGAAAATATTGAGAAAGTCAATGTCCCCGGTTACGGGGACGACAAGGCCAGACTTCTTTCCATCTCTCAGTTGTTTCTGAGCTCATGATGTCATCAGCGCGATGCAATGTTTGCCAGCTGTGTCTTTCTTTCCCATCACTGAGACAATAACATATAATTATTAGTAGTGGAAAACTTATAAAGTTTTTTCCACGAACTCTATTATCTATACTATAAAAGATAACTAACTTTCTCTGTTTGAGTAACACTTAAGCAGTGGAGAGAGTGTCACCTGTCTATCTTAATTAAAAGCAAACAGACCTAAACTTTTTTTTAATATATCACAAACAGTTTCAATATTTACATACGAAGAAATTTAGAGAGACTTAGAACATATTCAATATAAGACCGTATGTACATACATACTAGTAATACATGTATATGTTAGAGTCTTGATATGTAAATGTATACATTATAATAAGACAATGATGGGGACTAGTGCCACAAAACCCACACACACAAACAAAAGCTGCTATACTCATAATTTTTTTGTTATTGTTATCTACTAGGTTAGACCCGCGCGATGCCGCGAAATGTTATTCTATACATTTTGAAATACATTTGATATTCAAAGTATGATTTTTAATATTTTGAAATTATGAATATTATGGTTTACACAATGCTAAGATATAGAAATGAACCAAAAAAACCTACAATAGTTTGTAACTCCGTAGTATTCGTTATTACAATCATTTACTCGTATAATTGGCTTAACTCTACTATATGCTTTGTTTTTTTCTCCTATTATTATTGGAGATATATTAGTGTAGTGTTATTTTGTGGTGTATTTTTTGTAGTTTACAAATTTAATCATCTAAGTTTATATAGTTTGTGTTGTTGTTACGTTATTATTTGTTTGTTTTTTTTGTAAATTACCTATTTTTTTTATAACAAGTCCACATATGTCAAAGTAAATAGACATATTTTTACTTTATCTTGGTTTTGTGTTATTATTTTAATATTATACTTATGTTAAATTGTATACAACATTTATAAGGATTATGTTAATTGTTAAAGTTATTTTAAAAGTTATAGATGATTACATTTGGTTTTCGATCTTAAATATTGTTTAATTTGTCACTGGTGTTATTATATGTAAATCTTGAGAGGCAAGGAACCTTTGTTATCACACGCAAAAATTCAAACACTACAATCATCACTGTGAAAAGGAATCACATAGTAAATGCATAAGCAATAAGATAGACACATGAGAATTTTTGTTTGATAATACGTAACTAATTTACTCTAGTTTATGTATGCTTCAGAAAGAGAGTTTATCCTCCAATCACGCTTGAGAGATTACTCTATTTTGGTTCATATCCCTTATATGTATAAATTTTCTAACAAAAAAAAAAGTACTGACATGTTGCGCTCACAAAGTTAGAGAAATGATTTCTTTATTTGTCCTCAGTTTTTAATAGTATTTCTATTTACATACCACTGTATATTTATTTTAAATGACACCCAAAATTTAATTATTTTATTTTTTATAACTTAATTGTATCACTTACTTACATTTCCATAAAATTTTAAGAACTTTTGATTCATATGGTGAGATAATATAAAATTCATATTATAATAATTTCTATAAGTTAAATCTTAATTATACGAGAATTTTATATATTCAAATAAAACTAAAAAATATATAATACACAAAGAAATTTTAGATCCCAACTAATAATTTTATCGATAAATATTATAGATTTTGTATATCTAAATTACAGTAAAATTATTTATTAACTATTTTATTTTGCACATAGTACGGATTGTTATTTAGAATAAAATAAACTGCCAAAATGATGTTAGATTACAAATATTCAAATAATACGTAACCAATTATGTTTAAAGAACCTTGTGTCCCTTAATCGTCACCTTCTTCAGTTGCCATACACATGTTAATTTGGGTTCTTTTACTGTTTTATTGGATACTATCGTAATTGGTTGGGCTCATAACAGAAGTCAGAAGGAATGATGTGGAATGGAGAAATATTATTATTGGATAAAAATATTGAGTTGTATTAATTCTTATAATTTGATTGGCTAACTGTTTTAACTGTTGTATTGATTGTCATGAGTATGGAATAATCTTTAAAAACGTACGCACTAATATCACAAACATTTAACTAATATGTCAAATTTACAACTTTTATTACTTTAAATATGGTACTGTTTCATATATACTTTAATTGTACATAAACACAAAATTACTATTCATCCTAATCACAAATTTTGGCGTTTGGGTAAATGTAATATTGATCGCAAATAGAATTTACCATCACAGACATATATAAAAAAATGAAAAAACTCAAATCAATATTTTTAAAGCCTTCCTAATAGAGTTGTGACATTCACAATCGTATTGATTAAGTACAACATGCACATTTTTCAAAATCCAAATAACTAAAAAAGCAAAAAGATATAGTACCAAAAATCTTGATAATCAAATATCATTATCTTAATTTTAGAATTGTTTACATATGATTCAGAAATAAGTTATGAAATATGATAACTCTTTTTATTTTTCCTTTTTTGACAGATAAAACGGAAAAATATGTACAGTCGAACCTCTATAAATTAATACTCTTTAAATTAATACTCGCTATAAATTAATAAATTCTTCCGGTCCCAAGTTGGGGCGGTGTAAAAAATGACACATTTCGATAAAATAATAATATTTTTGGAAATCTAGTATAAAAATATGGTCCCATCAATATCCTAAATTAATATTCATATAAACTAATATATATATATATATATATATATATATAATCTAGTGAAATATATGATTATATTGTTATTAGCCTAAATTGAATTTAGATTCTTGTTGGAGCTCATTTCTAATCTTTCTGACTGTATCAAAACTTCTAGTGTTATTTTGTAAATCACATCAAAAAATTGTAGAGAGTTATATACGCGATAATTTATTCCTTACGTTTAATTGGTTCTAAATGTACCGTAATATCTTCTTGAACTTCATCATCACCATGAAAAATAGTAGCATCGATTTCTTCTAAACTACGAACTTCTAAATGTTTCATTTTCACTTGAATAATCTAGTAAATTATTGACATCTATCCTATTACAATAGCCAAGATTATTAATCAAATCATCAAGTTCATGAACAACAACTTCATAAATTAATATATTATTAATTTATCGATAAATTAAAACCTCTATAAATTAATAAAATTTCATGGTCCCGACCTTATTAATTTATAGAGGTTTTACTGTATTGACATAAAGATTAATTTGGGATTTGCACATACATTTTTATTGTTAGCATTAAATATTGTAATGAATTAATGAGATATTTTAGGAAATATTTAGGAATTTTAAAAAACAAATATTTAATGAGATATTGTAATTAGCCGTTGATTGATTAAGGAGATATTTTAGGAATTTTGTTCTGCACAAAGTTTTGGCTTTAAATTTCATTTTATAAATTAAAATTAAAATTATTTACTGTCAATGACATGCCTGTAAATAAATGTGAACTTCAGGATTTATTTCATAAATGTCTACAAAAATGTATATATAGATTTAATCATCTACACATATGTTTAATTAACGACGAAAAATCTTCTAAAAAAGTAAAAACCTCCCAGACACAATTATCGAGAAGACTCCTCCAACAAATCCCTCCGGCGCCGGCGGTGCTGTTGCTCGCCGGCGTCGGGATCTTACCATTCTATTACTTGTTTGTCCTAGATCCGAGTCTATTAGTTTTCTTTCTTGCAAGTCTTTTTCTCTTTTCCCCCTTTTTTATAACCCTTTTCAACTCTTAATAACCTCTGCCTCCACACCAAACCAAGACCATGGCCTGCTTCCGCCGATCTCTCACTCACCGGAGTTTCTCCTTGCTCAGGAAGTTTCTCTGCAAAACTTGGGAAGCAGTCTCACTCGCCCTTCAACTTGGCTTTTGTTTGAGAAATTAGGGTTTTTCCGAGTGGACCTAGTTTCTAGATTAGATCCTTTCCATGGCCACCGTTGGCTCCCGCTAACCTTTCACGCACCGGAGGCGCTCTCTACACCGCAAATCCCACCGTCAATCTCGGGCAGCCACCACTTTCAATACTCAACTTGGCAAACGATTGTGAAATTAGGGTTTTCCCTAGTGGACCTGATTTTCAATCTCGAATCAAACCACAACCATCGCCTCTTATCGCCGATCTTTTACTCACCGGAGATGGTCCTCCCACTGCGAATCTCTATGCAAACTCCGGTCAGCCGCTGCACCCAATCCCGCTCTTGGCGTCCTCTTGAGAAATTAGGGTTTTCCCTAGTGGACCTAATTTCTCATATCGGCCCACTTCCCATCACAAGGCCCAAGTCCTTAAGCCTTAACAAAAGTAATAAACCGACAAAATCCAGGTCCAGCGGTCCAACGTCTATGCTTTGTCGAAGTCAAACGTTGTATCGATCTCCTCTTCTCAATGGTCGAAGATTCCATGGGAGAAAAGTATCAACAATGTTGCTATGGTTATTCATATATCATGTCAACCCCGAATTTAGTTGATATTAGCGACTTGCGGTATAAGTTCTTAAGCCTGCACGTTTATGGTCTAAGTATGTTGAATCGCTATAGCCAAAATGATAGTCAATGTCTTGAACTAGATATGTTCAATGACGATTATCACTTCAGCTGGTCATTTGATGATGTCAAGCATCGATCTCCAATCACTCTCATTAACCGGATCCCATACCACATAGATTCTTTTGCGTTTTAGATTCTTTTGCGTTTTATTGAAGAGATCCACTCCTTATGCTTTGGGTCTCAAAGCAACCCTTTAGACCCCCTTTTCAAAGCTCGATTGCGTTTGTCGCTAAAGCTACTGTTGACCACTTGGTGGTCAAGGATCTCGCGAAGCTTGGCTTCATGGTCGAATCTACCCTGGATCCAACAAATTCTCTTGAAGAACTCATGGAGCCCTTATCCCTTTTCTTCTTTATCTATTTTGGTGTATGTTGTAAGAACTTACCTTTTTATGAGGATCTGATTTGAACGAAAGTTCCACTTGTTTGACAAAAAAAAAGATTTAATCATCTATGATTGACCAACAAAATAAGAATAGAAATTATCCTAATTAAACTTACAAAATATAACCGTTACATATACAGTACTTCCCTTACCGTTTTTATAAAGTTATCGTTGATAATATTCTTCTTGTTGTTACGATTACAAAAGGAGAGAAGAAGTTAAACCGACTACGCCCAGTGGAATGGGGGGGGGGGGGGGGGGGGGAACGAATGGGCAAATAAGTCATTTCAATAACCGAGTAAACCGACTATCACAGTGGATACAATAATCTATTAAACCAACACAAATCGATTTTTTTTCATTTATTTATTTTATTTTCGTCATTCATCTGAATATCTTCTGATTGCCGGCGATGGAAGGGAGAGATGACGGCGGGGGAAAAGTTCAGGGGTTGATAGAGAAAGCGACGAAATCAACTGCTCAAGAGATTGGCCCGAGGCTACTCAAGGTCATCAAATCTATTGTTCGCTATTCTGATTCGGAGGTCCGTTTCGCTTCGCAAACCCTAATGGAGCTCATGAGACATAACCACTCCCAGGTTTTTTTTTTTTTTTTTTTTTTTTTTTTTTTTTTTTTCCGATCCTTTCAATGGTGGCGATTGATTGATCAAATAACGAACGCGGTGGTAATTTGTTTTGGCAGGTTCGGTATCTGACGCTTTTCATCATCGACGAGCTCTTCATGAGGTCAAAGCTCTTTAGAAATCTTATAATTGAGAATCTTGATCAGCTTTTGAGTTTAAGTGTTGGTTTTAGAAGCAATATGCCTCTTCCTGCACCTCCCGCTGTTGCCACTATGTTGCGTTCTAAGGCTATTGAGTTCTTAGAGAAGTGGAATTTGTCTTTTGGGTTACATTACAAGGAGCTTAGGCTTGGTTTTGATTACCTTAAGAACACCCGCAAGTTGAAGTTCCCTGATCTCCAGGCTAATGCTGCACGGGTTCAACGAGAGAGACAGGAGAGGGAGATGAAGACTAGAGAGATTTTGCGTGGCAAGTTTGATTCCTTGAAGGATAGTTTTGGACTCTTGAAGCATGAGATTGATGTAACGATTAAAGAGATCAAGGAGTGTATGGAAATTGTTCAGTGGAGAGGGGATGATGGTGTTCCACTTGCCATCTTAGATGAGGAAGATTTTGAGGAGATCCGTTGTTCTCATCTTAGGCAAATTCGTCTTGATTCATTGAAGCAATCAGAAAAAGTTGAGGAAACTAGTGAGAACAGAGTTGTATTCGATGTATTGAGGGAACAGTGCAAGCTTCTAGTGACAAAGCATCTGATCTCGGTTCAAGAAGGGATCTCTCTTCTCATCAGGGTTGACGTGAGTGATAACAGAACGAGAGATTCCATGTTGAAAGACTTGATCAATATCAGGAATAACATATTGGCAGCTCAAAAGAAATGGGAAGAAGCTGGTTTTACAATTTCAAGTATGCCTGGTTGTCATGAGAATGAAGAAACAAACGAGGATGAAGAAGAAGATATCTGGGAGGAGGATGATGGCAAGGTCAGAACTGATTCAGTCAAGAAGGTGGCTCCTGTGGCGTTAAGTCAGCAGAGCGAGACTTCGTCTTTACCATCATCAAGTAACGCAAATAGGTCCAATAAAGTGTCGACCACTAAAAAAGTTGGAAGCAGTGGAGACTCTCTTAGGGATAAGCTAATTTCTGAAGCGCCCGTGGTGAATTGGGGATCACACTTGAGTAATTGGGACTCAACTGCGGAAGTTCGAGCTAATTACCGGGGTTTAGAGCTTGAGAGCCACTGGGGCAGGGTGGATCAAGATGCTGTTATTCCGGCTGAGAAAATCGCAGAACTGAATCTTCAGGCAACTGTTTATAGAGAGGAGAGAACAGAGACACCTCCATGCCGCGCTCCTCTAAAGAAAGGTGGTCTTTGCCAGAGAAGAGATCTGCGAACCTGTCCGTTTCACGGACCCATTGTACCTCGGGATGATGAAGGGAACCCCGTAATCCAGGATTCTCCAGTAGATGAGATTGAAAACCAAACATCTTCAACTACAGGGATCAACCAGGATGTGCCTATGGATGTAACAACTTCAGACTCTGATCCTAATCAGTTAGCTAGGCAAATAGCGAAACAGGCTCTGAAAAATATCAGGGAGAAAGACAAAGAAGTGATGAGGAAAAGAGCAAAGCTTGTGAAGGTAAAGGTTAAGGAACATAATCAAGAAGTTCTGCGTGATGCTGCTATAGCCTCAACTTCTAGATCAAATGTTATCGATGAAGAGTTTGATAGAGTTTTTGCTGCAAGAAAAAACAAGAAACAAACCTTTTCCTCAATGCGGCGTAAGAAAACATCGGCTAAAGATAGAATATCGCAGAGACTGTTAAGTAATCGGGTAAAAGGTACTACTAATCCACAACAGTTGGCTCAGGGAAATGATGAGAAGTGCCGGGAAACATCAGCTAACCAGTGGTAACAAATAACTAAAATCATTCTAGTTTTGATTCAGAAAGGCCTTAAACTTGATTGTTTGATGCAAATAGGGGAGTAAAAAAGCTAACGAAATATTTGATGAATAATCAGATTCTTTAGTGATTTCTTTTAGCTGCGAAAAGTATGTAGAAACAAACAGTTCTTAAGTCATGTCTCAGATTCTGTGAAGTTTTTACATGTTTCTCAGACAAAACCCAAAAAGAGAATAGTACAATAACATGTTGTGTTAAAAAAGCAATGACAAATCGATCATGAGAGCTGGATGGGTCGTTGTTGTTCGCTTTTTTCTCTTTTATGCGTTGTGTCTTAAGGATGATTCACTCATGAGGCCGATCACTCACGAGGACCAACTATTTATGGAATAATTTGCTTTTATTAGATTGGGAGAGTTTGCTTGAGAGGAAGAAGAGTAAAATGTTCTTTTACATAATCATTGGTCTCTGAAGTGACTTTGAACCCAAGCCACATCGCATTACTTATATATTTCATCTTATGATATTTCATAATATACTACTTAAGGCGTCTAAAGTTTATCTAAACACATCTCTTTAAGTTTTTATTAAAGTAAAAAGGAAGATGAGTATGTTTTTTCTCATTAATCTTTGAAGTTTATTTTAGTGGTCGATCTACGTTAGTTTTTTCTTTAACTAATTTAAAATACTAAATTTTGATTAATCGTTTATAAAACATTTTTATTACAAAATTGATTAGAATCGTAATGTAAAAACCGGAGAAAAACATAATAAAAAGGTAATCATGTGCACCATGTACATGTTTAGGCCCATCTTAACTGGACCAGGGCCCTTAATTTTAATTAAAAAACATTTTAATTAGAAACGAAGAAATCATTGAGTGATTAATAATAATAATAAAATGATTAAAAATTTTCCAAATCCAGTAAATTGTTATTTAATTCAATCTTTAGTTTCCAAATAAACATTCTTCTTTCTCTGTACCACACAGCCGCCCTTCGCGACCGTCCGATTTTAAATCAGCGTTTCCGGTTCATTTGACGGCAACTCTCTCTCTCTCTCTTCTCTCTCTAGAATTGATGAAGAAAAGCATCTAACTTTTTTTTTGATTTTGAAATTGAACAATACGAGGGTTGACCTGTTTCGTTCGGTGGTGTTCATACCCATCTCTCTCTCTCTCTCTGTAAGGTCCCTGGATTTGATCTTCTTCGTTTCGATCGAAAGAATACGCCTTTTATTTCGAAAATGGATTTGGAAAGCATGATGGACTGTACATCAACCATGATGGATGTGACAGATGATGAAGAGATCCACCAAGATCGCCATTCTTCTTACGCTTCCGTTTCCAAGCATCATCATCATCATACTAGTAGTAATCACACCAATGCTGCTGCTGCTTCTGGTCTTCTTCCCACCACCACCAGTGTTCATGAGCTTCTCGAATGTCCTGTCTGCACCAATTCTATGTACCCTCCCATTCATCAGGTGTGTGATTTTGTTTCCCCGCCCGGATCTTTAATTTGTTGATTGATTCCAAGGGGGATTGTGTCGTGAGTTGTGACTTGTGAGTGAGTTTCTGATGATTACCATATGGATTTAGATTTTGAACCAGTGGTTGTGTTGGTCTTTGTAAGATAGCTCTAACTTGAACTTTTTGAGTTTTATCCATTCCTTCCTTCCTTCCTTCATCTGAGTTTCTACTTATGACTTAACCAGTTCTTAATACTCTGATTTGACTAAATTATGTTCATCATTCACTCACTATCATCTGTCTTTGAATGATCCTCCATTGATTTGGTTCCACTTAACAATCCTCACTGATTAGTATTGTGGAATTTTGTCTGCAAATTAGCTTTTGTCTCTTTTAGAGAATTATGGAATAACATTTTTACACAATTGTTTGTTTTTTTCCCGGCAGTGTCACAATGGACATACTCTGTGTTCAACCTGTAAAACCAGGGTTCACAACCGCTGCCCAACTTGTAGACAAGAGCTTGGTGATATCCGTTGTTTGGCACTGGAAAAAGTAGCTGAATCACTTGAACTACCCTGTAAACACATGTCACTTGGATGTCCTGAAATCTTCCCTTATTACAGTAAGCTCAAACATGAGACTGTATGTAACTTCAGGCCTTATAACTGTCCTTATGCTGGATCCGAGTGTTCTGTTACGGGCGATATCCCTTTCCTAGTTGCTCACCTGAGGGATGATCATAAGGTTGATATGCATTCTGGCTGTACTTTCAACCATCGTTATGTCAAGTCTAATCCTCGTGAAGTCGAAAACGCCACATGGATGTTAACTGTAAGTACATATGATTCCTCCTGCTTCATAGCTCTACCTCTATCTATATATAAGCTTAGATAATTTGTGAGGCTTTGTTTAAGGATTATTTATGTCAATGAATTGATTTTTCTGGTACAAACTGTGATGTGAAGCAATCAGATGAGTCAAGTTTTGCTTCTGTTGCGAGTTAGTTTCAATCGTGTTGCTTATAAATGTCATATTTCGGTTTCTCTTCCATATTATATGTACATTTGTTCTGCTCTGCAAGATCAATGATTGTGAATCTTCCTTATCTCTCTAGACATAATAAATAAGTTATTATACTTTAATTGTCACATATGCTTATCAAAGTTCCTCTCTTTTGGTTTCGTTGCTGGTTCGAATCTATAACTTAGGTCTTTCACTGCTTTGGTCAATACTTCTGTCTTCACTTTGAGGCTTTCCAGCTCGGAATGGCTCCAGTCTACATGGCCTTCCTGCGTTTCATGGGGGACGAGACAGAAGCTAGGAACTACAATTACAGTTTAGAAGTGGGAGGTTATGGTCGGAAGCTGATATGGGAAGGAACACCGAGAAGCGTAAGAGACAGCCACAGGAAAGTTAGAGACAGTCATGATGGACTAATTATACAAAGAAACATGGCTCTCTTCTTCTCAGGTGGAGATAGGAAAGAGCTGAAACTCCGAGTCACTGGAAGGATCTGGAAAGAGCAACAACAAAGTGGTGAAGGTGGAGGAGGATCTTGTATCCCAAACTTGTCCTGAAACTAAAAAAAGAGAAAAAATCAAATTGATTTTGAAAAATTATTTTTCTCTTGGTAGTGATATATCTGTAACTAGTATTCACCCGGTGCTATGCACCGAAAATATTTTATCCTATTTTAATTGCATTCCAAAATTTATAATTACACCGAATCTAGGAAAAAAATTATTTATTTACCTGAACAACAAAATTGAACAAAACTCTTAACATGTGCGATCTCTCTTGGTAGACATTAATACATGATTGAATAATTTAGCCATTCAAATTCATTTATAGATTGTTGTCAAAAAAAAAAAAATTCATTTATAGATTGTAAGTCAGAAGTTTGTACCTTGTTAGACGGTATGAATTTGGAGAACACAAGAAGAAGGTTCAAAGGCATAACAGACTTTATCAAACAAAATTCTAAGCTTAAATACAAATCCTTCAATCAGATATCTTTTTCGCTTCCTTAAAAAGCCTTGTACCACTTTGTAGAGAACACGTAAGATTCCAGAAAGAATCAAGACTGGCGTGTGGTCATGTACTGGTTGAACCGCTGAAGTAAGCTTCTATGGCCATTGATTAATTTAGTTGATTTCCCATCGTTTCGAACCGTACTTTACCAGCTTTGACTTGTACACTTGCTCATGATTCCATATTTTCATATAGGCTTGAAGACTTTGTGGAAGTATTACTTGTGAAGATTGACAGCTCTAACATATATCCAAGCAGAGTAGTGTATTATCATGACTCTACTTGCCTTTCATCAACAAAAAAAAAACCACATATGACTAAGTTAGTAATGTAAAAATCAAGAGCCAAAACAAAGAAATTAGGGATACCTTTAAATTTGTATGCTTTATTTAGATTGAGTAGTTTATTTGTTTTAATGTCATATTATCTACTTCTTGATCAGCCTGAGTAATTTTTGTCAAGCAAACCGTGTAACATAATAATTCAAAAGAGTAAACAAATGAGAGGTAAGTAGGCAGTACATATTGGTGCTAGGTATGTAGTAAGAAGATTTACAACACCTTCAAAAGAAAGAAGTATAACTGTGTAACAATGTCTTCACGGTCATATCTTGCAACTCCTACATGAAATCTAATGTCAGATGTTGAAACATTCTCGTCTCACAAATAAAATACTTTTACAGAATTCTAGAGAATACTTAGTCTAAAATATACAATGAAAGGCATCATCATATTATGAACATGAATTATAGAAGAAAGAAGAACCCACCCGTGGTAAATTTTGAGTGACTAAATGCTTTCTTCGGTAAGAATCTCAATTTCAAAGTTTTATCACAAAAGAACCTGATCAGAAAAAAGAAAAAAAAAATCAATCTATGTTAACTTCACCACTTCAATGATTGTAGAGAAAATGCAATTATGACACTCTTAACGAACAGATTCATATATGTATACATATCTAAATTTCATTACTATGTGTACCAAAAACTATCGTCAATCCAAGTAATGCAATAACATTTTCTAGATGACTATATATGAGTCTCTATGAAATTACCTGCTTGATGCAAAAGGATCAGAGACGATGAATCAAATATAAAAGAAACGTGCATATATCTCGATCGACAGCTGTCTTTCTCAAACTCAGATGAACTATATGAAAAAGTAGAATTAGCAAAAATGCCAACGCAGAGCAAGAGAAAGCAAAGAATGAACAATAATGAGTTCATCGGTGTGATTAAATGGAAGATGAAATAGTTTGAAATCGTGAGATGGTTTTAAAGATCGTGTCATCGTGAGATCAAAACGTGGTGTTCGTGTGAGAATATTTAGGAGTATTTTAGAAGACTTTTGTATTTTAGAATGTATATATATATATTAAATTTAATATAGAAAATTAGAAACTTCTCTTATTATATAAAGTTGGGTTTTAAAAATTAGCCATTAACAAAATTTTGACAGGTGTCAAGTTTATATCAATCTGAGATTTTAAGATTACAACAAAAAAAACAAAATATTTTGTTTTAAACAATATTAATAATGTAAAAAGATAATTATCAAAAAATTAAAAAAATTAAAGTTTTTTTTCAAATAATTATAAAGAGATTATATATGTATATATAAATATTTATTTCACAAATTCGAAATTATAACATTATTTAGTTATTTTAATTTTAAGTTATTAATTCTACAAAAATAAAAATAAATGGGATTAAGGAAAATATATAGTTATTTATTAATTCTAAATTTTGTAAATACCCACTTCTAAATAAACATAAATTGTCTCATATTTATCATCTAACAAAATAATTTATTCAAAAATATTACTTTCAACTTTGTTCTATTGGTTATAAATTAAATTTAATATAGAAAATTAGAACCTTATTAATAATAGTCCAAAGGTTTTGACAATTGGTTAAGGTTTTTTAATATTTGTAGAGAATCGTGTGTACATTTGTTTTTGATTTTTTATTAATTAAAAATAAAATAAAATCTGATGTGGCTTTATATTATTAGACAGACTTGTGTTTTATAGGATAAAGGATTAGGGGTTATTATCTGACGATAAACTTGTGTTGTTCTTATACATCTTTCTCTTTATCATGTCATGGAGGGTTATATATATATATATATATAGAGTTCATTACAATTCTGCTGTATCTGAAATATGTAAAAATGTTTATAATTCTCATTTGATGCGTCTCCAAAAGCGTTAGCTTTGTTTAGGGAGCGACGACGTTAACATTGTATCCTGTTAAACCCATTTTCACTGTCTATCAGGATTCGGTTGGAAACGTGGAGACTGGAGAGAAAGGAGAGGACAGGACGAGATCTTGAGTACATGATCAGGTTTTGAGGATTTGGAATTAGTGAGTTCTAGGCTTCTATATGCCTTAAATTAGCTGAACAAATGGAAAATGGAACAAATGTGTGATTCACAAGGATAGTCATAGTTCTCTAGTCTTGTCAAGTTCGTTTATTCTTCTTCCTCTTCAGTGGAAAGTGTTTGGATTCGAACTCACATTCTTACAAGTTAAAATTACAACGTTGATGGATACGAGTAACCACCACACTCCTTTGATCAATGTGACTTCTGTCACCAGCTCCTCATAATTGATTTTATAAATTTTATTGCATTTTATAGACTTTCAAAATATGCATATTAACCATATTAATAATTTTCAAAATAGTTTTTAAAAATGGGTTTCTCATAATTGGTTGTTGTGTATTCTGCAAAAATAATTTCAGCTAGAGATAACTGTTGACAATAAAAAAAGATTGAAAAAAAATAATGTAGAGATAATCGTTAACAATCGAATATGAAATAAAAACTTAAATAAAAAAAAATTGAAAATGAATTTTTCATTAGCTTGTTCAACATGCACAAACGAATACATGTGAAATATGTATGTATATGTATGGAAAAAGAGATAAATTAGATTAATGTTTGCATGAAATGATTTAAGGAAAAATAAAGTGCAAAAAACAGGTACATAAGACTACGTAAATACAATATAAGTAACGTTTTGGTCAATTACTTTGTTAAAAGTGTTAATAGCACAATTGGAGATTTTGCGTTGTTACACAGCCACGACGACTCCGTTAGGACTCTTCTTTATGTAACGTTTGAACCATTGTTCTTTAAATTGTTTGTTTTTTTTTTTTTTTTTTTTTTTTTGTCAAACAACCATTGTTCTTCGAAGCTTTATCCCCATCAATGGAGGTTCTTCTAAATGGAGATTTTTTCTTCAATTTCTCGTCTAATTCGACCATAAGGAGGAGACTCACAAACAAGAGAAAGCAGCATCGATTCAAATTCCAGTACTCAATTCTCCGAGTCTCGGCTCGTTTTGGAGAGACCTCGAGGCGACGCAATTCTCTGAGGAAGAAGATCATCGGTGATGAGAATTGGCGTTCGACTCCGAACCCCACAGGTACGAAACCTCCAAACGAAAGCCATAAGTTCGATTTTAGTAGCACCGAGGAGGGATTGAAGAAAGATAGGGTTTCGAATTTAGTGAATGAGCTTGAAGATACTACTATTAGGGATATTGGGGGATTGGTTCGAATCCCATTTTCACTGTCCATCAGGATTCTTTTGGAAACGTGGTCAGGGTTGAGGTTGATGAAAACGAGGTCTTGAGTAGAAGAACAAGATTAGGTCTCGAGGATTTGGAATCAGTGAGTTCTACTTCTAGTGTTCTTCTATATGCCAAGAAATTAGCTGCACAGATGGAGAATGGGGAAACTGTGATCCTTAAAAATACTTCTCTTGTCAAGTTTGTTTCTTCTTCTTCAGAGGAAGAGTTTCGTTTCGTTAGCTCAATCCAAAACGCTATTCTTCGTCTTGACTTAGTTCCAAAGTTGCCGGCTATTGGAAGAGCTGTTTTGTGTGGTTACATTGGACTCTGGTTTCTGAAGACGGTGCTTGTGTTTAACAAGAAGAGTAATGAGGTTGAGTGTACAGAGTTAGAGTTAGAGAAGGAGATGATGAGGAGAAAGATGAAAGCTTGGAAGGAAAAAGAAAGGGCGGAGAAGAAAGGTGGTACTGTGGAAGTTTTACACAAGGGTTTGGAAAAGCCATCATTGGTTTCGTTTGAGAAGCCTAAGTTTGATCGGAAAGAACTTATGAGTAGCATATCTAAAGTAAAGGGTCCAGAGAAGAAATTGGAACTCTTGAATTCTTTTCAGGTTGAGAGTGGTGAATCCTTGGACTTTGATAATAAGATCCATGAAATCAAAGCAATGGCTAGACGGGCGCGGGAGATAGAAGCTGGCATACAACTTAATCAAAAGGAGAAGTGCGATGCGAACAATGAAATGGACGACGATGATGAAGGTTTGACACACAGTGAAGATGATGATGATAAAGATGAGAGCTTGGGGACTTCGACTGAAACTGAAAACATTGAACTTTCTGATTTTGCTATTCCAATGCTGAATGGGGCTTTGATAGGTTCTGGTTTTCCAAATCATCAAATGGCAGCATCTGACGCAGAAAAGTTGAGTACTGTGGTACCACTAGTTCCTACCAATGGAGTCATCCAGTCTCCTGATGTTGTTTCTAAGGACAAGTTAAGTATGAAGAAGATTAGCACTGGTCGTAAGCTACGGGTCATACGGTCTGTAAAAGAGGCTAAAGAGTTCCTTTCAAGAAGACGTGGTGAGAAAGAGCTAACTCAGGAACTGTCTCAGACGATAGCCCAAGACAGTGTTGAAATCTTCTCAAAGCTGAGCGATGAAGAGCGTGGTAAGGCTAGAAAACACGAATCGGTTGACAATAATAAAATCTTCGGTGCAGCTGTCAATGGAGACTTGAGATCTGCACTTGATTCTACTTCTTCTGAAGCGTTGGGGGAGGATGTTGATTCTCAACCCCTAAAGAATGATTACCAAAGACTCTCAGAACCTGGGAATGCAGATAAGGGATCCAGCAAGCAAAGAAATTTTATAAATGAATTAGAAGAGTGCAAAACAAGTTTTTCCAAATCAGCCAAAAGTTCTTCTGGTGGTACTGAACATATAGAGAAGGAAGAACCATCAGAGAAGGGGAATGGGAATTGGATAGAGAAAAACTACCATGAATTTAAGCCAGTCGTTGAAAAAATGAGAGCAGGATTTAGGGATAATTATATGGCTGCAAGAGAGGGTGAAACTCAGGAGCCAGGTACAATTGCTGAAATTGCAGAACTTTACCGCAGTGAGTATAATGATGAGCTTGAGTGGATGAAGGACGAAAAGCTAAGAGACATTGTCTTCCTTGTTCGAGATAATGAGCTGGCTGGTAGGGATCCGTTTCACCTGATTGATGCTGAAGACAAAGCTATGTTTTTGCAAGGCTTGGAGAAGAAAGTTGAGAAAGAAAATGAGAAACTGTCTCATCTGCATCAGTGGATTCATTCAAACGTTGAAAACCTGGACTACGGAGTAGGTAATCTTCTCTACAACTTTGATTGAGACTAAGTTTGCTCAATATCTTAGATATTCACAGTTTATGCGTTAATGAGCTTGTCAAAATATATCTCAGTTATCTCCCTTCCTCTTATTATTATTATTCAGATGGCATCAGTCTGTATGATCCACCAGAAAAAATCATACCGAGATGGAAAGGGCCTTCTCTTGATAAGAACCCCGAGTTTCTCAATAACTATCATGAGCAGCGCGAAGCATTGTTTTCTGGAAAAGCTGCATCTGTATCTCCTGTGAAATTAGAAGAACAGAGCTCTCATCAGGAATTATCAGAGTCTGCTTCCTCTGAGAACACTCTCACCCCTTCATCTGAAATTACCTCAAGCCAGCCAAAGATTGTTGTAGAAGGAAGCGATGGATCTGTTAGACCTGGAAAAAAATCAGGAAAGGAGTATTGGGAGCACACGAAGAAATGGTCTCGTGGGTTCCTCGAGTTGTACAATGCAGAGACTGATCCAGAAGTGAAAGCTGTTATGAGAGACATGGGAAAAGACTTGGATCGGTGGATTACAGAAGATGAAATCAAAGACGCAGCTGATATAATGGAAAAGCTGCCAAAGAGGAACAAGAAGTTCATGGAAAAGAAACTGAACAAACTCAAGAGAGAGATGGAGTTGTTTGGTCCTCAAGCTGTTGTGAGCAAATACCGCGAGTATGGAGAAGACAAGGAAGAAGATTATCTATGGTGGCTGGACCTTCCGCATGTACTGGTATGTTTTGTTGCTAAACATTTGACATTAAAGAAACTCAAAAGTCCTTGAAAAACTAATTGTCTTTTCGTGTTTCAGTGCCTTGAGTTGTACACAGTTGATGCCAATGGAGAGCAGCAAGTAGGGTTCTACACATTGGAGATGGCAACAGATCTCGAGTTAGAACCCAAACCACATCACGTGATTGCTTTCGAGAACGCTGCGGACTGTCGGAACCTCTGTTACATTATTCAAGCTCATTTGGATATGCTACGAAGTGGAAACGTTTTCATTGTTCCGCGCCCGCCAAAGGTAAGGAAGTGGAAACTACCTTACCTCTCTGTACTCGTAATTTATTAAGGTTGTTGTTCTCTCTAACATATATATATATATATGTATACAGGATGCATTTAGAGAAGCCAAGGCGAACGGGTTTGGTGTAACGGTTATTAGGAAAGGAGAATTGAAGTTGAATATAGACGAGCCACTAGAAGAAGTAGAGGAAGAGATATGTGAGATAGGAAGCAAGATGTACCATGACAAAATCATGGGAGATCGATCTGTGGATATAAGCTCGTTGATGAAAGGTGTCTTCAACCTCAAGACAAAAAAGAAGAAAACGATCCAAGCGGGCTCTTGAAGATTCTAACAAGAAAAGTAACTGAGGCACCAAGTCACAGCAAAGGGTATAGCAACAGAAGAGAGTTTGTAGGCAAACTTAAAAATGAATTAAGGCCATGTTCGTTAGAGCATCATTAGTTGGAGATTCTCTGTGGGTTACTGTTGGGCCCCAATTACAGACTAAAAAACTCATTAATGGTCCAAATAAGAGAGAATCGTTACTGTGGGAAGCATTTGAAGCAACCCCTTAAAAACGCTACTTGGCGTTTTATCATTAGTTGTATCGTAAATATAAAAGCAAAATTTTTTTTTGACACAATTAGGGGAAAGATATGATTTGTATTCGCTTCGTAGATGTTCAAACGATGCTAAAGATTTGAGTTTTGAAGCTTTTGACTACTCTTATCGGCTTGAATCGAGTCTCTGAAATTGATTAAAGAGTCGTTTTTGTTTTTCATTTTTCTGATTGGAATTTTAAAATTCATGCTTTTGGATGACGTTTTCTCTGCTTTGCTTTCTTCTTTCTTATGCTGAGATCTAGATTAACTCGTGTTCTACTGTCTTTAGCTTGTTCCCTTCTTTATCTCTACCGAGTTACTCAAAATTTGAGTCAAAGTTATTAACTTTTCTATGGGGTTTTGAACAAACTTTGTTATGATGTTGTGAAAACTGCTCGTCTTTAGAATCCGAAGGGAATTATATAAATGAAACTGTTGAAGTTGTATCCAATGTGTGTTTATATGTGCTTCGTTCCAATTTTCGATTCTTGTGGATCTACAGATTGGAATAGTCGTCTCTGGAGGCAGTTGTCTTCACGAACAGAGGAGACATTGTCTCTTTGATTCTTCTTGAGCTTATTTAGGGAGAGAAAAAGAGAGGGTCTGATGTGTGTCTCAATCTCGCAAGTCTTTAGACTTAGAATCCATTCATTTGGAAGTTCTTGCTGTGATCGTGTTCATGGCTGGCTCAAGAGCAGCTCAAGCCTGAAGCTGCTTGATGTTAGAGCTTCTTCGGTTGATGGTAAAGCCAGATGGGTCATATATTGTTAGCAATTGGGGAATAAAATTTGCAAAGTTTGAATCTTTTTTACTTTCAACGGTGTGTCTATAAGCTGTTCGACAAAATGACTCAATGAGAAGAATTGCCAGTAAATAACTCAAGGTTTTTGTTATTTAGACAGATATTAAGTTTGATTCGTCCCCTTTCTTGCTTCAGGTGAAACCATGCTGAGGAAAACGTTTCTTTCTACACATCATGTTTCAAGGTGTTGTTTCTCATCAGTTACTTCAAAGACACTACTTAAAGTGGGAGATGTTTTAAGAGAAACAAGAGTATTCTCACGTGAAGATGTTAAAGCCTATGGTTGAGAATCTCCACGTAAATCCAGAAGTCGAACAAACAGCAAAGGAACACAGAGATGGTTGCTAGAATCTTGCCTTACTTGGCGAGCCTGCAGCTATGGAAGCACTCATAGAGCATTTTAGCCCTTACCTGCAAAACTGGTCTGAACTTGATCAGCTTCAGCCACGTCGTGAGGAGAAACCCAAGGACGACAGCATTGCTCAGCAAGCGGCGAAGCAGAGGTTTACTGTGGAGAATTTTGTAAGAGTGTCAGAATCTCTCAAGACAAGTTCTTGTGGAGAGAGGTTAAAAGACAATAGTTTTGGAGAATGGTATCATAGCTGTTGCTGCCAAACACATGAAGGAAATGATCTGATTCTTTGCAAATAGCTTGAAATGATCTGTTTTCTTTTGTTTTACAGTCTTCCTCTACAAATAGCTTGTTGTTGTGCAATGAGAGAATGTTTGAGAGTTAAATGGAAAATGGTTTTGGTTTGTTTGATTGTTGCTTGTAAAACAAGTTCACTGATTTTTTAAAAAAAATTTGGCTTAGAAACTTGGTTAGATATTTCATATTTGCCATTAGATATTTGATCGGAAACTCTTTTACTCTTTTGTTAGAATTATGACCATCAAGCTATCGCTGCAATCAACAAAATAAACTGAATTACAATTCAACTTCTCTATTATGAATGTTCTTGATTGTGTTCTGTTAATCCATCCATCATGCAATGCAATGTTTGTTTTAAATTTTTATCTAACCATTCATCAAGAAACTTAAAACATAGATAAATGAATCCAAACATAAAATTAATACATGTTATACAGTATTTCTAATCTTATATGAAAGTTAATCTGAATTTTGTAAAATATATTTAATATTTCGAATTTTGTAAAATATGTATAATATTCTAAAATTTGTAAAATATGTTTAATATTTCAAAGTTTTATATAATATAAAAAATTGAAATAATTGTTTTGTCATTTTAGATAATTAAAATTTGATAATTAATAAACACAAATTAAAAAATTATTATTTAAATGCTTGAGCAACCTTCTTTGGGGTTCTCTAGTGGAGGGGTGATTTTGCTTAAGTTCTCTTAGGATTGCTTTAATTAATTTAATATTAATTATATAATTATTTAATATGAGAGTAATTTAGGAGGGTTGCTCCACTAATGATGGTCTTAGTCTGCATGACTGTATATTGTTTTGAAGAAAATTGTCATATCAATGGATAGGATCATGATAAACTCTCTCTTGTTGTCAGTTTTCACTGACTGAGATGTTATCAGAGCTTAAACTTGGCAATACGAAACAAAAATTGAAAGCGCAAGCTACTGAGCCACTTCCGATGAAAGATAGTGGAAAAAAGATTCTTGAAGCAGCCTAGTTGAACGATACATATTTATTGTGGTGCGTGAAGGAGTAGTCCCCAAAGTTCACGAGGAGCCTAAAAGCAATAATAATGAAAATTAGACAATGTTATTAACGCATAATCTATTTAAATCTTCCATTACTTTGTTCAACATGCACAAACGAATATATGTATATGTATGGAATACATATTTTATTTGTCAAAATAATATGAAAGTATTTTCATTGTTCTATTTCTTAATATACATTATAATGACATTGTAAAAAAAAATCTTGAAAACAAATGGCATTCCATTGTCGTATCCAAAAAAATCAAATATTAAATTAAAAAAATAATATCAAATAACAATCGTTTGCACAAAGTTTGTTTTGCTGATACAATGTTATTAGTGATGATTAGTAGTTTCAATTATATAATATACTCACTCTGTAGCATTTTAAATGATCACTACAAATAAAAAAGGTGTACCGCATCACTTATTTATATATTTGCATCAATTATTACAAATGATGTTAGTTTTACATCAATTAATATAAATGATGTTAATATATGTTATGATTCTAACAATAGATGCTACATAGTTGTAGCATTTTTGTATAATTGATGTTAAAATTGCTCCCTTGTAAACAATTGATGCTAATATTACTTAGATTTTTTAATATTTTTATTAGACTTTTTTATAAATAAATATTATTTATAAATTTGCTAGCATGTGGAAAATTGATGCTAATATTTGTTTTGTATTTTTCAGTGTTCAAGAAAGCGCTAGGCGGAATCTAGGCGGTGACCCAACGCCTAGCGCCTAGAACGTTTAGTCGGGGTCTAGACGGTTTTTAGGCGGTTTAGGCGTTTACAACATAAAACATTATATATATATATAATTATATTAAAATATATGTTATAAAAATAAAAAATTTATAAATTATAAACAATGGTAAGAAAAATACATTTATTTAAGTTATATTAACAACATATAAATGATTATAATTACGTATATAGATATAAAACATAATAATTTAATTATATGTAATTTAAAAATTAAAAATAAATATTAAAATAAAATGTATGTAATTTTAAGCGGGTTAGACGGTCATCTAGGCGTCTGCTGAGCGCCTAGCGCCTAGACGGCGCCTAGGCGGCCGCCTAGACTGCTTTCTTGAACACTAGTATTTTTTCTGTTAAGTGATGCAAATTAAGATAAATTAGTATCAATTTAAATTAATTGGCATGGCATCACTCATTGTAATTGATGCTAAATTAAATATTTTGTATCGGTTATAAATAAGTGAGAAAATTTGTGATTAGTGTTTTTATTGATTAGTCTTTGGAATTAGTGAAAATTTGTGAAATCTTTTGCTTTTAATCAAAAACTGTTGCCTATGAATGCAATGTGCATCTTTAAGTTACTTTTGATTCTAAGTATTGTAAGACTGTTGTCGAACGTTTGCACTGATTTGGGTATATCTCAAGGAACTGGTCACTAAAGCACAAC
Organism: Camelina sativa; assembly: GCF_030686135.1. Lineage (NCBI taxonomy): Eukaryota > Viridiplantae > Streptophyta > Magnoliopsida > Brassicales > Brassicaceae > Camelina > Camelina sativa. Next base: position 895,858 of record NC_141895.1, on the reverse strand, counting down.
CATTATTGTTGCTCGAAATTGAACCAAATGATTCTGTAACGCCGGCTGTTAAGTCCGTGGTGATTTGGTCGAGTTAAGTAGCACCGAGGGATTGAAAGATAGGGTTTCTCAAGCTTAAATTTGCTGAATGTGTGACAGGATTCTCGATACTAGTATACTACTCTCACCTCTATCTTACTGTAGTATGCAATTTGGTTTTAATTCCCTCCGGTTAAGTAATTTAGGTTTTTACTTGATCTCTTTATAGAAAGTCCCTCTTTATATATGTAAGGCTACGGCCAAACACAAGACCAATGAATAATAATAACAAAACCTTCTTCAATCTATATTCTATCTATCATCATAAACATCATCCACCATTGAATCTTTGTTCTCAGGGATGATCTCGGTGAACCTCTGGATTGGATTTATCTATCTTTTGAAGATTGGCGTACTAGGTATAAGAAGGAAGCAGAGTATTGGGGATTGATTGTGGCGTATGGTGTTTTAAACTAGAAATCGTAGTAACGCTTAAAACACTAACGTACCCCACAAGAGAAGAACAACTAGGACAGATTGTTAAATTGGGGCGTAATGACTAGTCCTCAGAATCAGTGTCCATGTCCTCGTCGAAGCCAACTGATAGGCTTGACCAAAGCCATACTTTACTAGTCTGCTTACAGCATCAAGTACCTGTTTTGATTGCAAATAGCAAGAAGCCATTGGGAGTATTTCAACTGTATAAAACTTGTAACAAACAGATAGATTAACTAAAAAAAGAAACTTGGTTAGAAAGTCAGAACCCGGGATAAGGTAGAAGATACAGTAGTAGTGTCTTCTTCCAGTTACCAATGTATTTATGGGAGATTACAAAAACTGAAAAAATATCAGAAAGAAGAATCACGAGTTTTTCTCTATTGCTGAACACAACATATAATACAACCACGGGTCTTAAGCCAAAATCAAATACTCAAAGCATGAGTTTTTTCTGCTAATGCGAACTTGGAACCAAATGAAAAAACCAACCAGAAAACTTATGAGGAAATTGTTAACGAGATCTTAGGCTGAGGCTAGATAACCTTGGCAACAAAAGCAAGCAATCACCACACCAACTAATGCTCCAGCAAGAACCTGCGAAGGGGTGTGACCGAGCAATTCCTTTAGCTTTCTTTGACTAATGGGATGTCCTTCGAACAAGTCCCTAATGATCAAGTTGAGAACCTGACATAAACAAAGACAACATTGTCATCTTAACTCACAAAAACAAACAAAATTTACAAAATTCTCTTTCGAAAAACTCTTCATTCTCTGAAATATTGTCAAGATCACTGTATATCATTCTAGGACCAAAAACAGTTATCATCAACATGTGCCTAATATCCATAACCTAAAGAAACTTCTATAGTCCTTAACAATGCAAAACCATCTATAAGAAGAATTCTCTCCAACCCTTCTGTTCTGGAATCTTTCTTCAATTCAAGAACCAAGAACAGACATGAACTTTAGCCTGAATCTCCAATACTTCCATATCTAATGATAACACAACCTCAAGTAGACCAGCATTTACATAAGCCATACACAAGCACTTCAAGAAGACCAAAGTCAAACTCAGTTAAATTCTCTCCAAAACACAAAACTTGAGAATGGTATGTTTACCTCAGCTTGCATACCGGCATGGCGTCTAACACCGATAGCATCATACATCACAATCAAGCTAAAACCTAAACAAACAGGAAACAACGAATCTGCTACTCCGTGACAAAGCGCCACAGAGGTCGTCAAAGCCATACATAGAGCCGAGTGAGAGGAAGGCATCCCACCAGAAGCATACAGCAAACGATAATCCCATTTCCTCTCAATGAAGAAATTGATAACCATTTTACTCGACTGCGCAAAGAACCACGCGAACACAGCTGAAACGAAGGTTGGATTGGACGAGAGCGTCGCAACGAAAGGGCTAATCTTGATCTTAGCGGAAGCCGTAACGCTCAAAAGGGCAATACCTAACCCACCGTTGTGCTTCAAATCCCCGACGAAGTCCTCTGATGAAAACGCCGCCGTTTCGTCTCTGTAAGCTCGAAAACGAGACATCCATAGCCTTGATTGAGAAGAGACCAAACCCTTTATTGTTCGAACGATTGGGCGCAATACACAAAATGGGTTTAGCTTCTTGATACGACGATTGCAATCTGGTTTCGGATTCGATGATTTACAGCAAAATAAGGATAAGGTGTTGTTGTTGTTGGAAGCTTCGAACTTTTGGATACAAGTTAGACGATAAGGATAATGAGATATGGTTTTAGAGAAACAAACGAAGGAAGGATTTGATGTAGTAAGAGACTCCATGATGATGAATGAGAGAGAGAATAATTAAAGTTGCTGCTACTCTCCGACATACATAGAGAAGAAGAAGAAGAAGAAGAAGAAGAAGAAGAAGAAGAAGAAGAAGAAGAAGAAGAAGGAACACACTTGTGTCTGTGTGGGAGACTTGGCGAAGAAAGATTGGAGATTTCTTCAAACCAAGTGGGCCTAATTTCTCTCCATAATCTTAAACTCTTTTAGCAGAAAAAGATTAGTTTAGCTAATTTAATTAAAAACACACTCTTTTTTGGTAATTAACATAGAAATTGTGTGGTGGTAGAGAAAACCTAGAGACATTGTTTTCGTAAATTATAGTAACGGAAAATACCATTCGACTACTCAAGAACATTAAAAAAAGAATATACTGTATACTTGTCTTAAATCATTCATAATTATGGGCTCAATGTTACATATTGGGCCTTGGCCCTTGCAATAAGGTTTATTCAACGGAAACCACTATGAAAAGAAACGAACGTTGTAAATAAATTTGATTACTTGATATGATGGTTTTAAAATTAACAATGCAAATCTACTGATCAAACTATAATTAACATGTCTAACATGTTATTAAAAGTACTACGTTAGTATCCGCGCTATGCCGCGGATTGTTTTAAATTTTTTTATTTTATAATTTTTTTTTTGTTTTGTACATTCTCGAATATAAATATTTTATGTTGTTTGGGATCCAAACCATAATTAATAAAATATTTGGTAGTGTTCTATGGTTATTTTTTGTTTTTTTCGTAGTTGTAAATGTAATAGCACTAATCTATATATAATAGCAATCCGAATAAATGCCACCGTGTTTTTTCAATGGTACTTTTTGAATAATTTTCCAAAAAAAATCTGAAAAAAATCTAAATTGTGTGTTTTACAAAAAGTTGTGATTGTTCATTGTAACGTTTTTTTTTGTAAAGTTACAACTGTTCATTGTAGAGTTATGTTTATTCGAATATTAGTATCTTTTAAAATCCTTTATCTTATAAAACACAAGTCACTAGGCAAATAAAAATCTGACACATGGCAATTTAATTTCTTCCATATAATAAAATTAAATGGAAGAAATCAAGAAAAGCAAATATTTTACGTTTTATATTTTTCCATGTGTTGTTTTTTTAAATGAAACGTGAGTGGTTTAAAATTACCTTTTAGTGAAAAAAAAACAAAATGCTAAAAAATCCCAAAATTTTCTCATCACGATTCCAATATTTTTGAAACTGTTTAATATCTCTCTCTATTAATATCAGTGTTCAGCGCTCTAGGCGGCCGCCTAGGCGCCGTCTAGGCGCTAGGCGCTCAACAGACGCCTAGATGACTGCTTAACCCGCTTAAAATTACATACATTTTATTTTAATATTTATTTTTGATTTTTAAATTACATATAATTAAATTATTATGTTTTATATCTATATTCGTAATTATAAACATTTATATGTTGTTAATATAACTTAAATAAATGTATTTTTCTTACCGTTGTTTATAATTTATAAATTTTTTATTTTTATAACATGTATTTTAATATAATTATATATATATATAATATTTTATGTTGTAAACGCCTAAACCGCCTAAAAACCGTCTAGGCCCCGACTAAGCGTTCTAGACGTTAGGTATTGGATTACCGCCCAGATACCACCTAGCGCTTTCTTGAACAATTTATATAAATGACGATGAACTGTTTGCTCTTCGTATGAAGAGCAACAAGTGCTCGAGAAATCTTTCTACACAAAAAAGAATAGAGAACTACACATGTCGTGGAAGAAAAGGTTAGCAACAACTTCCTTAAGCTTTTATAGTTTGGCAACCAAATATCTTTGTTTCGATTTACATATGTAGGTGATATGTAATTAAATGCATTACTCTTTTAAAATTTAAGAGAAAGTCCAGTTAGTATATTCTGTTTGTGATTTTTCAGTAATTTTCTTAATTTTTGTTTGTTTCTGAAAACCAGATATTATTTTTAGAAAATGAATTAATGAGTTTTCTAAACAAAATATTTTTATTAATTTGATATATATATATATATATATATATATATATTTGATTTGTTTTCTGTTCATATATAACTTCGATACATCTAAACTAGCATTGATTAATATCTGTAATCTTTATGAAGCTTTAATAATATCTTATTTTCATCTTTTATAATTACAATTAATATATATTACCGTGCGTATGCATGGGTCATAATACTAGTCTATATATATTTGTCTGTTTGAACTGTTTTTATTTTCTTACCATCACACAAAATAATATAAAATTTCGATCTCAACGGTTTTTATAGCTTTCTAAATTATTCTCTAGCATTTATTCTTTTAATAGTATAGAAATTCTTCCAATTTTTTATTTAACAAAATACTTTTAGAATGATGAATCTAATTTACAACTTTTAGTTAATTGTAAATATAAAAAATTTAATAAAAATACCTATAATGTTTTTCCCAAGAGTTAGATGGATTATATAGTGAGTTTTTGAATTTGACTATAATAGATCTCTTCCACATGATATTTGGGTTTCACAGTCTCAATTGTATGAATATTAGTACTTTGATTAACTCCAGTTTCTGTTGATAATATGAATCTAATCAAGTTGGTTGCTATAATAGGTTTGCTTGATTTCTGCTACTCTACCTCAAGAGATTTTTGAGATGCAAGAAAAGTTTATGACAGATCTTGTGAGGATATTTGTGAAACCTGATGAATTGACTCTCGAAGTGAGTTTTGTTCTTCTGACATTTTCATGCTTTAAGTTTTAGTTTCATCATGAAAAGCATAAATTACAACTTCTTAAGTTTTCAGGGAATCAAACAATACTATGTTGATGTTGATAAAGAAGAGTGGAAGTTCAATACTCTTTGCGATATTTATGGAAGGCTTGTCATTAATCAGGCTATTATCTTCTGCAACACGAGACAAAAGGTATTTTTTTTTTTTTGGACAAACGACAAAAGGTATAAAAACAATTACTCGTGTTCGTAAGATTTCGTCCCTATAATCTTTTGTTGATAATCTGAAAGCTTTGATCTGAAATTTAAGTATAAATAAAAGGTGGATTGGCTTACTGAGAAGATAAGGAGTAGCAATTTCGTAGTCTCATTAATGCATGGAGACAAACGTCAAAAGGAGAGAGATGAAATCATGAACCAGTTTCGGTCATTTAAAAGCCGTGTTTTAATCGCCTCAGACCATGTGCATCGCCGTGTATTTGGCCGTCCCCAGCATTTGTCTTTTAAAAATAAATAAAAAAAGGCTCAATAATGAAGAAACGTATTTTTAAAGGGAACGTTTTTTGTCCGTCTACTTAGACACGTGGTTGGTTGTGATTGGTAGAAGATTTTGTGTAGGGTTAACACAAAACAATTTCGCGAGAGAAAGTTCTCGACTTCTCTCTTCTCTCTCGACGGCCACCGCGGTTGAGCCGATTCCGACGCCATGGCCACATCAGTTCCACGCGCTAATGTTTATGAATTACTCTGGCGATCTCTCGATGATTGACCCTCAGCTCAGCTCGAGGTCAGTATATTTTTTGTTTACGACTCGGTCGCAGATCTCAGAATACCTTTTGGCTGTAGAATAGGAACAAATTCGAATTTGGATGGTGGATTTGGTCAGTTTTGTTCTTGATTTGTGTGATTTTACTGGGAAAATGTGAGTTAGAAAACCAGACTCACAATTGGTATATGTCTGTGTGGTCTTGATGCATATGTTGTCTGAAGAAATAGTGTATGTGATTAGAAGAAATAGATTAGTACTTGATTAGTCTCAGAATTGGTGTATGTGTGGTATGTTCTCGAGGCATATGTTATATGAAGAAATGGTTTATGTGATTAAAAGGATAGGCACTGATTAGTCTCGAAATGGGTCTATGAATGACTCTATGTGATAAGAAGGATTAGTAAAGTAACTTGATTTGTCTCAAAACTGATTCAGGGCGGCTGAGATTCCAATGGGAAAGAGCGGTGTGCGTCTACAGATGAAATTGGTGTGTAGCAATTTGGCTCCATTCTTCATATTCCTGCTACAATGGATGGATTTCTCATGTTTGCTTCCAAGATATTTTGATTTCTTCCACATCCTCATATACAAGGTTGTTACCATATATATAGTCCTCTGTTTACACGACTTGCCTCTGTGTGTGTGTGTGTAGATGGGTAGATTCCCTGATAGTTTTTCCCCCTTTCCTCTTGGCTTGTTTGTTTTATAGGTGTCTTCTTTGTCTTGTACAGGTACGGCCTGATGGGCGGTGGAATCTATCCAGGTACGGAAGGAAAGCTACCATTATTACTGGCTTTAATCTTATAACATGCTAAGTGCAGGTGTTATATTACCATCACTTGAGCGACTTCATATAACTTTGCTGACTTACCAGAAGAAAGCATGTGGTATCCGAATCCAAAGTCCATAACCAAAAAGCAGCAGTATGACATTGAAGGCAGCAGATTCATGAATAGCATTGACTTGGAAAGAGAAGACGAATGCGGGATATGCTTAGAGCCATGCACGAAGATGGTGTTGCCCAACTGTTGCCATGCCATGTGCATCAAATGTTACCGTACGGGGACTAGACTTACTTCTGCTTCTCCATTTTCTTTACCGTGTTGTGGGTTTGTTGCATTGATTTAGGACTTAACTTGTAACGAGGATTGATTTGGGTTCATCCCTTTTTGCTGTTACTTTTGTGATTTAGAATCATCCTCTTTCTTCAACTGTTTTCTTAAAAGTCTTTTTTGAATTCTCGATCGAAAAAGCGAGCAAATCGTCTAGCAATGGGAAGACTGAGGAATCGAAGCATTTGAACCATAGAGGTTGTGGTAACATGATCCCTTCTGCACCGGCTATAGCTCGCTGCAACATTAAAATTGCGTGGTTTCTCACTTGGTCGGGTTGATCAAGACAAACTCCCTTGAGGTTTTCCACAAGTCTGAGCCACATTTCTCCAATATCTTGACTTAGTTTCATCATAGCATCATCTTCTCCAACAGAGTTTTTCGCCTCTTGAGACCATCTTGCAAGACAAAAAACAGTTTGACATTAAGTCAATTGCTAAGATGGACCGATCAATTTCACCAAGTCCGGATTCAGCAAATTTTCAAAATATTATTATTTTATATGACAGAACAAATATAAATAGACAGCAATGTGGGTTCAAATATCAGCAGTACGATTACTCGTCAAATAAGACTTCGGGATAAACAAGCCCATGACCAACTAAAACAAGATTTGATTGAGCATATTTGGACTAACTTTGAACATCTTCTAGATAATGAATATTGATTTTAAAATTTCTATGAGTTGAATAAAATGTTTGTTTTTGTTTTGATGTTTTATTATACTGATATACATGTTTCTCGATAATAACAAGCCCACACAAATCGTTTATAGTCCAGTTACTTCAGAAAACGATATGAAGTCGTAGGATGTTTGTACCATTTGTTAAACCAATTTTTATTTTATTTTGATGTCTTATCTGATATTAAAGTTGTAACTGAGGTTGGATTATACTTGTTTAACGAAATTTAATTATAGCTCTTAATGATATATACAAAGACAATATATCGTCAAGTTTTGGTTACTTACTCTCATTAGTCCAATTACTTTCAAACAATATATATGAAGTCGTCGGATTTTTGTGCGACACATGTATTCTATTAAACCAGAATTTCTAACAAGACTGCCTAAAAATATACGTCTTTAAAATGCTAAATATCAACAAATACTTATAATTAAGACGTTAAAAAATGAATCAAATGTGTATGCTTTCTGGTGTCTTGGGACACGCAATGAAAAGTATTAGAAACGTTAACTTCAGTTTTCTAAATATTGCAATTTTGACCTTGGTGAGATTTAGTTATCTTAATGACTTTGGTTCTCTCTGAAACAATGACAAAGGCTAGCCAGCCAATCTTGATAGCTTTTGCAGCATCTATGGGCTAACTCTTACCTGGAAACGGCGGCCGGTCACAACGAAGCTTTCTCCTGAAAATTAAAGTAAGAATTACAAATTAGGGTAATAAATCATATAAAAGATAAAACAAAAATATAAAAAAAATCAAAAAAATCATAATTGGCCCACTTGGTAATTCACTTTTAACACAAAAAATATTTATGTTAAATCACAAATTAAAACACATTTAACTAACATTTCATACAAAACTGAAATCATATAAATTATGCATTAACTTTATTTCTCAACTTTAACAAAAAAAAAATATTTATATTAAATCACAAATTAAAACACATTTAATCTTCACATTTAACTCACATTTTCAGATAAAACCGAAATCATATAATTATACATTAACTTTATTTCTCCATTCAATTGTATTTAAACAAATAATAAATGAGAATTGTAACTCCTATCGTTCTAAATGTAATTTTCCATCACTTCTCTTCCTATAAATACCCATTCTCTTATTCTCTTAGTCTCTCATTCTTTCATTCTCTCATCCTTTCCCACTATAACTCTTTTTATTTTTTGTGTTTTTTTGTTATTGTTGTTGTATGAGTTAAAAAAATTCAATTCAAATATCATTGAGTTTGTATGATATGTATAGCTTACATTGTTTACTTTAATGTTTTAAAAGGTTTATCTCCATTGTCTATATTAGATTAACATCTAATAAGTTATTATTTTTCATACTCTTCTACAATATTCACCACACAATAAGTCATGAAGTTGAAAAGATTCATCTCTAATTCTCTATTCTTTACTCTGATTATCTCACATATTCATGTATCATTTTTAATAATTTGTAAAGATCAATATAATAATTTTTTTTTTGGTGTGAATCAATATAATAATATTTAAAGATCAATAAAATTCTCAATTTATAAAGTCTATTTTGTTTAAAGTCTATAAACTCTATTTATAAACTCTATTTTGTTTTGTGATCCAAGAGATAAATATGTAAAGATCAATATAATATTTATTTTATTTAAAATTTGAGGTTTTTGAAAACAAAAAGAACTTCAATTAAAAAAAATTGGTCTTTGTGATTTAAGAAAAATGAAAAAATTATCCCAAAAAGAAATCATATTTAACTGGAAATAAAATATAGAAAACACAATATAATTTAACACCATTTAACTAAATCCTCCAAAGATGAAACCATTAGTATGAAATCTAGCACTATAAATTAAACTGATGGGTGAAAAACAAAAAAAACAAAACCAAAAAGATAGAAGTTCTCCTCGGGGTTTTTAAAATTTTTTGGATTGAAGTACATAAAATTTTATAAGAAAACTAATTTAGTTTGTCACTTTAAAAGTAATATTTTCAATTTGAAAATTATGTGTGATTGTTGAGTTTATATCAACAAAACAATCAAATCATGTGTAAGTTAAAATTTTGAGCCCCTTAGTATTCCTTTTCCTTAAATCAAAACAAATTAAAATATTTATTTATATTAAATCACATATTAAAAAAAAATTAATCTTGACATTTAACTCACATATTAATATAAAATTGAAATCATATAAATTATGCATTAACTATATTTCTCCACTCAATTGTATTAAAAAAAATAATAAATTAGAATTGTAACTCTCATTTTTAAAATATAATTTTTGAATCACTTCTCTTCATATAAATACTCATTCTCTTATTCTCTCATTCTTTCATTCTCTCATCCTTTTCCACTATATCTCAATTTTTTTTTTTTGTGTTTTTTTGTTATTGTTGTTGTATAGGTTAAAAAAAATTAATTCAAATATCATTGTAAACACGTAATTCTAAATTTTAGTTTTAATGTTTGTATGATATGTATATCTTACATTGTATATATATATATATAAAGTTTCACTCTCTCCTTATTGGTTCATTTAGCATTTTATTTCTAAAAGAATCATATTTATTTTTTATTTAATAAAAATATAATAATGTACATTAATCTATACTTTAAATCATACTTTACTACTAAATTTTAACTGAAATTACATAAATTGTGAATTGACTATTTTTTTCATTCATTTTCATTCAAAAACACTAAAAATAAATAATTAACTCTTCTATTTAATTATTTTTTTAATAATTTTAGAAATTTAACTTTCATCCCTTCAAATACTATAAATAACTATTCTCACATCATCATCCACCATATCTCACATTCTAAATATTTTCTTTGTTTTGTTTATGTTCTTGCATGGGTTCAAAACTCATGGTAATAGTGTAATTATATATTTTGTTAGATTTATCTTATATTTTGTTCAACTTTATTTCTTTGTTTTTATGTATTTCTTCCTTCCTTCTTTTTCTTCTTATTATGTTCAATTTTCAGTTACATATATAATAAAATTTTGGTGGCTGTAAGAAAATTTATTGATGCAGATTCAACAACACTAATTTTGATCAAAGCCCAATGAGGAAATTAAGCTAAAAAAATCATCTTCATTCATGTATATTTATTTTATTTTCTTAAAGTATTCAATATTTTAACAAAATAAACTATTATAATAGAATTATTAAATCAATTTTTTTAACTCTCTCTTGCCTCCAAAAAAAATTGTAGTACACTTTTTGGTATACTCATCATTATATTTAATTTTTGTGACCCAAAATATACTTATATAAAGATCATTATAATGTTTATTTAATTCAAAATTTTGTAATTTACTGATTTTCTATATAAAAAAAAATTTGATACTCTATTTCCAAAATTTTTTACTACAAAGAGGAAATCATTAGAATTTAACCTAGCAATATAGCTTAAATTAAGGTGAATATAAAAGAGATTAAAAATTAAATTAATCTTTGGGATTTTTATTGCATTTCATATAATTTTATAGGAAATATATTTAATTGATACTTTAAAAAATAATTATGCAATTTAATTATTAAATGTTTTAGGTAAATTTTGAATATCATAGTAAATTTCTATTTTTATCATTAACAATATTTTTTAAATAGCTGGTATATTTTGATATTGTATAATTTGACTAAATAAAGTGTATTATTGACATTTAGAAAATTTATTTGTTATATATGTATTTTTAGGAAGAATTTCAAAAATACATCTTTTTCAATACCACTCAGAAATAACATTCGAAAAAAACTTTATTAAAAAAATCTTCTCAGAAATTTCTCATAATTTTATGATTATTATAACCTAAAATAAATTAACATAACTAATATAACAACCCGCACATATACGCGGGATATTACCTAGTAAATAACTAAATACAACCTGTTTATGCTTTCCCTGTTTCGTTTTCTTTGTCGTGTTTTGAGAAGAAAATCAGAGATTTAAGCTCCTTTAATCTTCTTTTTTGTTTTTAGTGTCTCGGATGATCCCGATCTCCCATGGACTTGAACCGATCTCCCATGGTAATGATTACCTTTGAAAACCTTAAAAACAGAGACTTAATGAAGGGCTATGGATTTGGTGGTTTTGTTGAAGAGACTTTAAGTGTTTGGTTATATATATCAAAGACTTGATCTTTTTTTTTGTTTTGTGTGTTTGTAGTTTCTTCATCTCTCATGATGAAGAGGGGCTACTCGTACCATGGTTGACATGATGAACTCCCGATCTCGCATAAGGTAAATTAAGCAAGTACTTAAGAATAAAAAAAAATAAAAATAATAATAGAACCATCTCTATTAATCTAAAATGAATTAACATAACTAATATAACAACTTGCGTATATGCGCGGGATATTACCTACTAAATAACTAAATACAACCTCCATTTTGTGCATGACTTGTTCAATAGACAATAGAAGTTAGCTATTTCCTTCATTCTTTTTTATTTTATTTTTAATCTTATCACGGAACCCACCACTATAAAATGAAATCAACGTTGTATATATGATCATCTAATAAACAATGCAAATCTACTAACTAAACTAAAAATAATAAGTGTCTCATGTTATTAAAATATATATTATACCAAAACAAACAAGCCAGCCCACACAAATTCTTTTAGTCCAATTACTTTCAAACAATATATATGAAGTCGTCGGATTTTTGTGCGACACTTGTATTATATTTTTCTTTTACATGTTTTTTTCTTCTAAATATTTTAGAGAAATTGGCAGAAATAACAAAGAAAAAAACTATAATTCACTATCTAATGTCTCTAACCATAAAAGATCATATACTCTATAATATATATACGTTGGTGCCATTGCTGTTCTAGATGGTCAGCCTGAAAGCATTGTTCAAGACATCGAGAACATGGTCAGATCGTTTATTGAGAAGGTAACTATTATTTGTGTGTAGCAGAATACAACTGTAGAATAATGATGCTTTCCTATTCTCTAAGGGTTGTGTGTTCAAGCAAAGTAACGAAGATTGATCATTCATTTTTTGACAGCCCAACTGCATCATACTAGCTATTTCCCCTGCAAATCAGGATCTTGCTACATCTTATGCCATTAAGATCTCTCGTGAAGTTGATCCAAAAGGTGCCGGATTCTTCCCTCTTTATATTTTGATACAACTGCTCTCTGAATTCACTTCGAGTTTTTTTTTCTGTGGTTATAAGCGACTGGGACATAGTAAATATGGTTTAAGTTCTATGGCGCTTTGTATATATGATTGAGTTGCGTGGTCGGTGCCTAGTGGTAATCTTATTATGAAATTATCTATAGTAAACGAAGACGATGATCCTTGCAACGAATATATCTTGATATTATTTTGAATTGATTGATTCATGTTGCTTCGTTGTACTTGCTGTTCTCAGGAGACAGGACTTTTGGAGTTTTAACTAAAATTGATCTCATGGACCAAGGCACTAATGCTGTTGATGTAAGTTTATATTCAGACAACAATTTATCTTTGAGTGCAATATGAAAAAGACACAATGAAGATTAAATATGAGAATCTCACTAAATAGTGGTGAGTAAATATTTAACTGTCCCTAAATTTTTTCTATATATGTTTGGAGATTTCAGATACTTGAAGGAAGGGGATACAAATTAAGATATCCTTGGGTTGGTGTTGTAAACCGGTCTCAAGCTGACATCAATAAAAGTGTTGATATGATTGCTGCTCGTCGGCGTGAACGTGATTACTTCCAGTCTAGCTCCGAATACAGACATTTAACTGAGAGAATGGGTTCAGAATATTTAGGAAAAATGCTCTCTAAGGTATATAGTTTCTGTATATGAAGCTTCTAACATAAAATATTTGGTAGTTGCTCTAAAACTAGCTATACCTTTTTCAGCATTTAGAAGTTGTTATCAAGTCGAGAATCCCAGGACTTCAGTCTCTTATCACAAAGACAATCTCTGAGTTAGAGACAGAGCTAAGCCGTCTTGGCAAGCCTGTAGCAGCTGATGCTGGTGTAAGGATCTTATATCTTTAGGAATTTTTTTGCTTTTCATTCTACGGAATCTTCTCTCATTTCAATTCCCTCCTTTGTTAATACTCATTCTCTTGAATGCAGGGAAAACTTTATATGATCATGGAAATTTGCCGTGCCTTTGATCAAACTTTTAAAGAACACCTCGATGGCACGTAAGTCACCCGCATGTTTCTGGATTGTTTCTAATGCAATTTTCTGGCTTTATGATTACCAATTTACCACTAACAACCTCACAGGCGCTCAGGTGGTGAAAAGATAAATTCTGTGTTCGACAATCAATTCCCAGCTGCCATCAAAAGGCTGCAATTCGACAAACATCTCTCCATGGAAAATGTACGGAAGCTGATCACTGAAGCTGATGGATATCAACCGCATCTCATAGCTCCTGAACAAGGATATCGCCGTCTCATAGAATCATGCTTAGTCTCCATTAGAGGCCCTGCTGAAGCAGCTGTCGATGCGGTTCATTCTATTCTCAAGGATCTTATCCACAAATCCATAGGCGAAACATCTGTAAGAATATCTCTTTCAGGTCTCAACAGAGTTCAAAATGATAATCACTTTTGACCCATGATTATCTGTTTCAACATCACGACAGGAACTGAAACAATATCCAACGCTTAGAGTGGAAGTATCAGGTGCAGCCGTGGATTCATTGGATCGAATGAGAGATGAGAGCAGGAAAGCAACTCTGTTACTAGTGGACATGGAGTCTGGTTACCTAACGGTCGAGTTCTTCAGGAAACTCCCACAAGACTCTGAAAAAGGTGGGAATCCGACACATTCCATATTCGACAGATACAACGATGCTTATCTCCGAAGAATCGGTTCGAATGTGTTGTCTTATGTGAACATGGTCTGCGCTGGGTTGAGAAACTCCATTCCGAAATCCATTGTTTACTGTCAAGTCCGTGAAGCAAAACGATGCCTTCTTGACTTCTTCTTCACCGAACTTGGCCAGAAAGAGGTAAACAACAGCCATTATCCTAAACCTATATGAGCAATTTGACAATTGTATTAACATATGAGTAAAATGGTTTGGTGTTGAAAATAGATGAGCAAATTGTCGAAATTGTTGGATGAGGATCCTGCGGTTCAGCAGCGAAGAACTTCAATTGCAAAGAGGCTGGAGTTGTATAGAAGTGCTCAGACGGATATTGAAGCAGTTGCTTGGTCCAAGTAGAGAGGCCTCTTTATTTCAGTCTTCACACTCCATTTTTTTGTTTCATTTAGGATACGTTTCCTTCTTCATTTTTTTCTCTTTTTGTCTTTTTATTTTTTGTTGGAATTGACATTGATTCTGAATAAGTTTTGTAAGAGGAGGATAACTGGGGCAGGAGTATGGTTGATCAAATTATTATTACAAAAATAAATAGATGTGAAGCTCTCCTAGTCTCCTGTTTCAATCAACCGCGAGAACTAGACAAGAAGAATTATGAATTATGAGGCGGTCAAAAAACAAAACACAAAAATTGTGGAGATGCGGGGAATCGAACCCCGTGCCTCTCGCATGCGAAGCGAGCGCTCTACCATATGAGCTACATCCCCATGTTGTCTTATGTTCCGGTATAATTTAAACATATATCTATATTTTCTGTTCCGTTACTCCAATAGGTTTGATTGTTTGAATATGTTTAAATTCTTTTGCATGCGAAAAAAGATAACTTGTCACCAAATAATAAATATTTTTTTTGTTTGTGTGATTGGTACTCATTGAAGCTGTAAAGGTTCGTACCACAATAATGAAAGTTTAAAAAATTAAAGTAAAGAAAGAACTTGGGGTTAATTGGTGACTTTGTTTCTAAGTTCTGTTCCAATATCTCCTCCCATGAAAAAAAGAAAAGAAGAAAAGATGATGTTGATGAGCGTGGCACCATCCTGACCAAATATACCTAATGAGTAATGATTCAGATTAAGACTAGTCCACTTCCCACTTGGTCCAGTTTACGACCATATTCTCTCTCCCATCTCTGCCTTCTTCTTCTTCCCCTCAAATAAGCAAAGTTAAAAAAAAAAAAAAAAAAAAAAAAAAAAGAGAACTCCAGATTCTTAAAAAGTATTTTCATATAATTTCTCAACCACAAATAGCAATTGACAATTGTTTTAACTGGCAAAAAGCAATTATTTCATCGCATCTCTTGGTATATTTTAAATTTTTGTCGGTTTTTGTGACTGGGGGGACATAAATTGTCCGATACTTAACCAGTGAAACATCAACTCCAGTATCTCTCTCAAAATCCAATCGAAGGAGCTAGCTGATTTAAAAACAATTTGATGATTATGATTGATCGCCATCTTCAACCACTTTCACCACCAAACTCTCAATCACTCTTCTTCTTCCTCTTCAAGCAACCAACACCAAAACACACCCTCCACATCGTACCTCACTCCACGCTTGCTCCTATTCGCCTCTGCTTCGATTCCTACCATGAGAGCCTTCTTAGGGTTTTACATCCTCTGTCTCTTTATCGGACAAGATCTTCCCTTTCTAGTCGCAGATGACGTCAATGCCATAAACGACTCTAACCAGAATCTCTGTTTTGCTAACCGATTATCTGATTTTCTCCCACCACCGTACAGCAATATCTCCGATAACATGCCATGTACTCCTCTTTGGAACACGTTCGTCTTACGGGTAAAACATTACCATAACACATTTTGATTTTTACTTTCTTTGCTTTTCAAACCAATCCATGATTTTGATTTCTAATGTCTCTGTTTTGCAGTACTCAGAAAGCAGAGACAATGTGATGACGATCATAGTATCAGCTTTATACGCAACCGGATGGGTTGGGATAGGATTCTCGAAAGACGGGAGAATGGTTGGATCAAGCGCGATGATCGGGTGGATTTCGAAAAAGGGTCACGCCAAAATCATACAATACTATCTCCAAGGAACGGAGAGAGACCAAGTTGTGCCGGATCAAGGAGAATTGCAACTACAAAAAGTGCCTCCTGTGGTGGCTCTTCACGGAGCAATGATTTACTTGGCTTTTCAGGTTAAGTTCGCCGTTAGAGTTCCTCGTAGAGCTGTCATTCTAGCGTTTAGCACCGCTTATCCTTCCAAGCTAGGCCGTTTGACTAAGCACGATGATAAAACTACAGTCATCGTCGATTTCTCCAAAGGTATATATGCAAAACACTAAAAATGTTGTGACACTAATGTTTTACGTGCAAGCTTTTATAACGTTAATGTCCATAATACTAGTCTAGACAAGTTAAAACACAGGGGACGATCCAATACTTAGTGTGTCTTGTGTTTTCTTGGTCTGTGCAGCAGCGAGTGGAGCAACCTCTACAAAGACGACGACTTCTACGGAGAAGACAAAGCATGGAGTAATGGCGATACTCGGATGGGGTTTCTTACTTCCCGTAGGGGCAATCCTGGCGAGATATCTTAGACATAAAGACCCTCTTTGGTACTATCTACATATCGGTTTACAGTTTACGGGGTTTATCTTCGGTTTAGCCGCTGTTATTCTTGGGATTCAGCTTTACAATAGGATCCATCCGAATATACCTGCACATCGAGGCATTGGGATCTTTCTTCTAGTCCTTAGCATTCTTCAGGTTTGAGAAGTCTTTCGAGTTTAAGAAGAATCCGTCCAAATAAGGGTTTTAAGTTTTGGCTGAAACATATATGGGGTTCTATTTTGTAGGTTTTGGCTTTCTTTGCACGGCCACAGAAAGAGACGAAGATGAGGAGATATTGGAATTGGTATCATCATTGGATTGGGAGAATCTCTCTCTTTTTTGGAGCAGTGAACATTGTTCTTGGGATTCGAATGGCGAATAACGGAGGAGATGGATGGAAAATTGGATATGGATTTGTGTTGTCATTGACGTTACTTGCTTTTGTTGTTCTTGAAATATTAAGGATCCGTGGCTCCATTGGTTCACCATCTTCTCACACCCCTCCCTCTTTTGAGGCACATCCAAGTTCTTCTACTAGTGTCTGATTCAAGATCATCTGTTTTTGTCATTGATTTGTTTCTTGTACATATATAAAGACACTTCAAAAAAAAAAAATCTTGGCTAAAGTCATTATGGTCATTGAATTTTATAGTCGATAAGTGAATTGTTTTTTGGCGGCCATATGATTGTTTTTTTTTCTTTTCTTACAAGGTTTGTTTATTTTTGGATCTTAATTTGTTCTCATTTAAGATGTAAGTTGAGTTTTGAAGGTTGTTGTTCCTGAAAAGTGAAACCATAGTATCATACCCTTATTTATTTCCTTGAGTATATATGGGAGTTTGTACAGGTACACAGACGTTAATAACATTATGGAGGCCCTAAACGATTAAGTTAATCGGATTAACAAAAGTATTGTCCATTTTTGTTCAATTGCAAATTTAGTGTCCCTTTCAATCATAATATAGTAAATACAAATTTGGGGCTGTGCTAAATTGGTTGTGGAAGACAAATAAATATTTTTTTCCTCGTAAAGTTTGAGATGATTTTTTTTCTTCTTTTAAATATACTTTTATCAAAAATTAGCAAATATCGAAAATTGAAAACAAAGCGTACAATGGACTCTAAACTAGAAAAATTTCAACTTGCAGTATTGTAAGGACATTGCCATCAAAGGATTTAAGCAAAGTATCTTAAAACATATTTTATTCTTAATTTTGAAAAAAATGAAATTAAGAACTTCTTAAGAAACTTGGATATTTTATGGGTCCATTGAAGGTTGTTAAATTTTAGGTTCTTAAAAAAGTGTATATATATTTTTATTGTAAATTATTATGGTATTTTGTTTAAATTCATAAGATTTGTATACTTTTAAAAAACTTAAAAATATTGCATTCAATAAAAATTTAAATAAACATTACATAAAAGCATATTAAAAATAGATTACGAAATGATTAATTTAATATTGATTTGTGCCAAACTTTTCCCATATATGCTCAACCAAATCCGCTTGTAGTCAGTCATGTATTTTCTTCTCACGAACTTCATTTCGAATGGTTATCGTATCGCCCATCATATTTATGAGATTTGAAGGGATGTCTATAGAATACGTGAAATCCACTTCTGAAGTTCGGTTTGATTTACTTGTGCAAATGTGGCCTCATCATACTGAGTATACCCATCACGTTCATCTTCTACAATCATGTTGTGCAATATGATACATGCTCTCATTATGTTTCCAATTTTTACCTTATCCAACATAAGAGCTGGGTTTTTGACTATGGCAAATCGAGCTTGCAAGACTCCAAAAGCACGCTCGACATCTTTACGTACAACTTCTTGTTATGTAGCAAATAACGATTCTTTCGGATCTTGTGGCATTGAAATTGATTTGACAAAAGTAGCCCATTTTGGATAAATACCATCGGTGAGATAGTAAGCCATATGATATTGTCGTCCGTTGACAATGTATTTTACTTTGGGAGCTACACCTTGTAATATGTCATCAAAAACTGGTGAGCGATCGAGAATATTGATATCGTTTAATGTACCTGGAGCTCCAAAAAATGCATGCCATATCCAGAGGTCTTGTGAAGCTACAACCTAGAAAACAATTGTTGGCTTTCCAGATCCACGTGTATATTGACCTTTCCATGCAATCGGGCAATTCTTCCACTCCCAATGCATACAATCTATGCTTCCTATCATCCTGGGAAATCCGCGTATCTCTCCAATATCGAGTAGTCGTTGAACATCTTCTGGTGTGGGTCTGCGTAGATACTCATCTCCAAATAAATGAACTATTCCTTCAACAAACTTTTCCAAACATAACATAGCGGTGCTTTCAGCAAGACGGAGGTATTCGTCATACGCATCCGCTGCAGAACCATACGCCATCATACGATTGAAGAGACCAAGGGCTCCAACCTACATTGTCTCTATGTGACTTCTCCACACAACACACACTGTAATAAATAAGAAGGTAAAGTGAGAGAGTTTATAAATTTCTTACATGGTAAAAACAATTAAAAGAAGACTTGGCGCTACTTGTCACACACCATACAAACAGGACACTCTAGATCAGATCAGAAACTGATAAACCAATGATAATTCACCAACACTTTCTTGAATGTCCAGTCTCATATAACATACCTCTGTCGCCACATTGAGATTTCCTTTTCTCCCAGCCTTGACATTCTCAAGCCGCGCCTCATCTGAGATATATCAAGTTGTCTTAGTTATTGATTATTTTCATTTCATTTCCTTTCCTGTTTCAGAGTTTTTACTAACTAACCTTGTAGTTTTTCTTTTGCACATCAAAACCGAGAGGCTTTGGTTTTGCAGCTTCTTTCTATCTTCTCGATGATCTCATTCGCGCCTCCTCTCAGTGTTATCCTTGTTTCCCTCTTAAACTCCTGTTTCTTGTTTTTAAGCAAACATTTCACTAACAGAAGATTACAAATACAAAGAGTGCCGGTTCTTTATATCGAAACACAAACCTGTTCTGGATCCAAGAGATTCTCTAGGTTATGCCCCCTTGACACTGCGATGATCTCAAATGCAATGATTCCCGCTGGTTGCTCTTCTTTCTTCTCAGTAACATGATGTTCTTGTACATGATCATCACAAGCCGCCTTATATATGATGTTATTCTTAATATAAAAATTTTAAAAATGGAACAAGAAATGAAATTATCCTCACCTCTCGGAGTCCTTGAAAACAGCAGCAATATCCTCCATGTTTGAATCATCCTTATCCTCGAACACTGGAGGCTTGTAATCTTTTTTGAACCATTCATCTTCAAATACCTCTTGTGGTGTTACACGCTGACACAAAACTACATCAACTCAGTTTCACGAATGAAGTAAAATTGAGAAACCAGAAACAAACTACCTCACAAACCCGGAATCTTCAACTGACTTGTTACCAGTTAATAACTTCCCATCATAGAACCATAAATCAATTTTATCACCTTCAAACTTTGCTAATATCGATTCTAATTTCTTGAAACCTAATTTCTTCTCACATCCCTAAAATTCTGATGCATGTCGATCC
Source organism: Camelina sativa (assembly GCF_030686135.1). Lineage (NCBI taxonomy): Eukaryota > Viridiplantae > Streptophyta > Magnoliopsida > Brassicales > Brassicaceae > Camelina > Camelina sativa. Next base: position 875,249 of record NC_141895.1, on the reverse strand, counting down.
AAAGGAAATCAATTGGATTATGACCAAGAAAAAAAACTTACTCCGTTGGAGATTTAAAATCCGATTGGGTCAACAAAGGGCTGCCGGATCGATGAACCAAGATCATGTCCTTCTTCACAACAATCTCCTGCATGCATCACTCCCATACCTAATATGATTGATGACTGAATCACCGCCGGTAAAATCCAAATCGAGAGTCTTGTTGTTTTCTCTGTCGAACAAAGGAGAGAGACGAGAGAGGTGGTTCGAAAAAAAAAAGACGAGAGAGAGATGAAAGAGAAATTCAATTAACAAAAAAAATAAAAGAAAATTGTATTTTTCTCTCACCCAATCAGAAACTGACACACCTCAGTTTCTAAACTTACCAAAAACATCTTATCTAAACAACGATTCTAAACTAAAACATACAAAAACAATTAAATTTAATCACATCTAATACTTTAGTAACTCTTAAGAAACTGTTAAAATTCTTTGATGGACTTGCCCTAAAGATGAGAAACTTTGATCATGAGATAAATAATCTCACATGTTTATAGTCCCAATTAATAAAAGGAAATAAAATTAATTAAAAAAATTAATTAATAAAAGAAAAAGCATAGACCCAATATGCACCCAAGTATCTCACGCATATACTGTATATAGGCCCAACAAGCTTTTGATTTTTTTCTCATAATTTGTGACCAAAAAAAAAAAATTTAGTGAAGTGCCACGTCGGATAAACTGAAAAGGAAGTTTTCGACTTGGCGCTCTTGTAGGCCTGAAATTTTCGTAGTCTTCCCTCCGTCCCCAATCCCTGGAGCCAAACACTGTTTCATCGAACCGCCACGTCAGCATTACTCGATTTCTAATTTTCGTTTTACTTATGAAAAATTCTTTTAAATACCACTGAATTTTTTTTTTCCAACAATGCCACGTTATAATTTTTTACCCAAAAATATCATAAAAGTTTTTTTTCCAAAATTACCATAAATATAAAAGTTGAATTTTAATGATGTAAAATTTTTTTTTAAAAGTTTGGGTTGATATATTTAGTTTTAGAATATAGTTTTTAGATGTAGGATTTAGTATTTAAAATTTATAAATTAGTTTTTAGTATTAAAATTTTAGTTCAATTATGTTACATTTTTGACAAAAAATATATTTTTATAATATTTTTGGAAAAAAAACTAAATTGTGGTCTATTTCGAACAAAAACCTATAACAATTGTCCATTATTGTTTAAGCGAATTGATTTCACGGTTTAAGCGTAAAATAATTGGGAAAAAATATTAAACCGACGGTGTCTGTGTCTCCTTCACCAGAACACACGCTCTCAAAACCCAAAACTAACAAAGATCCTTCTCCTCCTCCTCCTCCTCCTCTTTTGTTTCCCTTCGCCGTCGATTTTTTTATAAGGAGCTTTTAGGTTTTTTTTTATCTTCTCCGTAGTGATACACACTTATAATTCTCCAGAATTTCGCGACGAGTATTTTGGTCTGTTCCTCCGTCGTCTGTTTCTCCGTCGTTCGATTTCTTAATTCTATCGTCACGTACGAATTCCGAGGATTTTGATTTCGTTTTCGAATTTAGGGTTTAAGAAGCGGTTTCGCATTGGGTTCATATACTAGAGCCGATTTGCGAGAGGTATTATTGGATATACGTTTCGAGGTTTTTGTTTTTTGTTTTGTTTCCGGAGGTCCGAGCGGCGAATTTGTTTGTTTGATGAAATTAGGGTTTTGGAATCGGAATTTGGATGGTCGCGTATGTTGAGTAGGCCAGAATCGTTTTGAGTTAGGACATGATTTTGAAACGAACCTTGAAGACCTTCGAGAATCAGAATCTGAAGAGGTGCAAAATTGATTCAGAAATTGATTATGGGAGCAAAAAGGGTGAGATTATGGTGTATAAGAAGAGACAAAGAGCAAGCGTAGATCAACCATGTTCAGAGCCCGAAGGTCTTACCAGTAGTAGCTCAAGCTGCTTGACCACTCAACCGGGCTCAGACCAGTCCAAGTCTTCGCGGGGCAGAGTTCGAGTGGTTCCTTCAAGGTTTAACGATTCGGTTGTTGGTTCATGGAAAGTCAGCAGTCGTAAGGTCGAGTCGACGACGGAGTCTAGCCATGATGACGACATGTATTCGGGGAAGAAGGCCAAAGGTTTCAGTGGAAGCTCGAAATTGAATCGCAGCAAAGCCGCGAAGCTGGTGGTTCCTCGTAAGGATAACGGAGACAGCAGCGAAGTAGATTTTGATGGCTGGGATGTTCAAATTCCCATGGTGTCTTCCTCCGACGACGCTAATTCTGGAATGCTCAAGAAGAAGTCCGACGCCACGCGTAAGGGCGTGTATAAACCAGAGGACTTTACAGTCGGCGATCTTGTCTGGGCCAAGTGTGGGAAAAAATTCCCAGCATGGCCGGCTGTGGTGATCGATCCATTATCACAAGCGCCTACTCCGGTCTTGAAACATTGCGTCCCTGGAGCAATATGTGTCATGTTTTTTGGGTACTCCAAGAATGGAACTCAGAGGGTATCTATTCTTTAATCTCTCTCTGTGTTTTCTAGCTCGCGTTTGATGCTCTTTTTTTGTACGGATCTTTAATTCTTCTGAAACTTATGGTCATTAACAGGACTACGCATGGGTCAGGCAAGGAATGATGTATCCATTTACGGAATTTATGGACAAGTAAGTACATGAGACGCTCTTTCTTGATTCTTTCATAATTAATTGTTTGTTTGCGTCTGTTCCTTAATCTCGAATTCATCTCTTCAGATTTCAGGATCAGACAAACTTGTACAATTACAAACCAAGTGAATTTAAGAAGGCACTAGAGGAAGCAGTTTTAGCTGAAAATGGGGTCGAGCGTCCTGAAATTAGCTGCCCAGATTCCTCTGCTACGGAATCCGACCAGGAGTATGGGCCTGCTTCTAGAATTCAGGTACGTTTCCTTGACACATGTTCTTCTTTTTTTTGGGTCAGATCTTCAAGTTTGCTGTTTTAGTGATTTAGGAAGACAAAGTAAATTAATTAAGGACAGGTTCTTACTTTCACTATCACCAGTCAGTTTCATAAGCATCTTGTGTAATTCATATCCACCTACATCTGGTGATGATGTACTTGTATCCGACACTTCAACGGTTATTGGGTTGCGTCCCCTAAAACGATATGCTGATTTTATTTCTGTAGGGTTCATGTCATGCAGACATAACGACATGCGACGGCTGTGGCTCAGTAATGCCATTAAAATCTCTAAAAAGGACAAAAGGGTCACAACCTGAAGAGCTTTTATGCAAACACTGTTCAAAGGTATTTAAATGTCTTCACTCTTCGCCTTTGGTTTTCTCTTACCAAAAGGAATAATCCAAATTTGTTGTTTCAGTTGCGGAAATCCAATCAGTGTTGTGGCATTTGCAAGAGAATATGGCACCCTTCAGATGATGGAGATTGGGTGAGAATATATATATGTGACCATGTTTGGTGAAATATGGAGCTGATTAGAAACTATTTTATTTATGTAGCTGACTTGATTTGATGTATTAGGTTTGTTGTGATGGGTGTGATGTATGGGTACATGCTGAATGCGACAACATTTCAAATAAACGCATTAAGGTGCATCTCCGTGCATCTTTAACTTTTGATTCTAAGTATTATAAGACACCTATCGAACGTTTGCACTGATTTGGTTATTATCTTAAGGAACTGGAGCACAACAATTACTATTGCCCTAATTGTAAGGTGCAGCATGAGCTTTCGCCAACAATATTAGAAGAACATAACTCAGTGTTCAAGTATGTTGTTAACATCTCATGCTCTCCTGCTTTGATTGTTCGCATTTCTCTATTGCTAATTCTTTAATCTTCGAAATTTCCTTTTCACTACCTCTTTGGGACAGGTCTACAGAAAAGGCGACAGAGACTGAGCTGCCTGATGAGGTTACTGTAGTCTGTAATGGCATGGAAGGAACATATATCAGAAAATTTCATGCGTATGTCTTATATATCTCAGCCTTATTTTAGTTTCTTCATTTAGAAAGGATCTTCTATGTTCATGACTACAAAACACAATATCGGAAAACTAATTTTTCTCTGAAAACTATTATTCCACGTTTATCCTAGGCTTTTGTTATCATTCTAATGTTGTTTTAGAGATTAGACCAACATATTTATCTTGGAACTATTGTTTTCAGAATTGAGTGCAAGTGTGGTTCATGTGGGTCAAGGAAGCAGTCACCAAGTGAATGGGAACGGCATACGGGCTGCAGAGCAAAAAAGTGGAAGTGTAGCGTAAGAGTGAAAGACACAATGCTACCTCTAGAAAAATGGGTACATCCCTTATGCTATACTCTCTCATTAAGTTGCCCTTATATACCCCTGAAATTTGCATGTAAGAGATTTAATACTGACAACAATATATTACAGATTGCAGAATTTAGTACCTACACTATAGAAACCCAGATGCTCTCTTTGCTGCAAGGTAGATTAAAGCTCAGCTCTCTGCTCCCTACTTTTGGAATTCAAATTTGGTTGGAAACTTGCTTACTCGTTATTTTGTATGCACAGAAAAGTATGAGCCAGTCAGTGCTAAGTGGACGACTGAAAGGTGTGCTGTATGCAGATGGGTAGAAGACTGGGAAGAAAATAAAATGATCATCTGTAACAGGTTAATTTTTGGCATTTTTGGTTATACTGAATTCTACAGCGGTTTTATAACCAAACATGGGGTCATAAATATGAAAGTCTGACCAATCTTATGAATATGTCTTCAGATGTCAGGTGGCTGTGCACCAAGAATGCTATGGGGTAAGCAAATCTCAGGACCTCACCTCCTGGGTATGCAGAGCATGTGAAACACCAGATATTGAGAGAGAGTGTTGTCTTTGTCCTGTAAAAGGTATTACTGCAGAATTAGCTCTCTTTACGATTTTCCCCCCATCTTGCAATATTAATGGTTTATTATTGACTGTCCTGTCACAAGGTCAAGTTAAGTAAACTCAGTCATAGATTTCTCTTTGGGTACAAAGGTGCTTTAAATTTAACTCATTTGCATATCTCTATTTCCGTCATGATATTCAAACACAATTTCTCTTCCATTTATGCAGGCGGTGCTTTAAAACCAAGCGATGTCGAGGGTTTGTGGGTTCATGTCACATGTGCTTGGTTCCGACCGGAAGTTGGGTTTCTGAATCATGAAAATATGGAGCCTGCTGTTGGACTTTTCAAAATTCCAGCTAATTCATTTTTAAAGGTATAACGAAATGCTAGATGTGGAAATTATAACGAACATGTTTTATTAGAATCTAATAATATATATACATCTGATATTTTTTGAAAATACCTTTTAGGTTTGCACAATTTGTAAGCAGACACATGGTTCCTGCGTGCATTGCTGCAAGTGTGCCACTCACTTCCACGCAATGTGTGCGTCACGGGCAGGTTACAACATGGAGGTTAGTCCTTAACCTGCTTGGTCTCTGTGTGCTTATGATAATCTTCATTTTTCACCTTAGTTCCCTTACAAAGGTGTTCTTTTAAAAAATCTTCTTATGGATATGTAACTGATACTGTTGTCTGTGGAAATTTAGTTGCACTGCCTGGAGAAAAATGGTTTGCAGAGAACCAGGAAATCCGTTTACTGTTCTTTTCACAGGTTTGTTATTTGTTTTTCCGACATGTTCTTTAATTGATCTGTTATGTGATATGAGGACCTACTAATTGCCTGTATCAATTTACCCACCATGTAGGAAGCCAGATCCAAATAGTGTTGTAGTTGTGCACACTCCCTCAGGAGTATTTGGGTCTAGAAATTTGCTTCAGAATCAAAATGGGCGCACCAAAGGTTCAAGACTCGTTATGACTAAGAAGATAAAGCTTCCAGGTTCCGAAATCCAAACACAATCCGAACAGACTCATGTAATTGATTCTCAATATGCAGCAAGATGCCGTATATATAGTAGATCAAACACAAAGGTATGCGTCTGGGGATCTTGTTTATTCTTGGACATTGGAGAGTCTTTCATTCTTAAGTATTCCATGGCAATGGTACTATTTCATCCCTGTTACTGCTGATGTTTCAGAAGATTGATCTGGAGGCGATATACCATAGGCTTAAGGGACCAAGCCATCATTCTTTGGGTGAAATCGAGAATCTAAACTCTTTTAAGGCAAGTTTCTCATTCAGAGCTAGATTCATGTCAGTGTTTTGCTTTCTTGGGTCATTTTTTCTGGATATCTCAGCAAGATCTTAATTTCCTTTTACCTTGTTACACTAGGAAGCAGATTTTATCTCATTCAGAGAACGGCTAAAACATTTGCAGGTAAACATTGACTCAAGAAGAGTTAAAATTTCTTCATCTTATTATCCTAGAACATTATTAACAATATGTCTTCTTCAGAGGACGGAAAATTTGCGGGTCTGCTTTGGTAAATCTGGCATACATGGATGGGGTCTGTTTGCAAAGAAAAATATTCAAGAAGGACAAATGGTACTTAGTTTATGTTGTATAATGCATGATTTCGATGGCCAAATTGATGTGCATCTTAAACAAACTACTGATACTGTAATTCTTGTGTAGATTATCGAGTATCGTGGGGTGAAAGTTAGGAGAAGTGTTGCAGATCTGAGAGAGGCAAAGTACCGTTCTCAAGGCAAAGATTGTTACGTAAGTTGTGATTTGCTTGCTTACATTCAACATTATCCGCTGGCTGCATCTAATGGTTAACTTATTGTCTAACAACGCAGCTATTTAAGATAAGTGAAGAGATAGTGATTGATGCCACAGACTCTGGAAACATAGCACGCTTGATCAATCATTCAGTAAGTTCCGTAAACTGACACATGATACCAAAGCCTGGTAACTAATAATATTAACGATGGTCATGTCGTGTGCAGTGTAAGCCCAATTGCTATGCCCGTATAGTGAGTATGGGTGATGGCGAAGACAACAGAATCGTCCTTATTGCAAAGACCATTGTCTCAGCTGGCGAAGAGCTTACGTAAAAAACAATTCAGCTACTCTTCTCATAGAATTCTCAGATTTTTCGACATTGATTACTTTAATAATGAAAACCCATTTTTCTACAGGTATGATTATCTCTTTGAGGTTGATGAATCTGAAGAAATCAAAGTGCCTTGCCTTTGTAAAGCTCCAAACTGCCGCAAATTCATGAACTAGAGGTCTTTTTTAAGTCTAAACCATTCTTGCAAACGTTCAAACTTGCTGCAAATTTGAGCAGTAACTGACGGTGATGGGAAGTTAACCGTTTTTTCCCTCGGTGGCTAGCTCATGCTGACTTCTTTCCGATTGATTCATTAGTTACACCGTTTAAAGCGTGCACGCTGCCTACATTTCCCGGCGTGGAAATTTTGTAAATTTCTAGAATTCAAGGGAAAAACTTCTATAGGCAACTAAAGAAGACTTTACTTCGACCCTAGTTTAGGTCCAGAATGTTCAAGTGTTTATAGCTTCTTAACATTTCACAGAATATAGTTTCGAGACCGAAGTTTCTACAAATTATGTCGAATTTACTATGCCGATCTTAATTTTTAATGAACAAGGCCAAATCATACTGGGTAAAAAGAAAAATATAGAACTTGGTTTAGGTTTCGTCTGCTGATACTAAACCGGAATCTAAGTTCAAGCCGATTTCGAAATGTAAAGAGGCGGCCCCACAAAGTTTGTTACAGGGGTACAGACGTCATTTAACATGAAAATTTTCAAAATTCGCTGTGTCTCCCTCGCTTGGTATATATCACAGCTACACGGTTCAGAGCTAAAACCAAATTTTGAAACAAATTCTTAACAAACTAGTGACTAGTGAGTGAGCAGAGAGAGATAGGGAGAGAGAGAGAGACGAAGATGAAGTTGAGATCTGGTGAAATTGTAGGAGAGAGTAGGAAGAGGAAAGCTCCGGAGGGAGACGATAATGGTGGACTGAAGAGACGATCGGTCGAGAGCAACGAAAATAAGAACGATCTTCAGAGAGATGAAGATGGTAGAGTGAAGAGAAGAATCGTTCATGGCAACGAACTGAAGAACGGGAAGATCCTCAGAGGGATCCATGGCTGTGTATCTCCTCGGTGCTCTGCTCATACTTACCAGCCTCGCTTCTCATGGTAATTTTCTTCCCCACCTCTCTCTCTATACTTCGCGAAATTTGGATTTGATGAGCGTAATAGATCTGTTCTCGGATAGTTTTTGTGTGCGAGTTTGGGTTGAGCTCCAATTTGAATTTGAAATGCTTGTACGGTGTTTAATCTTACTCTATTGGATGGATCTAGGATATGGAGTTCGATCAATCTTCTTCGTTACCTTCTGGGAACGAAATCGCGGAATCAATTTGATTTGTATGTAAATCAGATGCTTATATCAATCTCTCTACTTGATTGTGTGGTTGATAGAAACTGGGATTTGAGTTTTTCTTCATGTTCCTTCGCTTTCAGTTTTCGAAAATCGAATCCAGATACCACTGAGAAAGAATTTAAAAATCAATCGCTATTTCTTCCAATTTCGAATCAAGTTTCTTAGATCTAAGTCCCTATACTCAGCGTATCTTATAATTTTCTCTGCTGAATCAGGTTTGAGCAAGATGTATGGACATACATAACAAGGTTTTTGGATGGTAAATCCTTGGTGATGCTGGGAGCAACGAACAAATGGTTCAACAAGCTCGTAATGGAGGATATTGTTTGGAGGTTTGCCTGCTTGCGTGATCTTCAGGTCCCTGAGACGTTTCCCGTTTCTTCCAGCTGGATTAAGATATATGCTTCAGCTTTTGGTAAGTATGACCTTCACATCAACTTCCGAATTTTACATTCTGATACAATTGTAAACTAAAAAAACAATATGGGAAACTGCAGATGGGAGTCACTCTTACTTGTTCCGTCAGAAGGAGAAGCATATTGGTTAGTCCCTGAATTGGGTTGGGTTCATCATATACTCTCTTTAGTCTACTGATTTGTCAAAAAGTCATCATGTTCATTATAGATACCAGGCCATATATATGTTGATTCTCTATGGAAACTGAAATTAACGACCATGCCTGTCCAGATCTCTTTTGACTTTGAACTTCTTCATTTGATGATCACAGCCTCATTTCTATCTTGTTTTGACACTGTAATTATAGATTGGATGCGGATTGGTGCCTTTCTACTTGACTCTCGAAGCTCGCTCCTGACTGAGAGTTTGAGTGGTCATCTGAAAGTCCCAAGGGATGGAACCATAGACCGAATGTTACAATCCAGTGGTTCATGTGTCATCAACGACATCAAAAGTGGTATTTGGATTGCAGGTAACAAACTTTTCTTTTTCATGATCTGCAGAATCTTGTCAAACTACAGGAAAAAAACTGTAACATGGCTTATCTTTTTTTTTTTAGATTTACAGCTTGTGCGTTGCCCTGTTTGTGACCTCAGTACCTGTGATGGTAAAAGATACTAATCAACTCTAATCTGTTGCTGAAACTTTAGTATTTGATGTTACTCTATTTAGTACAACGAAATTACAACTAATTAAGAGTGTTTCTATTTATTGTGTAGGAACAATGCAAACACTTGATGCTAGGCACATGGAACTGTTCCTCAGTGAAGGCTACAAAGATGGAAGCTGGGATTACAATCTTATTGGATCTCATAAGTTACAGAAAGACGCAAGTGCAGCTTGTGGAGCCATATTTGATCTCAAACACCTTAAAGAGTCGTCATCCTCAGGTAACTTAATTACACTCTTATGCTTCATCCTCAATCATTCTCCATCTCACATGAAACCTCTATATATATAGGTATTCTCAACCTCAAGTCTTGGACCGGAGAGCCAGATGATTCCCAACCTAAAGCAGTTATCGCACCCCACGCTGTCGCTGTTCACACGAGACTGCAACAAAACGAAGGTATCAAGTCCAAATCACATTACATAATCAACCATCTTTATCTAGGAAGAAAGAAACACAATTACAATTCTTCAACAAATTAATCTAAATTGCAGGAATCCTTGTGAAGTACCACACAATGAAAGCAGGAACAGACGGTGACATTGTTTCCATCAGAATCTCCCAGCAGCTTCTCTGATTCCTTCACAGTGCTTTGTCTTCAAGTCACACAAAGCTTTTAAGTATATCTGGTATTCCAATCCTTTTCTCTTCAGTAAAATAAAGATAAACATAAATTAGCTCATTATAAGTTTACAACTTCACAGTTGTTTATAAGAAAAGTATGACAGGGTTACTGAACTTCTTGTATAAGAAACACATACCAATGAATATAAGAAGATTTATGTCGACCATATTCTATTACTACCAAATTAGATATTGATTACTGTTCTCTGACTTTTTCTAATTATATATCTACAAGTAGTTACAAATTTACAATTCCCTTTTAGTGCCTAGCCACACACATTTTATGACTTTCTCAAAACAATTCGTTCTCCTCGTCTTCCTCTTCCCTCACCTAGATGCCTCAGAACCAAAACGTTGGTTGCTACAGTGCCTCATGTGGACCTTGACGTCAGCTTCCCTTTCTGGATATTTCCCAAGCAGTCTTCGTCCTGTGGCTATCCAGGAATCAACCTCCGTTGCATCGATCTTAATGAGACAGCCTTAACTTAAAGCTTCAAACCCCCCCCCCCCCCCCCCCCCCTGGATCATGTGTCTCGTCCGAGAAATAAAACCGCAGCGAATTCGCCTCAACGACCCTGATAAACTGCTTAGGCAGACGGCTCCTCAGCTTTGAGGCTTCAGGGTCTCCTCTTTCTCCTCTTGACCTTCTTGAGTTGAGCTGTCCTAACGAAGACGTCAAATCCTCCTCCTTCGAAATCTAACCCATTCATTTGCCTTGGTAACTCCATGACCTCCTTCGTCACAACTTCAGAATCAGATCTCGCCGGTTCCTAAAGTCTTGTCAAATCTTCAAGAAGTACGCGTTTTCTTAGTGAGTGAATGTTGTAGTTTTCAGCGTCACCTAATAGAGGGCAATAATACTAACGGGCTTTAAACTAATATGGGCCTAAAATCCATTTTCAAGTCAAAAATACGAAGACTAGTATAGTATTTCACCCCCAGATTCGGACGGAACCCACTGATGACTGATCAGTCGCATCCCGGTTAGGCGGTAAACGGATCAGAAACGAAACGAGCATCCTTGGAAATCAGACGAAGAATCCCTAGATTTTGGACGGATTTGTTTTCAGTAAATTGGGTTTAGTTGATCGGAAGTCCGTCCGCAATCTAGGGATTTTTCTTTTTGATGAAAATTCATAAGCGGTGGATCCGAATCGTCGGAGCCGATTCCTACGCCGGAAAGTTCATCGATGATTCTTCTCATTCCGGTTAGGCTTCTTCCTGTCCTCTTGCCCCCTCTTTGTTGAGAATCTCGGGATTAGGATATTGCATTGATGTGTTGATTGTTTTGTTTTATTTTTTTGGATACGAATATGTTCTTTTGTGTAGAGAGCGATGTGGTTGAAGATTGCGTGATCCCAGAAGCAGCTATGATTCTACGCCATCAAAAAGCTTTTAGCTTCTGGTATGTTAATTCTCTTGTCTTCTTCAATGTAATATATGTTGCTAGACTTATCTGAGAATTGACTTGAGAGAGCTTCTTCTTCTATCTTAACTCATACCATTTGCATATAGTTATAGAATACAAGAGAATATATATATATATATATATTTTCTATTGCCAAATTAGTCTTTTTGACTTTTTCCATTAGTCTGTATAAGTAGTGTAAGTTATTCATCTTCCTATCCCTTAGTGCCGGACCACAATTATGACCTTCTCGACGCAACAACTCCCTCTCCTCCTTCATCTCATCTTCTTCTTCTTCATCATCTTCCCTCTCCTCAACGCATCACAACCAAAACCTTGCTACACTTCCTCATGTGGACAAGGTTACGTCGATGTCCGTTTCCCTTTCTCGCTGTTCCCTTATCATCCTGAGTCCTGTGGCTACACGGGATATAATCTTTTATGCACAGATGGTGGCAAGACTGCCTTAAAGCTTCCTCCTATGTCGGAACCATTTCTGGTCAGAGAGATTGATTATGAAACGCAGCGTATTCGCCTTAACGACCCTGATAACTGCTTGGCTAGACGGCTTCTTAACTTTGACGCCTCTAGATCTCCTTTCTCTCCTCTTCGTCCTCGTAACTACACGTTCTTGATCTGTCCTAAGGAAGATAACGTCACCGCATCTTTCAGTGCCATCGATTGCCTTGGTAACTCCACTTCCTCCTTCTTCGTTGTTCAGTTGGAGCTTGTCAGCTTGATGCCGTCTTCTTGTCAGATCTTTAAGACGTTACCTCTTCCGTTTTCTTGGTCTGTCGCCTACACGGCGTTCCCTGGTGGCCAAAACAGTCGAGACCTGTGGCTCAAATGGGACTCCCCTGATTGCAGAGATTGTGAGAGGAGGACTAATTCGAGATGTGGATTCAAAAACAATACTTCCCTCCAAGTCCAATGCTTCAGTTCTGTTAACTCTGGTGCGTATTATTCTCAATTCTTCTCTCTTCTTTTGTCCTTCACAACCTTCCTACTTGAAACGACTTCATCTACTTTTGAGAATATTCTTTCCGAAAGAGTCCATTAATGAATGGTGGAAATCTTCAAATCCAAGGAGTTGTGTTAATCAAAGAAATGAAACTAGTTGGCTTTAAATAATGACATCAAATCATTGACTTTGATTAATTAAAGCAATCATATATTTCAAATAGCAACAAACATGAGAGAATGTCGTAACATTGGAATTTATATATGTACATACAACTTACACCGTTGACCCGTTTTGTTGTTTCGAAACAGGACTTCACAACACAGGCTTACAAGTACTAAAGATAATCTGCCTCTCCCTAGTCGGACCGCTCACCGCCTTGACCTTTTGTGTCGGTCTTGTCATGTGCAGTTCTGAGAGAGTCTCGTCCCAGATACAACACGCAGTGGTTGCAAGGCTTTCCGGATCTGTAACGGTAAGGCCACAGCCAAGCGACGAAGTCACAAGGACGGGTCTCGATGAGTCTACTATTGAGTCGTACAAGAAAGTTGAGTTAGGGGAGAGTAGGAGACTCCCGACCGGGTCAAATGATGTTGTATGTTCCATTTGTTTGTCAGAATATGCAACCAAAGAAAGTGTTAGGTGTTTACCGGAATGTGAACATTGCTTCCATACGGAATGTATTGATGCGTGGCTCAAGTTGCATAGTTCTTGCCCGGTTTGTCGGAGTAATCCCTCTCCGACCCATGAAGGGTGCAATTAACTTTTGTATGCATGAATGTATATAAAGTCTTGGATTTGCTAAAAGATATTCTTTTGATGCATCTCCAAACTGTCGAAACGAAGCCAAAACACCAAATTCAGAAAATTGGGAAAGTTGAAGGGCGATGAGGAAAGAAGATTATATTACAGAGGATTTCACTTTCTTAAGAGCATGTTCAATAAGAAGATGCTTAAGTATGTTTATAATTATAATTTTTAGAAATAATGAAGTTAAAAACTTTTTTGAAAAACTGTAAAATGGTATGCTCCAATGGTATATCATAATTCTGGGTTCTTAAAATTTAAAAAAATATATTTTGAGAATTATAATATGTTAAGTACAAAGCATCATTGATTGATATAAACATCATCATCCAAAACCTGGAAAAAAAACAGAAAAATAAGTAAGAAATGTATAAGATCCTGAATACTTGAGAGCAAGCTTTATATGATCCTGGAGAGCAGAGAATGTCTCGCTGCTGCCAGAAAAACCAAGAGGAATGTATAAGATTAACAAAGATGATGAAGAAAAACAGGGCATTAGCTAAAATCAGACCCTAAAAAAAATGAATTATAAAGAGTACTCTCGAGTCTTACAGTTGCAAGGTTTTGACATTTGTATGAGAGACGGCATCCTACAAAATAAAGCTTGTTTAGCTCCATCAAGTCCAGGTATAAGACATTTGTATGAAGAGTTCTCTCGGTAGTATCACCATCTGCAGTAAAGCTTGTTTAGCTCCATCAAGTCCAGCTGCAATAATTAAGCATAAGTGTGTTTCCACATATTGCATCAAAAAGGGAAACAAGAAGATAAGCATAACAATAACACTCACCAACATCATTCCATTTCACAGATGGCTTCTATCCACTATTGTTGTGTTTACCATCTCTACTAAACTTATCATCGTGGACATTTCCAGATTCTTTCACAGGTTTTGGGCTTGCAGGAAACTGAAGCTGAAGATGGAGATTCTATGGTTCTCTACATAATCAACGATCAAAAAGAGAATTTTAGTATACAATTAATGCCTTGACAAATTCAGTGAAGCAATCAATCCTAAACAGAAACATAGCACTTAAAAATTGCCTTAAACCTACTTGTAGTAGGCTGTGTGCACACAAATTAAAGACCACACTCGTGATTAGAAGCGACAGACGCATTAAGGTTTATGTTTTGTAAGTTGCAAAACAGTAAAACGTACCTCGGATGAAGCAGGGAATGTAAGCCGAAGCAAGATCTCAAATGAATGAGGTGGAATAAGCCGCCTTCCCTCCCAGAGAGGAGCTTTTAAAAAACTGGCCTGATCATCTGGTTTGGCCAAAATCCTGAAAAGGAAGAAAAAAGGTCCTTTATTTTTAATGTATCGATTTAGGATCGATTTTAACATTTATAATGTATTTTGATTTATTTTTAATGTTAAGCATCTCTTTAAAATCCCTTTAAAATCACGGTTGAACATAGTCTTAATGTAAAATATGAAAATACTCCATTTTTCTCTAAATTATGTTTCTATATTCAACACTTTGCTTATATTTTATATGTATGAATATTCCACTTCTCTAAATTCTGTTTCTATATCCAACACTGTGTGTATATTTTATATGTATATATATAATGCATGCGTGCATGTGTAATCATAAGGAATAATCAAAGCCAAAAACTGTTGATACGCTGCTTCATTGTATCCAGACACACAGGTTTGTGATGATTTTTTTCTTTTTTTTCTTTTTTTTTTTTTTGTGTGCTCTTGATGAAGTGTAAGTATTGATATCGGTCAGAGGATCAAGACTTCAGGGTTTATGTTTAGTAGTGTAACTCCTTGTGACTTGTTTAGCGATCTAACTACACGTTCTTGATCTGTCCTAAGGAAGATAACGTTATTGCATCCTTCAGAGCCATCGTACGTGGAACATCGTGAAAAGGGTTAGGATCATCGCTCCTCTGCTCCGGTGAAATCTCCGAACACCGACTGTATCAATCCAGGTTCGTAAATCGAATCGTTAGTTTCAATATTTTGATGGTCACAATCTCCGGAAATTCACTAAGGAGTATATCGACATTGTGTCACATATGACTTAACGTGTGAAAGAGCTGATCTTTTTTGCATGATTTCCACACGTATTTCGTCCTTTTTCAATAGATTGGAACATTGTGAATTTGGGATTATAGAAAATTTATACGACATATTAGGAAATATTGTGTAAATCTTGTATCTTGGTCGACCATAACACTATAATCCCATTAATCCTATAGTATTTGGGTTACCATTTTAATTAGTTTTGATGTGGTCAGATTCACGCACTAACTCGAGGATCGAAGACTGTTACATAATCTCCGGCGACGAACACGTTCTTGATCTGTCCTAAAGGTAACTCCACTTCCTACTTACTATTTTACTAGCATTATATTTATACCCGATGCACAGCAAAGTTTTTTTTTTTT
Organism: Camelina sativa; assembly: GCF_030686135.1. Classification (NCBI taxonomy): domain Eukaryota; kingdom Viridiplantae; phylum Streptophyta; class Magnoliopsida; order Brassicales; family Brassicaceae; genus Camelina; species Camelina sativa. The sequence goes on along the minus strand of NC_141895.1, from coordinate 859,589 downwards.
TTTTTTGTTCTAAATCTTTAATTGCATTCCAAAATTTGCAAAAATAAACTGAATCTAGAAATTTTTTTCTTATAGTTAACGTACTCGATTTAAAAATTTCATGGCACACATTAATTAACTAAAAAATATGTCACAAATATTCCACACAAAAAAACCTAGTTAATTATAGGAATATTGACATTTTTTCTATAATTAAAATTTATGTAGTATTATAGGAATTTAATTTTCGTAGAAAACATAAAATTTTAAATTAAATTATACTACATAAATTTAATACTACTAAATTTAATTATAGTTAATTATACTATATATTAAATTAATTATACTACATAAAGTTAATTAACTATAATTAATGTAGAGAGTATTATATTCCTATAACCCTAAATTTAATATGTAATATATTCCTATAATTAACTATGATTAATTTATGTAGTATTATATTCCTATAATTAACTATAATTAATTTGTGTAGAATTTAAGTTAACAATAATTAAATTTATGTAGTATTATAGAAAAATGTCAATATTCCTATAATTTTTTTGACCTATTATAACTGAATTTATGTAGTATTACTTTTTACGTTTTCTTCTCCACGATTCCTTTTTTTTATATATAATTATTTCCAAAATATATATATTTTTGACTTATATATGTCAAGGATTATTGATAGAGTGTCTTGTCCTTTAGAATATAAAGGATTTCGTTTTGTATTTTATCTTAAATTATAAAATTATCTATTTAGATATTTTAAACATATTAAATTACTTATTAGATATTTTAATTTTATTGACTAGTTATGTTTTTAATCATACTATCAGTAATAAAATTATTAATACTAATAATACGACATATTTTTCAAATCTTAGAATTTGTTTAATTATATAATATTTTATTGTATCAACTAATATTATTTAAAATAGTATTAATATAAAATTTAAAATTATGCGTAATAGAATTTGTTATAGTTTTTTATTAAAAGCAAGAGTCGTTTTTTTCGATTTTTTCCTAACTTTTTTTTTTTTTAAGTATTATATATTCATTTCTTTTTTTTTCTCTTTTTTGTTGTTTCAGAGATGGCTGCCAAGAAAGATGATTTCTTCGTCAAGCAAATCTCTCCAAAGCTTGGGGGAGAAAGAGGAGCTCGGAACCCTCGCGGCCCAACATCTTCACATGACCTCGTCGAGCAGATGGAGTTTCTTTACTTAGAAGTAATCCAAGCCAAGAAAAAAGTAGCCGACACTGTTGTAATCCCCATCGTCGAATCACTCTCGGAAACTACAAATCCTCGACCAAAGATCTGCCAATGGGACAAAATATGGAGTGGAATCAAGTGTTCGCTTTCGACAAAACCAAAGGTGATGTCTTGTCCATTACTCTCATAGACGATGCGACCAAAACCGTAATTGGCAAGCGAAACTTCAAACTGGCCTCGGAGATTCCGAGTAGGGTTCCTCCCGACGCAAGAATCGCGCCTCAGTGGTACTCTATGCAGAATGCCCAAACAGGTCATCACATGGATTTGCTGATGTTGGCTTGGTTTGGTACACAAGTTGACGAGGTTTATTCAGAGGCTTGGTTTTCAGACGCCTCTGAAGTGAGTCCACGTAACGTGATCAACACGCGACCTAAGGTCTACCTAGCCCCAAGGCTCTGTTACGTTAGGATTACCATTGTTTCAGGTCACGATTTGATACCTTCCGATATTAAGCGGACTCCTTCGGCATACGTGACGGCAGCTCTAGATAAAGTACGTCTCAAAACCGGAGTTTCTCCCGGTAGGAACCCGTCATGGAACCAAGATCTAATATTAGTTGCATCAGAGCCGTTAGAAGGAACCGTCATCATTAAGGTGATGGACAGAGTCGACGAACAACACGAAGAATGCATAGGGATGTTAACGAAGAAGCTCTCAGAGATGACTCCGCTTAAAATTCCAAGTTCCGCACCGGTTTTGTTCTATGACCTTGAAATGCCGGTTAAGGTCGAACCGGCAGGAGATTCGAGGAGGTTCGCAAGCAGACTCAAGATGAAACTAGAGACTGATCAGGCTTATCACGTCGCTGAGGAATGCGTCGAATACGCGAGTGACTTCAGAGCTTATGTTTAAGGGCTATGGCCGGGTGTGCTCGGGAAATTGGAAATCGGGATTTTGGGGGCAACCGGTTTAAAGGGAAGAGACGAGAAAAAAACGGGCATCGACAGTTATGTGGTGGCTAAATATGGGAATAAATGGGCGAGGACTCGAACCGTGGTTAATAATGTCGCACCCAAGTGGAACGAGCAGTATTCGTGGGATGTCTATGAAAAGTGTACGGTGGTAACGCTTGGGATCTACGATAACCGAAAAATCTACCAGGTTATAGGGAAAGATGTCCCGATCGGGAAAGTGAGGATCCCATTGAATCGTGTACATTGTGACTGGATTTACACTTGCTCGTATCCGATAATGAATTTGGGAAGCAGCGGGCTGAAGAAAATGGGAGAGCTTCAGCTCGCGATTCGCTATGTTAATTGTGCTGAATTGTACGTATGGTTTTCGGCTCCTTTCCGTTGGATGTTACCTAAAACTCATTACAAGTCTCCAGTGTCCATGTATCAGGTCGACAAGATGAGAGCACAAGCTGTGGATTTGAACTGTGCGAATCTTGAGAATACTTTGCCGCCTCTGGGAAGCGAAGTCGTGTCGGATATGTTGAAGCCGAAGAGTAAGAATTTCAGTATGAGAAGAACGAAAGCTAATTATGGAAGGCTTTGCATAGTCTATAAGAGGTTAACGTGGTGGGTTTCGACCCTTGAGTTGATCAGATCCGGGAAAGAGTTACCTCCGAAAGCCGGTGCATTTGGAATCATTTTAGTGTTTATTTTTTGGGAGTACTGGATGTTGTGTTTGGCGAGTTCGTGGCTAGCTGTGATTTTGATTGTGCTTCTAGCTGTTACGTCAGGGGTCAAGACAATAATGCGCTATCGGAACGGCACTCCTCCTCCTCCGTTGATTTCCGTGGATTTGAAGCTATGGGGACTGGAGGTAATCAACCTAGACGAGACGAGTTAGCAGAAGAGTTGGACTCATTTCCATCGGGGGAGATGGATGTGAACATTCTTAAGATGAGGTACGATAGGTTGAGGAAGATTATGGAGCAGGTGATGTCACTATTGGGGGATGCTGCGAAACAAGGGGAACGGTTTCTAGCGCTTGTTGATTTGCTAATTGGGCATCCACTTCTTTCGGTTGTTTCGGCTCTCGTCTGTTACATCATCCTGTACATCGTTAACATTGCTTGGTATTTGAACCCGTTTAGGATTGCCTTTTGCGTAGTTATGATCTGGTGGCTTAAATTCCCGTGTACTCGCAACGATTTGCCCAACGCATTCCAGAACTTCTTCAGAAGACTGCCGACCAACGAAGACCCCGTTTGAGGACAAGTTCTCTTTTAGGATTTTTTTTGTTTTGTTTTTCGGATCCTCCTATTTGTTTTGGTTTTTGAGATATTCTCTTTTTGTTTTTTTTCTTTTCTTTAAGATTTGGACGGTTCATACTTATTTTGATATATATATATATATATATTTTTTTTTGGGGGCAATCTCTCATACTATCTGGTTTAATTAATTAAGATTTCTGGTTTAATTATGTCTTCTACAAACCTAAAAATCCAATCAAATACGAGACTTTAGTAATCTCTCTTTTATCTCTGTTCTTCGGTTCGATCCTTGTTCCTTGGTGATTATCCCCTCCCTCCTAGGCTTTGATTTTGCCGATCTCCGGGTTCTCGGGTGAAGCTCGGATTTGGATTTATCCAATCCTTTTTTTTTTTAATCTTTACTGTTGTTTCACAGATTGATTGAGAGCAAGGTGAAAATCCAAACCCTAGAGAGAGATTTGATTTCAAAATTGGGAAGCGAGATGAGAAAAGAAGAGATCCCAGATAAAACCCGGAGCATCCTGATGGACCCGAGTCTCCCTAAATGGGTCTGCCAAAACTGTCACCACTCCCTTACAATCGTCGGCGTCGTCGATTCCTACGCCGCCAAGTTCTTCTCCGATTCTCCTCCTTCCGCTTCCGGTTAGTTAGTTTCAGTGTTCATAAAACTTATAAGTCTATCTAATAAGAAGTCTCTCTAGTTTATAAAACTTAATATGATTGGTTACATACAGCAACAATGCAGGGACAAGGATATGGAGCTAACAGTGTTGTTGGTTCAACACGTATGGACAACTCCTTTGTTGTCTTACCTCGACACAAGCCTCCTCAAGCTCAGGGCATTCCTCCACGTCCTCGTGGTGCTGATGCTAACCAATCTGGAAAGGCTATGGAAGACTCGTTTGTTGTTGTGTATAAGTCTGAGCCTGCTTCTGATTCACCCGCTTCTCACAACCTTGAAGTCGGCCAAAACGGTCCGTTGCATTCGAATAATTCTGGCTTTAATGCCACTATCAATGTCTTGACACGAGCTTTTGATATTGCTAGAACTCAGACTCAGGTATATGATGTTTTTGTATTCTTGGTATTGTAGAGTGTTGTATTGTATCTCCTGGATAAAACTGAAGTCATCATGATAATACTTTTCTTGCTTGTGAGTTATTTTATTAGGTTGAACAGCCATTGTGCTTAGAATGCATGAGGGTTTTGTCTGATAAACTTGAAAAAGAAGTTGAGGATGTGACGAGGGACGTGGAAGCTTACGAAGCTTGCGTTCAGCGGTTAGAAGGGGAGACACGAGATGTTCTTAGTGAATCTGATTTTCTCAAGGAAAAAAAGAAGGTACTTACTTTTTCAGGTTTCAGCATATTGTTTTAAGTAACTCTATGATGAATTGCAGATAGTTTTTTAAGTGACAAGTTTGTTGTTGTTGTTGTTGTTTTCCTGCTCTGTTTAGATTGAGGAAGAAGAAAGAAAACTTGTTGCAGCTATAGAAGAAACAGAGAAACAAAATGCTGAGTTGAACCATCAACTGAAGGAGCTCGAATCAAAGGGAAATCGCTTTAACGAACTCGAAGATCGGTTAAGCTCTCTCACTGTTTCCTTATTGGCCAACGATACATTTATATTGCTATCTCTTTTTTTATCACATGATTTTATGACTTTTCTGGTAATAGGTATTGGCAAGAGTTCAATAATTTTCAGTTTCAACTAATAGCCCATCAGGTGCGTTGCTGGTGATATTCCTAGTGTCCTCCCTCATTTCATTACTAAATGATACTTTAGAGAGTCCAGAGCTTTCGTTCGTTTGCTTCACAGATTCTTGATAATAGTTCTCTCTCATTGTGGTATTAGTGTTTATAGCAATTGATTAGGTTTTTGTAGTCATGTTGTATCTGTGAAGGTTTAGGCTTTATCAGCGTAACAGTACTCGTTTCTTAGATTTATATATACGTCTTGTTAACAGGAAGAGAGAGATGCAATCTTGGCAAAGATTGAAGTTTCACAAGCACATTTAGAGTTATTAAATAAGACAAACGTACTGATTGATGCCTTCCCCATACGGTATGATGGAGACTTTGGTACAATTAACAATTTTCGACTTGGATTACTCCCGAACATAAAGGTAAGCTTTGCAAGTTAAGTTGCATGTTTATACGCTATAACCTCTTTCTGCTCATATAAAGTGTTAACTTAGGTCATATGAAACATTATTAGGTTGAGTGGGATGAGATCAATGCTGCTTGGGGCCAAGCCTGTCTTCTCCTCCACACGATGTGTAACTATTTCCGGCCAAAATTTCAGTATCCTTGTTACTATCTTCTCACAATTCTTTTCCTTATCGTAATCTTGTTGTTGGATACTATTTACTGTTCATGAAGTTTTATTCTTAACCAGTAACCCCCTTTTTAAGATGTCGAGTTAAGATACAGCCGATGGGGAGCTATCCTAGAATTGTAGACAGCAACAACGAGACTTATGAGCTGTAAGTAATTTTCATTGCTTAATTGGCATAGTCTTGTACTGTAGTTGAACTTAAAACATATGTCTTGTGCTGATTTTACGCGAGTCTTTTGGTGAGTTTTGTCTTGGTAGTTTATTCAGCGTTTTATAACTAAAAACTATTCAATGATCTCTGTCAGGTTTGGCCCTGTAAACTTGTTTTGGAGCACTCGGTACGATAAAGCCATGACACTGTATTTGATGTGTCTTAAAGACTTCACTGATTTCGCAAATTCAAAGGACCAAGAGAACAATATCCCACCAGAGAAATGCCTCAAACTTCCATTCAAGCAAGTCCCCACTCTCCTAAAACTAAAATCTTTTGCGTCACTGATCGAACCCAAAACCATTGAAGTTTCTCTCATATAACAATTTTTTGGCAGGATCGAAAATGACAAAGTGGAGGGGTATTCGATAACACAGAGCTTCAACAAGAAAGAGAGTTGGACAAAAGCACTGAAGTATACTCTCTGCAACCTCAAATGGGCTCTCTACTGGTTCGTTGGAAACACTAATTTCCAACCTCTCTCTGCTACGGTCTCTTTGCCTTCTGATGTATCAGCGGCTGGTTCCTTGTACGCCAAGCGGGGTCCTGATTCTAACAATAAGCCGTCTGGTAAAAACCAAAGAAACTTGTGAGAAATTGAACTAAAATCAGCGACTTGTGTGAATAGTTTTTAAGCATTTAGGTTATAAAACATCTAATAATAAGAACACCAATGTTTACAATCTATTTTTGTACAGATTCTTATCTCGTGTTATTGTGTAAGCCTTTTTACTTCGTTTATGTTCGCAAAGATAATTGATATTGAAACGAAATATATATGTGGACCATGTCAATCTTATTAAGATTTTCTAGTTGTATTTTAAAGGTATTTATTTTATACTAAACAAATTAATGTAAAACTTTTAAAAGTGAGAATGTGAGATTTTTTTGACCAATTTGGATATAGGTTGGACCGATATGTAGAGAAATCCTACCAAGTATTAATCATGAAAGCAGTGGCCAACAAGTAGAAATCAATATGTTAATTACTAGGTTTTTTTTAACTCCGAGTGAAGACGTCCTTCGAGTTCATGGATAAGGAACACATGTAAAACATTCATGCATGGAGCATGGTCGTCCAAAAGTGAGATAAACATCGGACACTGAAAGAGACTAACAAAAGTAACAAGTAAAAAACATCAAAAAACCAATTTAAATTTATTAATCTATATATAATAGCAAACTCACTTTTTTGCGTGTTAATTTTGATTCAACGGATGAAATTAGTTCTGTTATTCCATCTAACGGTTCAAAATTATTAATGATTCTAATAATTGCAAATTTTTTTCTTTTAAATAATCATGTCTTTTCGTCGTACCCCAATCTTTCAAAACATCGCACCTATTAATTTTTGCATCTCTTCGTCGTACCCCCATTTTTCAAAAATCTATTATCTTTGCACCTTTTTGTTTCACACCTCTATGTTTTATACATTTATATTTTACACCCCTTTATGTATTATATATAAATTTTTATAGACTACAAAACAAGTTTCAAATTTATTGTTTTCAAAGTATTTTTAAAAATTACAAGTTAATAAATAAAAACAAAGAATTGTTTTATTGGAGTGGTTTTAATTAACTTGCATCAATCTTCAATTCAAGGTATTTATATCTACTGCGTTGTAATAGATATAATAGATTTATGAACTCAACGAACTAATGACAAAAGCTTACGAATGAACCTGTTAGTGTCTACTTATGAACTTGTTAGTGTCCATTTGGTTAAATACGAATAAAGTTAATTTATTCTCTATTAGATTATTATTATTATATGTGTGAACATATAGTTGGGAAAGAGTATAACATTAATGATCTAAAAAGACATAAACCTTCATGCATACAAAGTTTATTTTATTCTTTTTTGTATTGTTCTATTTCTAATAAACCCAATTTTGGGGGTCAACTTTAATCTAACGGATGAGATTATTTCTATTATCTCATCTAACGGTTTAGAATTATTAATAATCCCAACAATTGCAAGTTTTTTTCTTCCAATAATCGTATTTCTTCGTCGTACCCCCATCTTTCAAAAATCACACCTATTAATTTTTACACATTTTTGTTTCACACATCTATGTTTTACAACTCTGTATTTTACACCTCTTTGTTTATTATATATAGATTTTTAAGGACTATTAAAACAAGTTTCGATTTTATTGTTTTCTGAGTATTATTTTAATTTTAAACTTACAAGTTAATAAATAAAAATCAAAGAATTGATTTATTGGAGTGTTTTTTTTAAAATTTTTATATATAATAGCAAATCCACTTTTAAGGGTCAATTTAAATCAAACGGATGAGATTGTTTTTATTGTCTCATCTAACGGTTTAGATTTGTTAATGATCTCAAAGTTGCAATGTTTTGATCCAACAGTTGTGTTTCTTCGTCGTACCCCTAGCTTTCAATGTTTGCACTTGTTAATTTCGCACATTTTTGTTTCACACCTTTTTATTTCACACTTCTTTGTTTTCACACCTCTTTATTTTTATAAATATATAGTTTTTTATGGACTTTGAAAAGAGTTTTTGTTTTTTTGAGTACTGTTTTGCACCTCCAAGTTTTAAAAATTCTGAGTATTATTTTCTTTCAATTTATTAATTAATATTGATTCAGTCATCTTCGTTAAAATTTGGATTGTTTTATTTATTGATTTCATCATCTAACTTTTGTTTGGGGTCTTTTTCCATTTATACCGTAGCAATCATCTCTTCCAAGTATTAATCTAGGTAATTGATTGTGATTTCTAATTTTTCATAGATTTATATGTTTATATATTATAGCAAACCCACTCTTAGGGGTCAATTTAAATTTAACAGATGAAATTATTTTTATTATCTCATCTAACTGTTTAGATTTGTTAATAATCTCAAAAGTTGCAATGTTTAGATTTGTTAATAATCACTTAACTTGTTTGTTTCGCACATTTTTGTTTTACACCTCTTTATTTATATATATAGATTTTTATGGACTTTGAACAGAGTTTTGTTCTTTGATAACACCTCCAAATTTAAAAAATTTGAGTATTATTTTCTTTCAATTCATTAATTAACATTGATTCACTCATCTTTGTTAAAATTTGGATTGTTTTATTTATTGATTCATTCATCTAACTTTTTTCGGTGTCATTTTCCATCTAATACCCACATTGATCATATTTTGCAGCTATGAGCCCTTTCTCTCTGTTTTTCTTATTATTTTTTTGTAAATTTCGATAGAATAATGATTTAAATTTTGTTTTATGTGAATATCTTTCAAAATTGATTATCTGGGTATGATTCAGCAAGGTTTGATTCATATATCTTTAACATTATTCTCTTATTGTCACTGAATCGATTTTATATATACAACAAAAAATTTATTTAATTAAATTGGTTGATTAATTTTGACTTTTATACTATACAGTTAAAAAATTAGCATAAAGTTTCCACTCAAAATGTGAAATTAAGAATATTAGTCATTTTAGGTTTTCATTTTCCCCGCACCGACATCCTAGTTGAAGAAATAGAGAATCCTATTTTTTTTTTTTTTTTTTTCTGAACTAAATAAGAAATAGAGAATCCTATTTGTTTAAAGCATGGACCATAAAAACTAGACTGAAGAACCCAATTTCTCCGTATACAAAACGCTGCTGCAGTGATCATTGGGGACTTGATCTAAAGGATTATTAGCTGGATATCTTCCTGTAGAGCTAAAATAATAAGCAGCTAGACCAAGCTTCCAAAAGTTAGCGTCTAAACAATTCGTGCTTAAAATATTAACTGAAAAAATCTTTTCCCACTTCACACTAGGATCTTCTTGCTGCAAACTCCATACGTCTACTCTCGGATTCTGTAGCACATCAGATAGACATAAACTATCTTTCAGACTCCATAAGTAGACACTTTTGGAGTATTTGGTGTACCAACTCGGTAGTGACACATAACGAAATGTTTCTGTGTGAAGATCTATGGCTGCCAGCTTTATTAATTTATTAGTGAAAAGAGAAAGTGGCTTTGGCAACCAATAAAGCGATCCATTTGCAAATATTGATCTTTTATCATCGCCAAGTTCATCGTATAAAATGGGGAAGTGTACGTATCTTCGTTCACCACTTTCGAGGTTTAAGGCTTCGGTCTTGATAAAATGACGATCGTATAAATACATCAAAATTACTTTGTATGTTCCTGTAACCATGTCTCTTCCAAATCCCACACTAATTGGCAATTCATTCGACCAACCTAAGAAAGAAAAAAAATACTCATTGTTTGTTTGTTATGACAAGTAGTCAACTACATTTGTTTATTTGTAATTTATAAATTTGATCTATAGCTATAAATAAAAAGTGTTTCGTACCCGTTCGGTCTGTATACGCTCGCAAAAACTCGGGAGAAAGAATCCGGAGTTTTCTTGTTGCGGGGTTAATCAGATAAATGTAGCCGAGATCGAAGATGCAGACTAAACCGTTGCAATACCCCATTATTTGACCAGCTATATCGTACATTGAATATATGGGATATGGAAGTGGAGATTTGTAAGAATGAATGAAGATTTTTATATGGTCGTTGTGATCATCTTTTGAATTAGTCGCCAAAAATATGGTTCTTGAACAACGGTCACTAGATATTTCCAATCGAAGAACAAGGAGTTTTGGATTTGGGTGTCGGAGAAGACGTTTCTCGGCGAGATAGTTAGATTCGATCATCAATCTCCATAGCTTCGACACGGATTTGAATCGGAAGAGAGATTTTACCGGAAGACGCTCAAGAATCTCTTCTATGTTATCAACTTCGCAAGTGTTTGGATTTGTTATGCCTGTCTTCATTGTTTGCAACTGAGTGAATTCGTCATGTATCTTACGTATTCCTATTAATAGAGACTGAGTCAGGGAAATATTCTGTAATAATATATAAAGGAAAATTTAAGGAAAATTATATCAATATTTGAAAAAGAAAAAATACTCATTTAAGTATTATTTCCATATATATATGCATCTCAGCTTTTTCCTTGTAATATATCTTTCCTTTTAATAGAGACGAATCAGGGAAATATTCTGTAATATATAAAGGAAAATTTAAGGAAAATTATATCAACATTTGAAAAAGAAAAAAAAAATCATTTAAGAAAAACTTCCACATATATGCATGCATTCCCATCCTTTTCCTTGTAATATATCTTCCTTTAAAGATTTTTTGTAAGAAAGAAAATTCAATCAACATGTTGACATACTATTTATCTCAACGAATTTGTTCAAAACAAAAAATTAAGGTAACTTTATACATGTTTGAAACAAAATTTGGTATACATATACAGTATATATTTATAAACCATAATATTTGGCCTTTGATTATCCAGTTAGCTAGGGCCAGGCAAAGATGGCCATTGTAATTTTGAAACACGTATCTTTAGCTTACTAACATATATATATATATATATATATATATATATATATATATATTTGTCATCCTTCTACTGACTTCATGTGTAAGTTTTATAAAAAAGTTAATCTTTTTAGAGATTCATCCCATATAACAGTACGTAAAATCAGAACTCTAACTTTCGAGAGCCAAAAAACTAGATACGAGCAACATCACACATATATATATTTGTTTCTTGACTCTTGACTTCCGTTGCAACATCACATATATAATAGTTATGCTTGACATAAACAAAAGGGAATTCAGTAAACACTAATTTCGTCAAAAGTGTGATTCAGATAAATTATTTGAGTTTCTTGGATCCCAAGACACATGAGCTTTGATGCCATGCATGATGCGTGCCGTTGAGAGAAGTACTGATTGGGTCCAGAACGAGCCAAACCTTATGAGCGTATACCTTGCCGTGCGACGAAAATGATTGGGTCTAGATACGATCGGTCATACTTTCATCGCATTCATATTGAATACACAGAGCTGTTTGGTCCATTAGATCACAACGCGGGGTTAATGTCGGTTATAAACAGACTAAAACATTGTGTCAATTAGTCAACCTTATGTTTAGCGACTAGTTAACGTGATTAATTATTATGTAACTCCAAGTCTCCAAGAAGCAAGAATACATTATAAAGTCACTTATTCAACTGACCTTATGTGCAAACGTTGGTTTATATATATATTAGACTTTTTAAATAAAAAATAAACTGTAGTTAACTAAAACATTACAAACAGAAAATCGAACCATTAAAAATTTGGTTAATCAAATATCATAACACAAAGATAAATGTCTAAGAAAATATGATATATACATAATACATAATTTATGCCCATATGTGACTCTTCAAAGCCTTTCGAATTGCAACTCTTGTAAGACTATTTCCTGAAATAAAATAATTAACATTCTATAATGAAAATAATGTTTATCCAAACTCCAGTATTATTGGGAAAAATGTAAATCACTTATTACCTCGATCATTCTTGTCAAGAAGTCATAATTAATACTAAAAGTCTTAAGTATAAAGAAAGTTTACCTTCTTTTCTTTTTTTCTTTGTCAAATGAAAGTTTACCTAAAAGTCAGAAAAAGGTGATGAGCTTCATAGCGTATTTATAATTCTGAATGAACATTGATCAATCAGAATGGCGGACTAGCTAGTCCAAGAAGATTATCACATAAAAAGGAACAGACAAAGACTAAATAATTTGTGAAGTCGAAGTATATGATTCAGCTACCAAATCCAGTGGTCCTAACAAGTATTGTAGAACTCTGAAGAGAATCACCAAGAGCAAAATATATAACACCTATTTAGATGATTTTGAAGAAACACATGAACAAAATAACTAAGCCTTAAACACTATATATACAAAGAATGAAAGAAATTAACGAAGAACTTACCACACATATCAATGGAAGATAAGGCATTATAAAGCAGCTATTCCATCACGCTTGAAGAGTACAAATTAAAGCTAAAAGTGAATTGCATATATAACAAGAAGTAGCAAAGTGGTTAGTGTTTGTAATGACGTCTATAAATCTCTATTAGAAAGAAGACAAAGTGACGTCTATATGTTATACCATTTTGCTATGTCCTATGTAAGAATATTGGCAAGACAAAGACTATATGTGAGCACATTGTCACAAAGATTAAACCAGTCAATGGAAAAATGTGTTTGATGATCTAAGATGTTGTTTACTTTAATGCTTAATTAATCCTAATCATCTTTAGTTTAATCAATTGTTTTTTGTGTTTCAGACTTTATGTTTTGTTTGAATTAGATATTTTAATTAGTCTCTCTACTTAATATTACCCTTCGTGGTGACTAAATATTATGTTCCACAATATTTTTTCTGTTGTACTTTAAACTTTTAGAACTGAGATTCCTATTATCTTTGTATTTGGTTTCTATAAAACAAGTTTGGTTTAAAAAAAAAAAATGTTCCACAGTATTTTAATCACTTGCAATACTTTATATTTTGGATTTTATCTTTTTAATGGTTAATATGATCGTCTATGAATGCTATGCTATATTAATGTTATCTATATAGGATTAAAATGTTAGATAAATTGAACTATTTTTATTTAAGATGCAAATTAGAGGATGTTCCACGGAGAGATACGGAGGATGTTCCACGGAGAGATACCACATGTTGTGTGGATGATGTTAGACGTGGCACTTACATGTAGTAATGAATGGTTTTTTCCTGCAGTAATTAATTTGGAAGTTAGAATTAAAAAAAACAAAAACAGAAAAAAAAAATACATTAATTCTTTATCGATAACTTTTAGCTAGACGTAAGTTATAGACTTTTATTTTACCTTCTGCGTTTTACTGATTAAAAACTAACATATGATTATTATTTTGACGGAAATAGATAATTTTTGCGCCTAATCTTATTATATTCAAAAGTAATGAATAAACAATAATTAAACATATATACAAACTCAAAAGCAAACAAATAATAGAGACAAAACAGAATTTTCAAGATATGCACAAGGGACTCATTACAAACGTACAGTGTAAATATTTATGCGGACTAATACAAAAATAGTTGGTCTCCGATCCTCCTCATCTTCTATAGTACTAATTACTAATGAGAGGCAATGGGATTATTTGACCACATCTATACATACGGTCACTCACTCTCCTATCATTTAATTTTGTTCAACCCAAAGTATGATTACTTTATCAGTCACTCACTTGACTTGCTGAATGAATTTTCGTCATACTCATTAGTAATATAACTTTTAATAATTTGTTTTCACAAGCTTTTATTATCCTATGGGTTGTATGGTAGTAGGTCAAACTACAAAGTCTGATTATATTTTTGTATGCGGTGAACCGTTAAACGCATCTAAAGTTGCTTGTTTTTATATGTATGAACGCGCGTGAATCAAGACTTTGTTATATGTCTGTAAATGAATTCAAATCATTAATTAGCTAGTATAGCATAAGGCCATTAAGGTTGTTTTTTATAATATATATATATATATGTATATGTTGGATTTGCTTACTTTTAATTAATATAAATGTTTATCAACTTTAACAACATATGTTACTATGTTAGTATCTAAAATAAATACATAAGTATGTTAATTAAAAATATTCTTAACGTTAGGTTTTAAATAGGAATAAAAAAAGTAATTATATTTCTTTCTATAGTAAGTAAATCATTATATAGTAAGTAATGTTGTGTGAGTAATGCAAGAGTGAGAGATTTTAAAAATCAAGTTCCTCGTATAATTTCAGGTAAAGCCCATAAAAAATTAGGAAGTGACTCCTCCATATATAAATCCCAGACGCACACAATTTGTACATGTTGTTTCTCGGGCTCTACTGGAGAGGAGAGATAGACTATATAACGTAGGTGGAATTGCCCTATGAGCTAAAGCTAATTAATGATGATTTGTTTTATGCACAGAACCATCAGATCATTTTCTATTGTTTACACGTGTCATCTCTTGCTTACTGTTTTTATTTACGATGCAAATCAGAGGATGTTCCACGGAGAAATACCACATGTTGTGTGGGTGATGTTAGACGTGGCACTTACATGTAGTAATGAGTGGTTTTTTCTTACAGTAATTAATTTGGAAGTTAGAATTAAAAAAACAAAAACAGACAAAAAAATACATTAACTCATTTTTTTTGTCGTTGAAGTTTGCTAATTTCTTTTAGTTTATTTAAAGTATATTTTTTAAGTTGACATTGTTTTTTACTACTATGTTATAGTACTATACAATATATATGTTGGCTATTAAATATGTAAATATCAAATACGATAAACCCACTAAAACCATGTCTTTGGTACGGTACACAATTATTATTTTACAAGCCCATGTAAATTACCCAGCTCTATTATAACAAATAGTTTAAACGGCTCAAAAATAATTAAAAAATAATAGCTAGACCAAAAAATTCAATAAACATATATCGATACACATTTAAATTTACGTTTTCCAAATAATATAGTAAATTGCGGTAAAAGAAAAAAAAACAAAAAGGAGAAGAAGTAAATACTATAAATGTATTTCACTTTTATTAAGCTAAAATAAATATTTAAGGCTTACTTTATACATTTTCTGGAAAATACTTTTGTATACATCAATCTTTCACTTATATTTTTAAAATATATATATATATATATATAACAAAAACCTTTTGTCTGCCAGGCTCATAGCGAGCATAATTAAATACCAAACCATGCGGAATTTACCAACACAAGTTAGAAACTTAGAAATCACAAACGTCATTATGAGATCACATCACATTTGAATCAAGATCATTCCAATCTACCAGAGACAAGACAAGGGTCTTTACTAGATGTGATTTCTGCGATAGTCATAAACTGGGCACACAATTGCTATAGATTTCTCAATTCTTATACTCTTAAACAAGATCGAAGAGCTGTAATGTTGTATGAAAAGAAGAATAAAAAGGAAAACAAGAGCTGCATGGCCCTAACGTCGGTTTCTAATTCTGCACTCATTAACCTTTGTAGTGTGTGCACATACTGTATATATGATTCATGATTGTAGCACACATGCATGCCCTTCGAAAAAAAATTCCATTTAGATATATTCGACTTAATACTAAAACATTTAGTCTGGGAAATATTTTATTCCAGCTTTTGTATATATTCTATTTACTTTTCACAATTAGGGAAGAGTCGACTTACATTAAGAAAAAAAAAAGACAACAGCAAAAACAGAATAAATCTACATATATTGAAAGTAATTAAACATTTTTTTTTTGGTCAAACGCGTAGATTAATCTTAAAAGTTGGGAAGTTTACACTCCACTAGGGGATGAATTGATTACACACAAGGAAGAATAAAGAGCAGCCTTAGCTAGAGAGTCAGCAGCTGAATTATCAAGTCTAGGGATAAAAGAAAAGGAGATAGCAGGAAGGAGAGCTTTTAGGCGGGAGATATTATGGAGGATACCCCTGAGTTCCTTAAGGCTTCCATCAGTATTAATAAGCTTAATAAGAGACTGTGAGTCTGAGAAGATCTTCAAGGATCGGATTGAATGGAGATGAGCGATTGAAGTGATGTCAGCCAGAGCATTGCGAATCGCCAACACCTCTGCTACTAAGGCACAAAAGAACATGAGGAAGACGCCTGAGAGAGTTGCAGGCCAGAAGGGTCCTGGAGAATCCATCCCACGCCACACATACCTTTCATCGAGCACCAAGCTGCATCGGCAAAACATATGTGTGTGTCAGGGGGGTCAGGAGTGAAAGAAGCCACAAGGGTGCGTGGTACTGTCTTGGGAATGACAATTTGAGCTTCTTGGCTGTCTAGCTGCTACGATGGCTTTGAGGAGGACTTCTTTTGCCGAGCAGGAACAATCTTCAAAGAGTAGGAGGTTACGAGCAGTCCAAATGTTCCAGAGAATCCATGGAGTCAGTGGGGTATGAGACACTCCCACAGGGAGTAGGCATGTCAGTCGGTTAAAACCCTACAGTAGCTGTTGAGTGGATGTGATCAAGCTATGATCAGGTTGGTTCACAAAGGGAGCTAGTCCCCACACTTCACCTGCAAAGGCACATCCCGCAAACAAATGAACCTCATCTTCATAGCCTCCATAACGTTTACAACCAGCAACGCCTTGGACACCTCTTTTAGTTAGGTTTGACCCAACTGGTAATGCCCCAGAGGCGAGTTTCCAGAGAAAGTGATTCAGTTTGGGGACAATTTTTGGTTGCCAAACAAGCTTAAGCCACTCAAACCTGGTGCAATCATCCTTCTGGGGAAACGTTTTTGCAAGAGCATACCCGGATTTTGTCGAGTAAGAGCCTGATTTTTCAGGTAGCCAGACAAAAAAAAACCCTCGAAGGAACCGAGCTAGTATTCTTATATCCTCCTCATATTGAGGTAAAATCTGACGAATAACATCCACATTCCAGTCATTGGATTCAGGGCAGCGGAGCTCTTGAACTGTTAAGTCAGTTGTAGCTGCAGTAGGAGGACCAAAAGGAGTCTTTGGTTGAGAGAGGGATAGCCATGGATCCTCCCAAACCTTTATGTAATCTCCCGTCCCCACAGCCCAGCCTAGTCCTTTGAGAAGCAGATCCCTACCCACCATTATACTGCGTCAATCATGAGATGCTATTTTTGGAGAAGATGAATAATCTACAAAGCTAGAGGAATTGCAATATTTGCCTAAGAGAACCCGCGCAAGTAGGGAGGTGGGTTGGCTCAAGAGCTTCCAGGCAGACTTCGCTAAGAGGGCATCATTGCACACTTCCACATCTCGAAAGCCTAAACCTCCTGCGTACTTCGGTAAGGTGAGAGTATCCCAAACCACCCAGCAAATCTTCTTTTTCTCCGGCTTGTCGTCCCACCAGAACTGGATGAGGACGGATTGGATTTGTTTGCACAGAGAAACTAGGAGCTTAAAGTAATTAAACATTATTTAATTTACACAATTCTATAGATTTTGATTCTTTAATTTGTTGAGTCTTTTAATATAGATTTATGTTCTTTGCAAAAAGAATTGAATAGCACCACAAAAATCAACTATTAAATAAAAGAGTGTTTCGTATCTGGTAGGCATGTGCACTCTCGCAAAACAACATAAGAAAATATTCCGAATTTTGACCAATATTATTGAAATGAAATTTCACTACGTGGATATGATTGAAATTTGTAAGAACAAATAAAGATTAATTTTGTTGTAGTCGTCATGATCTTTTGAAATAGTCTCCAACAAAATGGTTCTTGAACAGCAATCATTTTAACAAAAAAAAGAATCACTAGGTAGTTCCGACCGAAGAACAAGGAGGGTATCGAACAAGATGTTTTTCTTTTTTTTTTGGAAAAAATATCGAACAAGATGTTTCTTGGCTGGGAAATGTTTGAGAATTTTTTCTTCTAGTATATCATTTGACACAGCTCCGCTAGCTTTTGGATCAGTTATATATGTCTTTCTTCATTGTTTTCAACCGTGAATTTGCCGCTATATCTCTTAAGGTATGTATAATGTAAAAATATTATTAACTATCTAGAGAATCTTACCAATTTTCCTTCTCCTCTTTTGTCCACAAGAATTTTTCTTTCAACCCTCTATATATCCAAGAATAGGAAATAATAATAATACACGATAATAAAACATATCACAAGAAAAATGCCAATTTCAGTTTCATTCGTAGACACAAGAAAAGAAAAACTCCACATGTGTATAAAAATTAAATCAATTATCCAAAAGAAATTGTGAAATTACTATATTGGTCCAATTTATATATATATATATATATATATATATATATATATATTTATTTTATTTTTCTTAGATAAAGTTGGAGATAAGAAAAAATATTATAATAAAAGTCATGTAAAAATGAACATTTTTTTTCACGCATATGACCAAAAGGGAAAAAGGAAAATTATTCTTCCATTTATTTATGTAAACAAAACCACCAAATCACCCACCATTGAAGATACGTCCGAGTCCACCATGGGAGATCGGGATTTCAAGTCCACATGGTAGCCTTTCATCATTGGAGAAACTACAACCAAAAAGCGTAGATAAGAAGAAACTAAAGGAGCTTACAGTCTCTGTTTTTCTCCTTAAACACGAAAAAAGAAACGAAACATAAAGAGCTTAAACAAAACCACCAAATCACCCACCATTTCTGAAGATACGTTTGAGTCCACCATGGGAGATCGAGATTTCAAGTCCGCCATGGTAGCCCTTCATCATCGGAGAAACTAAAACCAAAAAGCGTAGATAAGAAGAAATTTAAGGAGCTTAAAGTCAGACGATCACATTTGACTATCATGTTATCTATACAGGAGCTTAAACTAAAACCAAAAAATAGTTTAATTTATCCTAACATTTTAATCCTATATACAGGGCCGTCTCTACCCCATGGCAGAGTAGGCAAATGCCATGGGTCCATCCCAAATATTAAAAAAATTCTTTAAGCAAAAAAGTCCAATTTTTTCAAAAAAAAAAATTATTAAGGGTTTTTAGGTTTTTTTAAATTTTGACAGAGGTCCCATATTAATTTAAGATGGGGCTGCCTATATAGATAACATTATTATAGCATAGCATTCATAGACGATCACATTAACCATTAAAAAGATAAAATCCAAAATATAAAGTATTGCAAGTGATTAAAATACTGTGGAACATTTTTTTTTTTTGAACCAAACTTGTTTTATAGAATTAATCTAAGAACATTTGTGTAACAAACAAAATTAATCACTTGCAATACTTTATATTTTGGATTTTATCTTTTTAATGGTTAATGTGATCGTCTATGAATGCTATGCTATAATAATGTTATCTATATAGGATTAAAATGTTAGGATAAACTGAACTATTTTTATTTAAGATGCAAATCAGAGGATGTTCTTGGGAGAGATACCACATGTTGTGTGGGTGATGTTAGACGTAACACTTGCATATAGTAATGAGTGATTTTTTCTTGCAGTAATTAATTTGAAAGTTAAAATTAAAAAAAAAAAAAAATACATTAATTCATTTGTTTGTCGTGGAAGTTTGCTAATTTATTTTAGTCTTTTTAAAGTATATAATTTTAAGTTTACATTGTTTTTGTACTATATGTTATACTATACATATATATATATATATTGGCTATTAAATATGTTCATATCAAATACGGTAAACCCACTAAAAACCATATCTTTGGTAAGGTATACCATTATTATTGTACAGGCCCATGTAAATTATCCAGCCCCCATTATAACAAATAGTTTAAACAGCCCAAAAAATAATTTTAAAATAATAACTAGACCAGGAAAACTCAATAAGCGTATATACATTTAAATTTATGTTTTCCAAATAATATACTCCCTCAATTCCAAAATATAGAATTGTTTAGCTTTTCTCTTTGTTCCAAAATATAGATTTTTTTCAGATTTCTATGCAAGTATTAAAACAATTTTGGTCAAACAATTTTATGTGAAACTTATCGTGTCATTATTCCATTTTTGCAAAACTTATCGTCTTTCAAATTCATGGGTTTAGAAACTGATTTTTTCATTAAAAAAAAAAATCTGAGACAAAAAAATGGAAAATAGAGAAAGCAAATCAAAAGAAGTTCAACCCATTAGCAAATCAAATCCTCACAAATTTGATTTAAACAAATATTTTCATGACAACAAAGAAGAAACTCCTCCCACCGAAATACCAGAACAAAAAGAAAGCATAGCAAAAAAACTTAAATCGATCAAAAGGCAGTTTATGGGACCATTCATCAATTCGATCTGGACGAACCGTATTACGACGAAGTAGCCTCTCATCTGGAAAAGTCATGGGAAGAAATTAAATTGGATATGCTGAAGATATTGCTCCCTGCATATTCTAAGGTTTGTATCATAATTAAAATTTCATGTGATGCAGTTTGATGCAGTAGATAATCTTATTGATTTTTTTTTGCAGAAAAAGTGACTAGTCCGTTGATAAATTGCTTTGCTTTCTTTTGTATTGCTGAAGATTTTGTATTGGATCGAAACAGGGGAAATCAACATCAAATATTTCTCAAGACAGCTGATAGCTTTTCAATTCAAGTCCACAGTAGTTAAAATCTACTTATTTCTCAATTTTTTACTGTGATTTTATTGGTGTAGACTTGTAGTTATGCATCAATACAAATAAGTATGGTTCGTGTGATGGCTATGCTTCTTTCTTTCTCATTTTTTTTTTGTTTTTTGTTTTTTTCTCTTTAGATATTGTTCCACTTGCTATGAACGTAGAGGACTAGTGGAGTATTTTTCTATATTTGGATAAGCTTCTCTCACTCATCACAACCCAATACATGTATACAAAAGAACACAAAATCCTTAGAGTGTCGCTGAAGTAATAAAATCCTTAGAACTGCAGAGGTATCATCAAGAGTTTACAACCAATAAAATCCGATCTGAGAATGTTCACAAACAGAAAAAAAACATAGACAAAAGAAGACCATTTCTACTAATTTGACGACCTGAGAATGTTCAACACCTGTTCCAGCAACATAGCATCACAACTTAATTGTTTGGAAGAAGACCATTTCTTTCCAATGTAGATTTCTTCATATGCGGTATCTTGTACTTGTTTGATCCTCCAACTTTCATGATCTCTAGCATACAAGATTGAAGAGTCAAAAAGATACGGTTTACCTGATTTGTAGGATACCTTTCAAATGACTCTTCTACCGCACAAACAAGATCTTTTATGGTTTTTGGACATGCTTTATGTTGCAGCGATTGAATGGCACTAAAAAATCCAAGATCTAAAATATTTAGATCTGGCGAGTTCGGTGGTTGAGACTTCAACTGTATGTCAAAGCCATATCTTGACGCTGCTTCTTGAAAATCTGTATCCGAGCATGCGATATGTGTCCTCGCATTGTCTTGTTGGATAAAAATAGTCTTTCCCCTATCTTCTCTTGGCCACTTTTCATAAATTTTGGGAAGAACTTTTTCAATCAAGCATGCCTTTATATCCTCCCTCTTAACAGAAGTTGATGCTTTTAGTTCCAAAGTTCCTGCATCTCTATTCTTACTCCGCCTCTTAGCTGCTTCCAAAGTAACAAATGGAAAGATACCAATTTTTCCAGAAAATACCTCATTTCCTTCCTCATCAAATCTTGGACGAGCCATCGCCGCTAGAAACATTACTTTCCCAATAAAATTCTTACTTTGGCATGTACGATGTGGATCGTCTTCAACCGGAAGTAGATAATATTTCGCGGTCTTCTTCGTCATATAAAACCACTTTTCATCGATATGCACAATATTGTACATATCAACAAACTTCGGTTCATGAGGTAGAGTATTCTTATCGAGCATAGAAATGCAAAATTCTAGTCTACCTTTCAGATTTGCTTCCTTCAAATGTGGTTTGATCGGATTGGTATGACGTCGAATAGCTCCTTCTTTCTTACGCCTATGTAATGTTCCAAGACTCATGTCCATAGCTACGGCAAACGTTCTCAAAGTTGTGCGCTTCTGTAATGGAATGGTGGCAACTTTATCCACATCAAGTGCAATTTTCTTACGACCACAATTTCCAGTTCTTCTATGAGATACATCAACTTTTCCATCTTTAGCTGTTTCTTTTGCTCTTCGCCAAATCTTCCGTACGATTTGTATAGGCACTGAAAAAAGATCTGAAACTTCTTTTGTATGATATCTGTTGAGATTACCATTATCACTTCTTGCTAGCAAAGCACTGAAAATTGCCCATCTCTCTTGATTAGAAACATTTCTTCTACCGCTTGGTAGAATCGTATCACCTTGAAACTGATCATCGTTTTCTGCAATAATTAAAAAAAGTCACTGTCATGCTACGTAACTCAATCTAATTAAAATTACAAAAACAACACTTGTAAAATTACCGTATGTAAGAGAAAATATTTAACAAAACTATGTAGAAGATGAACAGCACTTGTAAAATTATTGTAACTCTAAAAACTCATGCGTATACAAAAAGCATTATCTCTGGTTTATTTAAACTTTTAAATTAACTAATTTAAAAACATGGAAAAAGATTCTCACCTGGATTATGATTAATAGGATGATCAAAAACTTCATCGCCGTGACTAAGATCATCTTCTTCTATCCTTGGAATTTGGTTTAAATCAATCAAAACTTCTGCCTCATGATTTAGGATTGGAAAATTCAAATCAATATTGTAATCCATGAAAAATTTGGTAAATCATTGTTAGACCAAAGAAATTATATAGAGATAAACAATTGGAGTTTCTTGGTTCATATGGCTCCATAGTGAAAAATTTGAACTTTAGTTTCAAAGTGTTTACAAAAAAATGGCTCGCATCTTAAATTTTTTTCTTGTAATTTGTTAACAACCCCTATTTAAGTGGAATAAAATGTGTCTCTTAATATTCTTAATTATCCATTCTATTTTTTTCTTTTTTTGTGGTCAATTAATGTGTTCAATTAATGAGTTATTTTGTGTTAAATTTTTTCTTAATAAGCGTGCTTTTAGCCAAACAATTCTATATTTTGGAACATAGGGAGTAGTAGATTGTGGTTAAAAAAACACAAAAAAGAAGAAGTAAATACTATAAATGTATTTCACTTTTATTAAGCTAAAATAAATATTTAAGGCTAAAACTTTATACATTTTCTGGAAAATACTTTTGTATACATTAATCTTTCACTTTTATACTAAAAGAAATAAATATAATAAACACCTTTTCTCTGCCATAGCCAACATTATCAAATATCAAACCATGCGGAATTTACCAACACAAGTTAGAAACTTAGAAATCACAAACGTCATTATGAATCACATCACATTTGAATCAAGATCATTCCAATCTACCAGAGACAAGACAAGAGTTTTCACTAGATGTGATTTCTGCGATAGTCATAAACTGGGCACACAATTGCTATAGATTTCTTAATTCGTATACTCTTAAACAAGATCGAAGAGCTGTAATGCTGTATGAAAAGAAGAATAAAAAGGAAAAGAAGAGCTGCATGGCCTAACGTCGGTTTAAAATTCTGTACTCATTAACTTTTGTAGTGTGTGCACATATATATGATTCATGATCGTAGCACATGCATGCCCTTCGAAAAAAAATTCCATTTAGATACATTCGACTTAATACTAAAACATTTAGTCTGGAAAATATTTTATTCCAGCTTTTGTATATATTCTATTTACTTTTCACAACTAGGGAAGAATCGATTTACAATAAGAAAAAAATAAAAGACAACAGCAAAAACAGAATAAATCTACATATATTGAAAGTAATTAAACATTATTTAATTTACACTATTCTTTAGATTTTGATTCTTTAATTTGTTGAGTCTTTTAGTATAGTATATTTATGTTCTTTGCAAAAAGAATTGGTTAGCACCACAAAAATCAACTATTAAATAAAAGAGTGTTTCGTACCTGGTAAGCATGTACACTCTCGCAAATTTCTTGTCACGGGGTTTGTTACACAAATGTTCTCAGATTGGTAGATGCATACTAAACCATTGCAGTAACCCTTTATTTTGACCAATAATATTGAAATGAAATTTCATTACGTGGATATGATGGAAATTTGTAAGAACAAATAATGATTTTGTTGTAGTCGTCATGATCTTTTCAAATAGTCTCCAACAAAATGGTTCTCTTTTGACCTACGAACAAGGAAGGTATCGAACAAGATGTTTTTTGCAGTCGGCCCCTTAGGCCCATTATGTAGAACTATACGCAGTACTTTGGTATTGTTTTCTCTTAATAAGAAGAGTTTGGAACCTTTAAGCTACTGTGATGTTATTAAACAAAAATCTCACTTCAACGACACTTGCACTGTACCATTTTTGTATTCTAGTCGAACCTTATTATGTCATCCGGTTTGACGCGGAATGTAAGAAAAGAAAAAAAACACACATTCTGTCTAAAACTAAAATTAAACATCTATTTAAGATAAAATACGACTACATGATAGAATTGAAACAATACAAAAGAAACTAAGTTTAAGCCTAATTCTTCATTCAACTAAACTGTCATAGAGGTACAAGGAGACTACACCCACAGGCTCATTTTTATTCATAAAACTTTGATTTATATGAGATATCAATAACTATATATTTGTTATTTTAATACTGCTTGGTGTCTTTCTGAAGATGATTATGCGTATGGTCCTTTACCTTCAAATTCAAGGCTTCTCTTCGTCTGAATTAGAACGAGGTCCAGGCACAGAATCCACGAAAAACTCCTCTATTCATGCAGAAAATTACAAAATATCAATCATAATCAAAGTAGAAGAGATAATATGATCATAGAGCATGGCAATATATCAACAACCAAACTTGACGTTCAGGCTCGGGTTTTTTCTTTCTTTCAATTTTTACAGTTTTACGGTGCCCCAAATTTAGTTCAATCTGATTCTGTATGATATCCATTAGTGTTCCAGTTTGGATTTTTACTGATATGTATGAAGACTGGTGACACTGCAAGAAGAAGAAGAAGTTGAAAACGAGAGTTACCTATGCCCTCTTGTTCAGGAGAATCCAAGAAAATCTCTGAATCAGATGGCAGAAATGGAGAGCCTGGATAGTTTCCTAAGGCTCCTAAATCTGCAACATACATATCTTTATCTGATAATCAGCTCGTTATGAATCTGAGAATTCCTGATTAGACCCTGAAAAATATAATGGATGTTATTGAAACTTACCTCCCAGATTTGACAAATCTGCGGTGAGATCAGAAAGGCTAAAGTTCCAAGGAATCTGATCAAATGACCTGAGGGAATCTCTGGAATTCCCAGCTCCTCCTTCATCCGGTCCAACGTCAGCTGTGAATGCAGAATCGAGCACTGAAGTGTCCATTACCATACCCGACATGTCTGAAGCAGCAAATGGAAAGTGTCCACTTGATGCCACAGAAGCAGGACTCGCTGCCATCTCAGGCATCCCACCACTGCTTGGTGGAATCACTTGAGGAGTTGCATCATTCGCAGTTGTATCGATCACCATACTAATTAAGAAAAATGGAGATTTAGGTTAGGACATGCCATCAACTGATACTAATCATTCTACCCAAAATAAGTTAACTTGTACTGCGAGTTAGTTCTTACTCATTCGCTGTATTCATCCGCAAAGGATGGAAATTCGCAGGGGCAGGGACTCCATTTACAACATGGCAGCTCGTTACTCCCATTGGATCAAGATGGGGATGGCCTGGAACATGCATTTGAGGATGTTGTAGTACTGGGTATCCCATTGGCATGTTAACTGCACTGCGAAACAACAGTGTTAAATAACAGTGAAGTTATCTATAAAACTTTTAGTTGTGATTTCATAAATAATAAACAAGTTTTCAGGTGATATAGGGTTTCAGACTTATTACCAGGTGCCATGGGATGCATTCCGTTTTGTATCGGTGCCAGAGGAATTTTTGGAGGTCCAGGTGGAAACTTCATGAGATGATACTGGTGCTCAAGCAAATGATTGAACAATATTATTTGCTTCTTAAGTTTCAACCTGATATAATAAGCTCTGAAAAAGTCTGCGTTCTCTTCTTCCAATTTCTGCCAAACTGGTTTCACAAAGAAAAAAGAGAAAAAAGAGAGAGAGAGAGTCAGAAATGCAAATTTCATCTGATGATTCACGTTGCTAATGATATATCTAATTTACACTTTCAACAATATAGAACATGCAAAATTGTGTCACTCTTCAACAACCTAGTATCCTATGAAGCTAATAAGAATATGAAAACAAAACTACAAGACTGAGATAAACGTTATGATGCAATGAAACCAAGGGAAGAAAAATAGATAAGAGCCTTAAGAAGCTTACCCAAGGTTGTAAAGCCAGGGTCTATCCTTGCACGAGTCAAAAGGGTCTTCACGACCTCATCTCTGTTCATGTACAACTGAAGACATCTTTCTATCAAATTTTGGACCTATATCAATCAGTTCCAAAGTGTATATCATCATCAGATGTTAGTAGTATGTCACACATATCCGAGGAGAGGAAACACACACACATATATATATATATACACACGAAAATAGTGAGAGAGAGCGAGAGGTAAAGCCTGCTTTCTTTAGTTAAAATGACATGGAGGAGCACTTACAAGTTCGATATCTTGTCTTGAAACTTTCCTACTGTCATTGCTTGAAGCAGATACAGAACCAGAATCTTGTATAGGTGCATCTATTGATTGGTTGGGTTTCTGTTCACCTTGAGACTCATGTGAAGCTTGAGTGGAAGATTGTAGCTCCTGTGCACACTGTTATTAGATAATAACTATTTTCTAATAAAAAAAAAAACTTAATTCATAATCAGAATCTGCAAGTACTGAGACAGCTTAACTATTGCTAGAACTAGTATATAGCTAGTAAAGAAACTGATACATTTTCCAAACCCTTAAGCAAGGAATTGCAAAAAGAAAATATAGCAGAAGGTACAAAGGTTTTGAAGCGCACAAAGCCAAAACAAGAGAAATAACAAAAGGTAGTAGAGAAGACTGTATAAAAGAAGAACCTGTCCGTTCTTCATTACTGCTGAATGTAAAGTGATTGCATCCTCCTTCTTCAATCAGAATTGTTATCTTAAGCAACATTTACAACAATGCAGGCCATGGAGGTCAACAACATCTTGGCCAGTTTGTTTCAATTTTGAACCAAATATAAACCTGAGTAACAAGGGGAAACAAAAAAAAAAAAAACATTTTAGCCATCCATAGCGCATACTTAGACCATAGTTTCTCATTCACATAGTTAGTAGGGCAACAACAATACAAATTAGCAAAGCTAAAAAAAAAAGGAAGAGTATAATATATAAAGTGAAAGCATTAGGCACAGTGAATTTGTTAAATTAATATTGAAACAAGCAAGCATGGAAAAGTGAGTCTTCCTCAAACATTGTTTAATAGTAAGGGTTTCAGATCCCAATTAAGCACACACTCTACAGAATCTCTTAATCTAATTAAATAGTAAAACTGTTTCATAAAAAGGTTCCCCCAAGATTCTAAAGTATATCTAAACTAAACAAAATAGTTCATCTCCACTCTTTCACAATAAAAAAAAAAATCATCAGAACAAAGAATTATGAGAATATCCAAAACAAAGAACAAAACTATAAAACCTAATCCCGCAAAACTAGAAAACATGTGCTAAAAAGAACAAATTCTAATTTTGCTAATGAAATCTTAGAGAAACATAGAACAGATTCATGCATTTGAGTTACTCAGCATCATCACCTGCTTCAGGGAAGATGATGAACATAAAGAAGAACAATAAAATTAAAAATTAGAACAAACACCCCCCCCCCCACCACACATGAACAGAAGAACTCAGAAATATAATATTGTAGTAAAATAAAATAAAAAGCGTAAAAAGTTTATATATATATATAAATGAGCAGCAAACCAAATCAAAATCGAACTAATAAGAAAAGGATCCAATCGAATCTCACCTTCCCGCGAACTCGAAGCCTGTAGCGATTAAGCGAACCCTAAAAAATCTCTCACACACACACTCGCAAAAACAAAAGTTATCTCGACGAATTTTTGATTAATTATACAAAAAAAAAAGGCCAACAAATCACGGAACGAGTCTCTCTTTCTTATAAACACTGAGAAGCGATAGATGACTAAACGAGAGAGACACAACTCTTATGGACTAAGATTTGGAAATCCACTAAGAAGATAAGTGTAAAACAAGATCCGACGGTTCAAACAAAACCTCCGATGACGGAGACTGAGAGAAGGTATCCGTACGCCATTATCGAGAGAGAGAGAGAGACCAAGTTGCAGAGATAAGAGTTTAATTAATTTTTCTTTTTACAAAAAGAGAGCAGCAAACCAAAAGAGTAGACTAGACTCGTAGAAGACAGGAAAATAAAAGATAAAAACGCTTTCTCAGTTAATATATTTCCCCCTTTTTTTATTTATGTCTATCTATCTGCTTTCTCAGTTAAAAAAAAAACAAAATCAAGACTTTACTAGACTAGACAAAGGGAAAGGAAAAAAAAAATGGTAAAACGGTAAAATACGTGAAATTGCCAAAAAAAAAAAAAAAACCAAAATCAAACCGAACCAAGAGAATAAAATCGGATTAAACCGTGACATCCGTAGTGTAGTGGTCGTCAAGTTGTTTGATTTGTTGCGTTACGAGAAGGCATAGGCATGGGCATGGCCTGCTCTGTGGAACTTTCTGGGAATGCCATTATTATACAGTTTCTTCACCAGGACCACCTTCTTCTTTTTTTTAGCTAATGGAGAAGTCTCTCTATATTAATTGATATCAAATTTGATTCCCTTACAACGAGTGGTCCGTCTGACCTTGAGAAACTACAAAAATCATGCATTAAAATATAAAACAAAAGAGGTTGTGTGTCAATAGGCACCAAAAAAGATCTTCTGATTGCGAGCTACATAACATAGTTTTGCAATGTTTGACAGACTTGCTTTTCCCCGACTTTTTTTCTTTTTCTTC
Organism: Camelina sativa; assembly: GCF_030686135.1. Lineage (NCBI taxonomy): Eukaryota > Viridiplantae > Streptophyta > Magnoliopsida > Brassicales > Brassicaceae > Camelina > Camelina sativa. Next base: position 830,287 of record NC_141895.1, on the reverse strand, counting down.
TTTTAACCAAAAATCATACACGTTCAGCTCAATCTAGCGAGAACAAACAAGTGAATCAATCTAATCTGCAAATGTGACGAGACCAGTTAATTCATCGTCGAAATTACTAATTAATTAGGCTCATATTTCTGATGTGGATATTTAAATTATTTATTGCTTTGTAGTATTAGAGTAATCAATTCAGACGTTAAAGTGACGTACACTTATTGTTTTTGGCATTATCTCCCATATACTGTAGTCAGTCAGTTGAGAAGAAAATTATGAAAATTGCAAGTTCGAGGCGAACCGAGATAAATTTATTAAAATATTTCCTGTGTCTACTAAAAGCCCAGTAATGGCCCAAATTATAACGAAAAGCAAAATACCCTCACTAATTTTCATTTAAACGGCGCCGTATACGGACAGTTTTCTGCTATACAAGAGCATCAAGAGCAAAGCTTAAGTGGGTAAAGTCAACAAATTATTTCTTAAAAATTTCTATCATAAGTCAAAATGATAAGTCGATAACTTTCAAAATAAAGCTACACGTACAGCTAAAAAAATGTACTGTTTGCTTTTTCTAAAAATACTAGAGAAATCATTTTTTGAATTTGTAGAAACATTGACGATGAGCCCTGAATTCTAATCGTTTCTATGTGGGCAAAAAAAAAGGGTTACATTTTCTATTGAAAGAAATCTAAAAAAACCCAAAAGAGAAACGTTACCTAACCGTATGTCTGAGATAAAGAGTTCCTGCGTTTTTTCATCCATATGGGCTTTACTAAAACAAGCAGCAGTCTCCTTGAAATTGATGATTAAACCGAGCATCATGGCGGTAATGGCTTGATTGATAGTAGTGTACATACAAAGAACAAACCAGGCTTGGATCGCTTACCGATTCCTCTTTGACTTGGTTTCCTTCTTTGTTGCTCTCACGGCCAGACTTGAACAGAAGTCTCTCTCCTGTCCTGACTCTTCTTTCACGGCTTCTCAACCTTTTGCCTTCTTTTGATTTCCAAGACCCTAGTGATGTGATCTTCCAGTTTCTTCTAGGTTCTTGAGTTTATTGCAGCTAAACTTGAGCAAGCATTAATGTTACTTCCCCCTGTTTAGTGAAAATCAAGAGGCAAATCTGAGGTCTAAAATACTTAATTTAATTAAGAATGTTGTTCCACAGCTGTAGTGCCTAATATTTGTCTGCAATCGGAATTCTTTATAACCAAAATTACCTGGGGAAGTGAGGCGAGGAAGGGTCATCAGGTGAAGACATATGAGCAGCAGAAGCAGCACCACCACGAAACCTTGGTTGATCCTCTTCATTTATATGCGGCGCTTCACCTGCTGGTCCAAGAGACCCAAACTCATGGTGTTGATCATATGGATAAATCATCATGACAGATGGAACGTTGTGTCCCTCTGAAGACGTCACACTGTTTTGCTTCATGCCCGGCGGCAATCGGTACATGCCATAAGCAATATTTCCAGAAGCATCTTGTGATGTGTTTGTGCGAACTGGACCGTTTTGAGAATGATGAGAAGAATATGAGGACGATTCATGCCTATACGACGACCCCCAATGCCTATCAGATCGGTCTTGTCTTAAGCTTGGCTTATTATCAGCTTGGTTACGATTGTTGTGGTTACGTCCAGAACCCCGTGTCTTTGTACCAGCAATCCAACTCCCTTCTCTCTCGCTGTGATGGTCGTTTCTGTCATGCCCATAATTCCCACGCCTCATGCCAGATGTAGGCCGCTGTTCCCTAGGAGAAATCTTCTGCAACAAATTCAGCACAAATTTAGAGAAGTGTGGCAAACCAAAACCGTCATGAGTTTTAGATCAGGAGATAAAAGAAACAGGAAAGACAGGACAGAATCAGTTAAGGAGACAACAAAAACGTGCCATCAATATGAGCATAGCATAACAAGCAAGGCAGGTATATATGGAATGGAAAAGATACAGAACCATATAGCCTGCAACATGACCAAATTAGTTGCAGACTTGGATGGGATTAGGGGGAAGCTGACAGATCATGCTGTATATTCATTAAAGATGTTTAGCGCAAGGTAAAAGCTCTCCGTTTTAGCATTAGAAAATATCTCAGGTTTGTTGAAATTCAAAAGACCATTGGACAGAGATCAACACATCACAAGACCAAAAAATAAAATGAAATTTGCCCCTCGATTAACCACAACATGCACACAAGTATAACGGAAGCTCAAGGAAGGTATTAATTTCTTACAGGATTTGGAAAATATGTCCCCGTCCCACTTCGATATCTGAGAGTTTCATTAGTGTAACGAGGGTAAATGTTGGGTGGCCTAGTTGAAACAGGTTGTACAGAAGCAACAGGTACAAGACGAGGTCCGTAGGTCATGAGTTGATTTACAACATTGGTGTAGGCAAGAGGTCTTCCAGGACCATCCCATGGTAAACGCCCCTGAAGATAAGCAGGTGGCACTACAACAGGAGCAGGGTACAACACAGGCGAATGTTGAGAATTCTGGCAAGAGCGGCCATACTGCAAATTTTGCCAATGGCTTATAAAATCACCATTGAGGATATCAATTTTGTGCTCCGTTTGTTCTGCAGAAGAGCCAAGTCTAGTGGAGTGCGAAGAAGCTACTATATCAGACTGATCAAGTCCCCTGAAAGAGTCAAAACTTTTACCCGGATCATGATTCTCTACTCCTCCATCCACACTGTTGTGGCTTGCCAGAGCATCTGATGGCGCATTACCACCAGCTTGATAATTATACATTGGAAGCATTGCAACTATCGGGACAGGTGGCCCTGTGGGATAAAACGTGTATCCAGAATTATCAACCTCGTTTTGTTGCATGCCGCCTAGGAGAAATGGAGCAAGGGTCACTGAACACTCTGATCCACTTGCCTGAGCTAGTTCATGACCATGTATTTGATTCCTCTGAACTTGAAATGAAGGGACAGTAGCACGAGGCCCCACATCTCTATCTGATATTTCATTGCTAGATACAGGAATCCATTCTCTGTTATCATCATCAATCTGGATTGAGTGCTCAGGAACACTCTTTCCTTTTCCATACAGTGCAGATGCAGCCCCAGACACTACTTTCCTGTTCCGTCTATCTTTAGCTGGCTTTGACCCCCTTGTAGTTGACCCATCCCAAGAGCTTTCAGATGAAGTCCTGCTTCGGACGGAACTAGCACCAGACACAGATCTAGAGCCTGCAGTTCTCTCCTCACTCTGAATTTGACTGCTTCCTCTGACTGGAGAGTGTGAATTTTCTAAATCATCTCCCCTTGTCGGCCGGTTTTTCCTACTTGAGGGTACATAACTGCGTTCTGCAGAAGATGACAGATGTTTATCATCTGCCTGATGCATTCGATAACCACCATTTTCAAGTCCAAAACTATGAGTTCTCCTTTCTTGTTCGTGCCACAGATCATTGTCAGACTCGTCGACATTTACTTCTGTAGACCCCATGTCGTCAATACCAGGGTTGCTTGGCTTTTCTGACATTGGGTGGGATCCACTGGGAAAATAATGGGTAAATGGTGAAGAAACAGAGTTTTGCGGAAACTGCACATTAGTACTCCAAGGTGTCTCGACGAAAGGAAGGTTAGAAGGAACAATACCAGGCACATTCCTCTGACCATATCCCATTGAAGCTAAGATAGAAGGTGTAATTGGAAACGGTAAATGACCCGTTGAGATATTAAAAGGGAAAGGAAAGTGTCCATTAAAACCTTGCCCAGTAACAGATGTCATCGAGTTAACAAAATCTTGGTCTTCCTGTTCCCCTGCAACAGAGAAGTCTTCATTCACGGAAACTGACCCTAATTCATCATAGTAACTGTTCACTGCACTGCCCATGTCAGCAGTACTATCAGGACTTCGAGGGGATGGAGTATGCCTGACTGACGCTGAGTCGGCCGAATATCTGACACTGCTTGACAAAGTTTCAGACTCCAGATTCTTCTTCCTGATATTATCAACCCTGGTATTACTTTGGCGTTTCCCAGCTTCGGGGGCTCTACTACGACGTGATTGTAAAAGAGCTTCACCATATGTCTCAGTAAGCTCAGGACTAGACCGGGTCCTGGCAAAAAGGTGCCTACCATGAAAATTATTCACCACAATTTCTGGCTTAGCAGTTTGCTGAAGCTTATCATTTATAGCACTTTGATTGGAGTTTACTTCCTTGGCAGGTTGGTAAGAGTTGCCTCGACTCTTTTGCGTTTGATATGTTACTCCAGATATAACTTCTGTTCCACCGTTGTTCTGTTGAGAGGGCATACTCCGAGCTCCATGAATCCCACCAAGACGGGCAGCATTTTGGTTTCTTTCGTTGCTTGAAAAATTACTAACATTTATAGCTTGTTGATATGGCTCAGGCTCTCCAAGTCTTGATAGCCATATGTCATTTCCAGGAGCATCAGGACGTCGACCACTGCCATGTCTTTCCCATGTATTCATAAAAAATTGGTTAACCTCATAGATCAAATTCTCCTTAGGGCAATCAAGTAACCTAGCCAACTTCTTGGCACCAAGGGTAAATGCACTTCGTATCCTAAAGAAGTTACCTGAGACAACAAAAACAAAAGCCAAGCATGTACGTAAGTCAACATGTTTGTGCCTCTTCTGCTTCATACTTTATAAAGAAAAGAACAAGTCCAGTAAGCAATAAGGCACAAGTTGCACAGAATGCATATTGCAGATTCACAAATTAGCATTCAATGATACCCGTTTATAAAGAATAGGCAGCAGCACTCAACCCAAGCAAGTACCTTTACTGACACTGCGTCCAAGGTTGTTGTTCTCACGCAAAGGGTCTATAACATTGAAATGTTTGGAAACAAAAGGCTGCCCCTGTGTCTCTTGGGCAGCTATATTAACTGCATAAACTCTACTACAAGCTCTATAAAATGCTTCACTAACTCGTAACTCTCCAACATCCGTTCGAGGAGGCTCAGCTGCCAAAAATTGCATAGCATGACAATCAGTACTTGAAAAAGTGATGATGCATAAGTAATGCAAAAGTAAGATGGGCAGCAGTTCGTATATACCTGTTACATCTGGTAGTGAACTAACAGGAACAGGGCCCCAGAGGCTAAGACAAAAATTCTGCCAGTCAAACTTACTAAAGAACTCAAGAAAACGATAGAGGACCTACAAATGCAAGCAATCCAGTCAGGAAAACTGAAGAAGCAATCTTGACAGAATAAAGACAGCTTTGTAATGACACTACCTCAAGGGGTCCAGAAAATGAGTTGTTGAAAAGATAGAATATGTAAAGAACCAAGGTTTCCAGGGCATATGTTGAAATAAGCCCATGGTGAGCTCCCAATATACGGCTCTCGTAGTAACACCAGGCTTTAATCAATATGATACTACGCTTGAATAAATGGTTCTGGTTAATATAGTGATCAACCTGCATATGAAAAGAAAACACAGAGGTAAAGAAATCAGAAGATCTACATCACTCAGCAAGAGAAAGTAAGTGGTATGTTGTCTTTGGTGGACAGCTAACCTCCTCAAGGAAGCATAATGTACACAGCCCTCCAATCTGATTGAATGATATATCCACCACAATATTCTCCACCAAACACTTAATTAGCTTTACCTGAAACATTTTACCAGTAAAAAAATAATTAGACAATCAAGAGACTGAACCTTACTTGTAATAATATCAAGGCCAGAACAAGAAGCGGAGATAAAAGAAGCATACTTCAGCCTGGATATACTGGACTTCTTTGACATGAAATTCAGCATTCTCATTCTTCTCTTCCTTTTCCAGCATATCGCGAACCAAATTCGCCCAAGAATCCTTAAGATTTTGGTTAGGGCTAAAAGCAGTTAAGTCGATATCTCCATCAGGCAAATAAGTCTTCAGAGGTACAGATCCAAAAGTAAAGATCTGGTAAGACACGGATTTGAAGTCAAAGGATCAGATATGGATAAAGAACACATTTTTCTCATCAGGGTAAACTTAAACAAAAGCAAGAATCCCCCCTCCCCCAAAGGAAACGAAACTCACATGAATTTGAGGGAAGCATTCTGTGATAAGCCTCCTAACGTAACTGGCAACAGCATTGCGGCGATCTTCGGAAGGGGGATTAGGCTGGATGCAAGCAATGAGCTTAGCAGTTCTATCCTCGGCCTTGGCCCATCGCTCAGCATCGAGCGGCCTTGTGACAGATGCAGCTTTGCCTGGCAACAAACCGTTGGGAAATAAGAGAGTAGGTGGTGACGGCGGAGAAGCCGCCCATGAATCATGCTCACCCATGCAAACAAAAAATTAGGTCTCTCCCGTCACAGTCACCAACTTCGGAGGAAACCTATCTCTCTCTCTCTCTCCCTCAAATCCAAACAAAAGACCTTTTTTACCAACCCGTTACGTTTTGCTTTTTAACGGTTGCTATTAAGCAACCTCCGTTGTTATCTATCTATCTATCGCCGCTTTCAAAATCTAATAGCTACCGAGAACCTAATAAAGAAGATTCGATCTACCTTAGCTAATCTAACAAATTAACCCCAGAGGAAACAAATACAATTTGTAAGAATCTAATTCAGGCACCGTAAAATTGGGCAAAAAAGAAGAAATCGCAGACGGGGAACCCTAGGAGGAGGAGGAGGAGCGAGGAGGGAGACGAAGGGAGCAAGATTCTAAAAACAGAAAGGGCGGAAATCAATAAGAACCCTAGAGGATAAATCGAGAGCAAATATAGCAGTAACGAAGAATCGAGAGGCAAATGCGAGAGATTGATCAAAGGGTACACTGGCGGACTGAAATCGTGCGGAAGAAGATGATGATGATGATGATGAAGATGAAGAAGAAGAAGACATAGACCAAAAGATGTATGTATATATTGTGATTGATTGATTAGGTTTTTTTTTTTTTTTCGTTTATCTTCTGTTGATATTTTTTTTTGGTCGAGGAGGAGAAAAAAGTGGGAGTGTTTGGTGACGAGGATAGCCAATTCCGGGCAATCTCAGCCTCTCTCTCTCTCAATCTCAGGGCTGTTTTCGTAATTTAAACCTGTCTTTTAATTTTTTTAAATTATTATGCCTGTAATAATAATAATTGTAAAAAATCACACAACATATAGTCATATACAAACGATAATTATAAATTCTGTTTATATCAAATCATAAAACCAATCAAAATGATTAAATGTTACGTGTTTTTTATTCTGAGTCTGCATATATTCCACGAGCTCTCTCACTACTAGTTTAGTTTCTTATGGATGGAAACGAAACCATTTCATAAATTATTAAATGACCCATGACTTTATCGGACGTCTTCCTTTAATTTAATTTGATGTCTCTATGTTGTCTGTGTAAATGTAACGTACTAATATATATTTTATATACAATAAAACCTCTATAAATTAATACTCTATAAATTAATAAACACTATAAATTAATAAATTTTGATGGTCCCAAGTTGGGCCAGTGTAAAAATTAACAATATTCGATAAGATAATAAGATAATAATTTTTTTGAAATCTCCATGTAAAATCTGGTCCCAATAATATCATAAATTAATAATCTTGTAAATATATATATATATATATACTGATATAATAGTTTATGTTTCTCCTAAAGCTCATTTCTATAGAACAATTGTAATGTTGTATTTTCAAACTATAATGATTTCTCTAAAATATTTTATAACATGTCTTACAAATAATTAAATTTTAAAGTTTTAATTTTTAGATATGCATCATTTACAATTTGATAATTTGATAGATAATTAAAATAGGAGAATTGATATTATCATTCATAGATTTGAATTTATGTATGTCATGTATATCAGTCAATTTGTCTATAGTATTTGTAATTTATTGTCAATAATGCTTTCTAAATATTACAATTTCAATTCCTAAACCATAAAATTTATAACATCCGAAATTTTAATCTTATTTTGCTATAATTGTTCCAATTCATAATTTTAAAAAATTTAAACAATTAAAAATATATTTATAAATTAATAATTATTAATTTATACTATAAAATAATAATTATTAATTTATACTATAAAATAATAATTATTAATTTATAGATAAATTAATATCACTATAAAATAATAAAATGTTTTGGTCCAACATTATTAATTTATAGAGGTTTTAGTGTAGTCCGTGTGTCATTATGGCCTCTTCAACCCTAATTTCTTTACGTTTTTAGTGAAAGCAAATGTTCATTTGTTGTTTCATTATGTCCGTGATTAATGAAAGTACGAAATTAAATTTTTTTTTAAAAAAATCTCTAATATATATGCTTATAATGTTTAATGGGTCTTCCACTAAAAATATCAAAATTACATAGGCTTTAGAAATCGGCCTGATTAATTTCTTTCTGAAGCCCACAAATAAGAGTTTAATCCCAGGAGAAAAAAACAACCGTTTAACCACTATGTCCATAGTGATGTTAAAACGGGTAGCCCAGACCCGTTTAGACCCCGCCTGTTTACACCCTGTCCGTTTATATCCTGCCCACTTAATTTAAAACCCCTTTGTCTAAACCCGTTTGATCTAAAACTTTGTAAATAAATGTGATAATGTTTACGTTGATGGCCTAGACTGTTTATCAACTCTCGTTCAAGCCCAATATCTGTTCATACACATAAGTCGGTTTTTTGTAGATACTTGGACTAAAAGCAAACAAAATTGTCATACAAGATTAGTTTTGCTCTAGGAATACGTATATGGGCATTATAGTTTTTACGATCACTTTTATTGATACATGACATCATTGTGAAGACCTCTAAGCAACCATTGAAGATGCTTCGACCATAAAAAGTTTCTTTATAGATACTTTGTCTACTTTTAAGATCTCTCAATTGTATATACGATTAGACCAATAAAATTTCAAATCTTGTGATATTTTGTTCTTTCCTAATGCTTATGTGCCTGCTTCTCACTGGATCAAAAATATCACCAGCCTTTAATAATTCATGTGTCACAATCTTTGTAATATATAAATATAAATTCTGTAACTCTTATTATAATTATTTTATGTTCGACCACGCACTTTGAAAGTGTTTCAGTCAATATATTCCCTTATTAAACAAAATCATATAGCATTTTTTTATTTTTTTTGTTCTTTTTCAGATTTAGTAGTCGACTAGTAGACTAGTAGTAAATAGTGGTTAGTTTGTTTGATTTGATAAATTAACCATGTGACCAAAATCAAAAAATAGATTAGGGTTTCCATCTTGATATACTAGAAGTTACAAGTTACCTCGTGCTACGCACGGATTTATTTTTACTTTTGTTTTACAATCAAATCCTATATACAGTATTGAATTATTGAAAAAACTCCAATCGATACTCCATTTGTAACGCCCCGACCGCCACCTCTTAGTGGATTCCATGTCTAATCTAGTCTCTGGGCCCACCTTTCTTACTGGATCTCACGTCTTTTCATTAGGTCCGTGAGCCTATCTATATCCGACAGCCGGTTTGCTACGTCGACTTTAAAGACTTGTTATCATCCCTAAAAATCACCACATGATCTTTTCCTGTGTTTTGTCCTCACTCGCACAGTTCCGACAATCACTTCCCGAAAAGTCACCCATCATGAGACTACTCCATCATAAGCATGCTTAACTGTGGAGTTCTCTCAGGACCTTTGACCGAAAAGATAAGTTCACTTTAGTGACATAGGTGGCCAAATCAATTCTTTTAAACCTCTCCGCAAGTCTCTGAAACCGGGGTATCACAATTCACCCCCACTAACATATCGCAACGTCCTCATTGCGCATCAAGACCGTCACACCGACAGTGTGAGCCAACTCAACTCCACACTTATCTAGGTTCGGCTTTGATACCACTTGTAACGCTCCGACCGCCACCTATTAGTGAGCCTCATGTCCAATCCCAGTCCATGGGCCCACCTTCCTTAATGAGCCTCACGTCCTCTCATTAGGCCCTTGAGCCCATCCATATCCGACGGTCGGTTTGCTATATCCGAGAGGCTTTAAAGACTTGTTACTGTCCCTACAAATCACCACATGATCTTTTCCTGTGTTTTTTCCTCACTCGCACAGTTCGAACAATCACTTTCCGGAAAGTCACCCATCCTGAGACTACTTCAGCATAAGCACGCTTAACTGTGGAGTTCTCTCAGGACCCTTGACCGAAAAAATAAGTGCACTTTGGTGACATAGGTGGCCAAATCAAATCTTTTAAACCTCTCCGTAAGTCTCTAAAACTGGGGTGTCACACCATTACTAAAAGCAAACCTTGATGTTTAATTTTATTTATTAGTCTTGTTTAATTTATTAAATAACAAAATGTAGAAAAGAGTAAAATATCTCTCTATTCTACAGTTAGAATGTGTTGTTTTGCGATGCTACTAATTTGTAATACATATACGGTGAAATTTGAAATATGTACTGTCTTTTTTTTATGTGACTTGTATTTGTCTTTCCTTTGGAGATGAAATGACAAGTGATTTGCTTGCTGGTTTCTCCCAACATCAAAAGTTGTTTTACTTTTGTTGTTGTATTTCCTGTCAACATTAGACCAGTAATGTTAAAAACCAATCAAACCCTATTTAGTGGCTTTTATTTATTTAGTGAATATATTAAATATACTTAGAGATAATCACCTTTTGGGGAGTTCTTTCTTCGACATTGATAAGGGCCAAATCACCTTCATCTTTGTTTTTCATGTTGAGTGAGTGAAGGCAAAACTAAAATTTAAAATAAATATAAATTACATTTTTTTTTCAACAACAAAATTTGTATTACAGATATGTTTTTTATTTTAATATCTGGCAAAACTTTGTTTCTTCAATGCTTTATCCCTTGCAAATTCAAGTGTATATGGTTTATGAAAAATGTCAAATTGTAAATGTTAAAATTCAAGCGTATATGGTTTATGATTTCGTGTTGAAATTTTTTCCACATGTGTGTCTCAGGTTCTAGGAGAAAGTGGTGTTGATCGTCTTTGATGGATGTGACAGACTGACAGTGAAACTCTGGTACATAGAGCCGTGAAACTGTATGTAGACTCTTTGACATTGGAATACAATTTCTTCCCTATTAAGTCTTTGATGAGCTGAGCCACCTCGTTGTCCAATTCATCTAAGTTGGCCTAAGAATAAAAAAGTGACTTGGGTTGGGAATTTCAGTTTGAATAGTACCTTCAAATAATTAGTACGTACACAAAATAAAATAAATAACATATGAAAAAAACTATGAAACAATGGTTTGCCACACTCCGGACTCATTGAAAACAACACACCGGAGTATTCCCATAGCTTCGGATGGAGGGAAAGTGTGACATGTCAAGGTCGAGCCAGATTTTTTCATTTTCAAATTACAGTTAGTGCATGAAATGTAATGCCACCCATTGCGCAATACACAACTTCAACCACTTTTGCTTGACACCAAAAACAAAATGTTCCTTAAAAATATTAAGACGATGTTTTAAGTAATACAAATAGTAGTAAAAATAAAATAAAAATTGGTCATATTACCTGGCCTCCATCCTTGTTGTCTGACGTAAGTCTCTATTTGGTCAATCACGTACAAATCTTTTGGGTCTAAATAAATTTTGCCAACTAAAATTGACGGGACATTACTTGACTTGAAATAGTTACTGGGGAAAATATTAAAGACTATAAGATTGTTGTTCATTTTAGAAGATTATTTTAAGAATATTAAGAAAAACTGATGTGAAAAGTAAGACAGAAATTGATTTAATTGGAAGCAATATATATTACATGTGGGAGAATAGGGAAAAAACAAATACAGAATTAACCAGATATATATGAAATATAATATCTTTTGTGGAATTGTTGGAGTTAAAAAAATATTTGGGTTGACGATGTTGCATTCAAATATAAATAGTCTGCCCAGAGTGTAAGAAGTTTGACATGTCTTTCAATGACAATTTTTTCCCAAAGAGAGACACTACTTTTCCCGAATCAATAGATCTTCGAACTTAGATAGGCGAGTTGCATGCCTGAAAGCAAGTAAAAAATTAGTTAGAGTGGAAATTTTTAATATTCAGTAGGTGAGATAGGTGTGGTGTGGATTAGGTAGTTGATTTACATTTTCGTCTAGATCTTTAAAGCTGAGTAAGAGATTGTTTCTTCTAAAGTATGGAGCTTAAGAGATTGTTTCTTCTAAAGTATGGAGCTTCCCTAAAACAATCCTATTTTTAGATTGTTGTGACTCTAGAGTAGAGTGTGACTCTAGAGTAGAGTAGAGAGCAATTGTTTTAAAGTTGTATCATTTTTTAAATCATAGTTAGTGTGTGGGAGTGTTGATTCCTAGTATAAATAAATAATAATAATAATAAAAGTAATCAGAGATTGAATTATATTGTATAATTTTATGGAAAACATATTACTAATATTTAATTAAAAATAAATAAGAAAGCAATGATTAAATTGCTTATTTTACTTTGATGGCAAGAGGTTATATTTTCAAGAACATAATGCAAAACTAAAATTAAATTCAAGCTTTAATTTAAATACCGTATGAGAGGAAGAGAAACACAAGGGCTGCAAGTTCAGATTTCATTTGTTTGTTTGTTAAGGTAAATTTTTTAATTACCAAGGGATTAAGTTGACAATTATGGCCATATTTAATTAGCAATGGATCTTAAATATTTGTGTATAATAAATTATAAAATGAAATTAATATGAGGACACGTGTCAGCTATATAAAGCGCCAAATGTCATCATCTCAAACAAAGTTTAAAAGAAACCTTCTCTTATTATATAAGATATATGTCTAAGATCTATTTACATGTGGGATTATTACAGAAAAGAGGTTTTGTTAGCCCAAAACTTTGAAAAAAAGGTATGATCATCCAGACTCTCAAATATAGGTCTTTTTGTTTTAGATAAAATTTCAGTTTTGTCCCTCTGTATCTTCTCTTTCCTCTCTTCACGACGCAACAACAACCAAAAATTTTTTTGCCGCCGATCAACACAAAACCTCTTTGAACCAAAAATATGGTTTCTCTGATCCAATAAATCCAAAACCATAGCAGTCCATTAAACTCAAAACTTCTCTCAATCTCTATTTTGTTTTGCATGAAGAAATCTAAACCCTAAGGGGATAGTATCTAGTAAACCCAAGGGTTTCAAATCATAAACACTAAACCCTAAGGGGATGATAGATAGAGAACCCAAGAGATTCAATTATAAACACAAATTGAATTAAAACTTTCAATTCATCTACAAATCTAATCCAAATCCGAAAATTACAAGTTTTATGATTAACAAATCATGAATTAAATTAGAAGGTAATTGGTTTGTCTTCTTATTCGTTTGGAAGCCAAAGAGAGGATGAATCGTTGTGGAAAACACAAGCTGACTTACGCCGGATGAAGCTTTTCATGACCGGAGTTCAGATCTGCGACGAGATCCAACAGCCTGAGATTCTAATGCTTTATGGCCGAGAAAGCTTCAGAAGAAAGGGTTCTTCCTTTTAACCATGGCTGGCGGCCAGGAAGATGTAGTTGTCGGAGAGTAGAACTGAGAGTCTGAAAAGAAAAACTGATTCACGGCGTCGAGAAGCAGAAAGAAGAGAGAAAGAGAGATTTTAGGGTTATGTGAAATAGGGACAGTTTCATCATTTCAGTTGAATTAAAAGACCTACTTCTGTAAGTCCAGACAGAATGACATCATTCAATAAAATTTCTAGAATAAAGTCCCTATTCTGTAATTAATCCATTCTCTTATAAATGTTTAGTAGTTTTGGGCATGTTATAAAGGCATGCCGGTCCGTCCTATAAATTAAGTTACCGTAAATTGAGTTGAATTTATTACATTGAATTTGGTTGTTTAGTTATATAGAGTGAACGCTGACCACTCTATTAATGAATAAAAAGGAAGCTCATTTGAGTTGATTTCTTTATGTTGGACAAAAAAAAAGGAAATAAATTATATATATAGAGTACTTTTGTAGGTAAATAGATACACACGTTATATAGTTTTTGTAATGTGACGAGACAAATAGAATTTTGATTGGTCGTTACGCATAAAAAGAAAGATATAAACAAAGACAAATAAGGGACAGGGTATGTCAAATCTGCAACTTTTATAAAGACGAATCTTTTATAAATTTTGGCTGGGGCAAAAAAAATGTGAAAACAACTCCTTCGATTTATTCGGCAAACATTTATTTTTGTTAACATTTTTGGTATATTTTGAATATTCAAGGTTACATGGGATTTGAATTTCCCGTATATAATTTTTGGTATGTAAGAATTTACTTTTGTTATGATGAATTGGTATAATGTAATATCACTGTTTTTTTTGTTGTTCAAATAGGCACATTATTACGATTATGTGTTTTTGGTATTATGATCAGGCCGGATGAAAGGATGATTTTATTATATGTTTGCTTTTGATCGGGTTTGTTCGTGTTCAAACAAAGATCGTTTCCCACAATTTCGGAGTTAATAATACTCCACATTACAACCATTAAGTTTTTAGATAATACTATCGAAACGAGGAAATGAAGTACTATTATGATATAAAACCACAATGCAAAAGGAAAAACGAGAAGAAAATATAATAACCAAGTAGTATTATTAAGCAATAATATTAACTTTCTTTGTAACAATAATGTTTATAATCATATTTACAAAATATCACTCCTCACACCACCAAACACTTCGCGTATCAATATTTTTTTTTTCTTTTTTTCTTTAATAATACGTATCAAGATGTTATAAGTTTATAATACTCTAAAACTTCATAACCATTCTTTTCTTTTCTTTTTAATTTTATTTTATTTGTATCTTTTTTTTTTTTTTGTGTATGCTTCACCTTGTTTGTTCTTTTTTTATTTTTTTGTCTCACACTAATTTCTTCACTTTAGTTACCAGTGTATCTGTGAATATCTTGAAGGATCACACGCTAAACCTGCGCCTGGGGCGTAACTTAGCAGCAAGAGGATTAGCCATCTCACACGAGAGCCTCAGTTTCTCGGACAAGTCAACGGTCTTCTCATCGGACGGTGGTCGCCATTCAAACTCGTGCAAAAGCGTCGCAGTCCAAAACGTCACGGTGGCCAAACCAAGATTCTTCCCTGGACAGATCCGACGACCCGACCCGAACGGTGCAAGCCTCAAATCCGACCCAAGAACCGAGAACTCAACCTCGCCTTCCTTGGCTACAAACCGCTCAGGTTTAAACTCCAAGGGATTCTCCCACCCCTGTGGATCATGTGATATAGCCCACATGTTCACCATCGCGGTGGTCCCCGCCGGAACACGGTGACCGTCGATGGTCGTATCTGTGATTGCTAAACGGGACCATGAGAGTAATGGACCTGGCGGGTGAAGCCTCAAGACTTCTTTCACCACAGCCGTTAGATACACCAAAGACGCCACGTCAGACTCTTCAACGGCTCTTGATCTCCCCACGATCTGATCAAGCTCTCTGTGGACCGTCGATTGAACATCTGGATGAAGGACCATCCTAGCAAGAATCCACTCGATCAGAACAGCCACCGTGTCAGTTCCTCTGAATATCATCTCCTATTGAAAAAAAAAAAAAAAAAAAAAAACCACAAATTGCAAATACTCTAGTTCCATCCATCGTACAGTATTACTTAAAATGGCATATTAAATTATCCGAAACCTAAATAAAAATGTTTCTTGTGTTTATTTTTTTTTTCTCTTGTCTATGTTTAGTAAAAAACAACAAAAGCCACGTGTACATACCCAAAGAACGGCGATCATATCCGGGTCGGATAATTTATCCGGACCATCGAGAGAGAGCAATACGTCAACGAAGTCACTAGGCGAGTCACGAGCCTGAGCACGGTGGTCAGAGATAATCCGGTTCACGAATCGGTTTACTTTCGGTACGAGAGTTGAGCATCTAGACCGGATTCGTTGAGGATCAAGTTCTGAGAGCCACGGGAGATGATCGGTCCAGTTGAGTTTTCCGAGAAGATCATAACCTTCGTCAACCAATTCACTAAGCTCCCTGACTTCTTCATGCTCGTGCTCAAGCTCGTATTCTTTCCCGAAAACAGAGCACATCATGTTGTTAAGCGATGCCGTTTTGATCAAGTCACGTGCAAAACAGAGACCTTCGGTGCTACTCTGTTTCACGAGACACCTCGTGATCTGATTCGCGATCACGCTTCTTTGCGTTTCGGAGCGTTTGATCTGTCTCGGGCTGAAAAGATGGTTAGACGCGATCTTTCTCAAGGTTCGCCAGTAAACGCCGTAAGGTGCGAAACCGATAGCTCGGTTAAACATGAGGGAATAAGCTGATTCTTTAACCGGACGGTCAGCAAAAACAGAACTGTTGAGAATCTCTTTAGCTACATCAGGGTTGCAAGTGACGATCATGCGAGTTTCTCCCAAGCTAAACGCCATTAACCGTTTGGCTCCGAACTTCTCTGCGGTCGCGGCTATGCAACGGTGAGCAAGAGTGTTTGACATGAGAGACATGCTTCCGATAAAAGGTAAGCCTCTTGGTCCAGGGATCACGGTGGTTTGGTGGCGGCGGTGGGAGAAGTATTTTCCCCATGCGGGTCCTCCGGGATGAGACCAGTAGAAGAGAGAGACGGCAAGACAAGCAAGGGAGGCTACGATAAGAGAGAGAGCGAGATTGGTTTGAGTAAGGAGGCTACATTTGGACAAGAGGGCCAAAAGTAAGCTACTGGTGTCGAGCTCAGTGGCCATTGAAACAGCGGAAAAAGAGAGAGAGAGAGATAGGGAGAGAAAGGAGAGTGTCTTTTTTTGCTGTGGGGTTTATAAGATGAAACGGTGCCTTCAGGTATTTATATAGACCAAAAAGTTAGAATCCTCTCTTGTTATTTTTTTTTTAAATAATTATAAAACTAAAATTTAATATTTGAAGGCGAGTGTTGTCTTTTATGTTAATTTTTGTGTCTACTTCATTCTTTTTTTGCTCTTAGTATTGTACTTTCTATTTGATTATTATATGGGCAAGTTTGCGTTTGCTTGCTCACTTGAAATATATAAAATACATTTGATCAAAAGAAAAGAAATATATATATATAATACATAAAATTTGAAGTTGGAGGTTTTTTTTATTTGAAAATTTTCATATTAATTAATTAGCTACAGAAATGCTAAATATTGTATTTATGTGTGTTTCAAGAACTGCTATTTTGATTTATTTCCAGATTTAAAAGTAAAAAGACAATAATATATGCAACGTATGTTGATGTAATGTATCCAAAATTTTGTTTAATTGAAGTTTACCGAAATATCGTGTTATAACATGGGTTCTGATAATTATTTTATTTGATTAAACATAAACCAAATTTATTTAAGATATTTTTTTTTTAAAAAGCGAGTCCTTTCAACCACAAGAAAAAAAGTTGATTAAATGCAATGAATTAATAGGCTCTTTTATTCACCAATCTATTCGACAAATACACATCAAACATAAAAGTGCAAAATTTAAAAGTGATTAAGATTTCACACCACTTACAAAACTTATCCTTTAATAAAACAAGGTATATATATGCTCCGGGTTTTTTTCGTCTTCCTCTTCTATATGTGAGATAGATTTTGACTGTGAAATGAATCTTCATTTCGAGAAATTATTGACAAAATCAGTTACAAATTTGAAAACGTAATATCGAGAGGTGTAAATGCAATGGCAGTAATGCATATAGCAATTAACTTGACTTCTCGTGGCCGTTAAATAAAACTGATGAAACTTGATAGACCCACTCTTGTGAATTCATTGTATCTGTAAATTGTAATCTTTGTTAGCTTACTGACGTACCTTGTGTAAATTATATATATCCATATTTCGTATAGTTTTCTAAAATTTTTCATTTTTACAGTTTTAACGTCATAGTTTTGTTATGGAATTAATTTCAAGTGAGTGTGCTGTCAAAAACAACGTTTACTTTTTACTTACAAACACTACAAGAAAACAGGCAAATAGCGACTGCACTATTAGTCACTATTTAGTCGCTAAACGGTGTGTTACGACTAAATAGCGACTAAAACTAGTAGTCGTAAATCGAGAGTCGCTAAAATAAATAGTCGTAAAATTAGTCGCCAAATAGCGACTACATTACGACTATTTTGCGTAGTCGTAAATTTAGTCATAATATAGTCACTAAATTTAGCGACCACGTTACGACTATTTTACGACAACGCAAAATAGTCATAATGTAGTCACCAAATTTAGTGACTAATTAACGACTAATTACTGACTATAGTTGTATTCAAGTATTTATACATTATTGTATTTATACAGTATTTATACAGTATTTATACAAATTACATATATTTTATTAATTGTTTTAAATATATTTAAATTATGAATAATGTTTTAAAACATTATTTTTTGAGTACTATATTTATTATTATAAACCATGATTACAAAAAAATTGTATTACAAAATAAAATTAAAAATCATAACTAAAAATAAGAATAGATGAAAAACTACATAATAAATGGTTTGTAGCACATTCTCAATTGCTTTGTATTCCATCATTAAAGCCTAGGTAGTTCCCATTAATGTTCCAAGAGCAACTCATTTCTTCAGAACAAACAAACAAAAAATGTATCATGGGGACTCATTTCCCATTATCAATATAACACAATTTCAAAATCGAGACTAGAAATGAGAAACAATCGGGACAAGCAATTCACTATAACTAACATGTCTTCTAGCTTAAAAACGTGAGTGTGAGTAAGAAGATCGACAATGGTGACTCAAGTTAAAGAGTGCATATAAAACAGGTGTCTAGAGATCGGTATTACCAAATAACTCTTGACAAATTCAACAAAAAGCCTCACAAAAATTACAACAGAGGCTTCTAAACAAATGACTCTTTGACAGATTTAATAAAAGTCTCACAACAATAAGTAGCAAAGTATATATATTGTACCTTAATAGCGAAAGATACAATAGGATAAGAAAATGTCTTAACCAATGAAAGTTTACCTTACGCTCTGAAATAAAGTTGTACATCATGAGCTCTGTCTAAGAGTGTGCTTGGCTGTGGCTTTCTCTGTAAGCCAAACATCATCTTCGACCTAAGATGGTTTACGCATGCAACAATGTGACTTCAAAGAATTGAAGAGTAATACAAGAGTAATAAAATAAACATAAGGGTTTTACCTATCTTCTTCCAGCCAACCGCTTTCAAGCTTCTCCAAATCCAGTCTATTGATCACAAACAACAAAATAATATAGTAAACAAAAATCACATGTTCAAACCATAAGCTTCAAAGACACAAACACAAACACCAACACACACACATACCAGATTTTATCATATAAAATCACCAAAACTGAGGTGACTCTGTGAAAGAAGTGATATGCTTTTAGAGAGCTTAGTTTGAGTACCTTCGGTGACTTTGGTGACACTGAGGAGAGCCGAGTTGAGCCTTAAGTTCTTTAAGCCACAAGACTCAACCAAAACAGCTGACACTTGATCTGAGAGAAACCCACCAAAGAAAGCAAAAAAAAAACAAAACAATTTTGCACATAAGTACTCAAGAATTCTGAAAAGATGAAATAACAAAGCAGTTCCAGGATTTTTGAAAGAAAAGAAACCCACCTCCATGGAGACCAAAACAGATGGAGCTAGACATTTGAAAGAAATGACAAGAGATATACCCGCGTGGCAACAAAGCTATTGATGCGCTACTCCTTCCCTCACTTCTCCTTCATCATTCTTCTACTTCTTATCCTCCCTCATCTGCAATCACACAGGGGATGAGAAACGCGAAAAGGCAACTAAGTGGATCACATCAGCATTGGCTACCGATATCAAGCAGATAAATCAAACTCGTTTTCAGCAGAATCAAAGTGAAAATCTATGCTCCTACAGCGGAACAAGAAAAAAAAAAAAAAAGAAGGGATAACAAATGAAAGCAACTACTAAGCCTTCAAGAACGTCGGAGAGGATAGGTGTGAGAGCAAAAGAGAACTTGACCCATTGTTGCTTGATAGAAAAATTGATTCTTTAGTCGACCCAAGTTTTCGGCTGTGCGCCGGAGAAGCACACGACTTGAATCGAAGCAGATCTTTCCCGGTTTTGAGATCCCAACTTCTAATTTCGTCGATAAATCCACGGCTTAGCTTTTTCGTCTTCTATGCCGTCTTCCTCCGCTTCACCTCTCAGCTTCTGCTTCTTATATGTCGTCTTCAAACCAATTCGAAGATTAAGGTCATTACAAACGTAGACCAGAAACCCTAATCCCAAAATCAGATTTAAAGGGGGAAATAGAGATAGAACAAACTAACCTTCTCCCACGGAAACCAGTTTCCCTTCTAGATCTGGAGATACGGTCGGAGGTTTGGCCGGACAGAGTCATCGCGATTCGAAGAAATGAGAGTGAGAGTTTCTCCGAAAGAGTTTCGAGAGTGATGATGATTTTTTTTTTCTAAGTGTAGTGTGAGGAATAGAGGCACAGGTTGGTGAAGGTTTCTTTGTTTGTTGATTTTTATTTCTTTTTTTTGTTGGCCAATTTTCAATTCATATCAAAATCCAAAGTGGTACAAAAGCCTCTCAAAGCCCAGACTAAATGATATAGTTTTATGTTTTTTTTTTATCAACAATTAGTTTCAGATTTTACAATGACTAATTTAATAAATTTTATAAGTAAATAGTTTTTGGAAGTATTAAATTATATATATACACTAAATAGTTTTAGATTAGATTTAATTTTATACACATAATGGTTATATTTTGGTTAAATGGTTTATAATTTAATTTCTATATACTATACATTATAAAAGTTTAAAATTTAAGATATAGGGTTTAAAGTACAGGGTTTGGTGTATAGGTTTATGATTTGGGGTTAAGTTTTGAATTTATGAATTATGAATTAATTTCTAAGATTTAGAGTTTATGATTTAGGTCTTGGGGTTTGGTTAATGGTTTGGGATTAAATTTTGAAAATTATGATTTTCTTAAATAGCGACTGATATGCGACTTCTTAGCGACCGTTTACTATAAGTCGCATATTAGTCGCTAAATTGGTGACTATTTAGCAACTACATATTTTGGTGTGCAATATAGTCATAAAATAGTCGCTAAATTACGACTAAACTAGCGACTAACATATGCAGTCGTTAAAAAATGACTAATATATGACCAAATATTTGTAGTCGTAAAATAGTCGCTAAATAGTCACTACTTAGTCGCCAAAAATGACGACTACATATATAGTCGCCAATTGTAGTCGTAAAATCCATGTTTTCTTGTAGTGAAAGTTACAATGCATATCTAAATTCCGAAGTCTCGGTGCAAGTTAATATAAATATTCGATCATAGCATACGACATCAAGTTTTAATATTTGATACTTGATGATTTTTTTATAAGAACAACAATAATATAATCTGTATGTTGCACGGTTGCAGTACTACATACTATTTATTAATTTACCAACAGTAAGCATGTTGAACATTTAAGAATAATATTTTCCATGATCGTAACGTTGTTATGCATTATAAAACTTTTTCACTCGTAATATGAAGTGTAGTTAGTTTTACTTTTGTTGATGTTAATTATAAATATATCACCAAAAAGAAACAATAAAGTGTAAATGTAGAAGACAAATCATAACCGTTGTTGAGTTGCGTCGTTGCCAAATGAGATATAACGGCTACTAGCGCCGCCAATGCCATGCGCTAGAGATGTGTAAAATGGCAGGTTAAGTTAGGGCGCGTGACACTTACGCTTTGTATAATCCTTCGGACGACGTCGTAATCGAAGAAGAGCTCTCTTAAACCATTATGTAATTGTTAGCCCAATTAAAAAAAAAAAAAAATTATGTAACCATATAAATTCCTTTGTGAGACTGCTCGATAATCGATTTATATTATAGAAGTCAACTGTTCAGAGGATTTTTAGAAGATACTAAGCATATAACGTTATAATAATATACAGAGAATATATATATATACAATGTTCAAGTTGAATGTAACTAAATCAACATTTAACTGCTCTTGATCAAGATTTATGAATAGAAAATCAACTATCTTATTATAATTCGTTTTATATATCTAGTTCGAATTAAGTATACTATTCCAAGAGCTTAATCATTTCAAGTTATCAACGAACTTGTTGACCCTTTCAACCTATTTTTCTTATCGAAGACGTGGGGGCAATCAAGGACTTGAACAATGGTTTGTCCACATCTATTATTATATTTGTAAGTATTATTATATGAACTAATAAAATAATATCATTTTAAACGACCAAATTGTATTCTCTAATCACTCGAAACAGATCAATAGAAAACATTATAACTCTGTCATCTAAATTTAGCATAGGTTTTATCTAGGACTGGTCTTCTAACTAATATATACTCAATTACCAATGGTCCAATACACTGTCACATTTCCGAATTCCGACATCCTAAATATAGTTACAAGACTTAGAATTAAAAACTACATAAAATAAAACTGAAATGTCATTTTTCGTCAAGTTAGTTTCTCGTATTTCTTTAACCGTTGGTCAGACCCATATCTGCTAATTATGCTGAAGTTATAATTAATAGCATGGGTCTCATCGATTATTATTTAAAAACGAGTAGAAAACGACATCTAATCAAGTGTAGAAACTGAAAAGTACTATATTTTAGTATATTCCTATATTCAGAGAAAGATTCCAAATTAATTAGTTTTGTGAATGAACATTCTGATTTGTTATTCATAGCTTGAATTCGAAAAGAAAAGAAGAAGAAAAAACAAATCAACTATTGTTATTTACATGTATCTTTAATAATTTCAACAAATGGCGATTTAATTAAATGTCCAACAGGCACCAAACAAAAAACAAATGGTTAATATAGAGATTAACAAATAAATAAATATAATTATTCAATAAAGATTAAAGAACAATGTAATTGACCTTTAGGTAAGGGCTTAGGACACAAATTGACCTTGACGTTCTTTTTCGGCAACAAATAGATTATGTATGTGGATTTCATTGTCGGTTTGAGATATTGTACCACTGGGGGTGGTGCAATGCACACAACTGCACTTCCTAGACTTTAGCCGTTGGATCTCGTTTCCTATATCAATAATCACACGAACATTCGCTTATTAATTAGCCACGTGCTAGATTCATGCAAAACGTCCCACGAGCTTGATCGTCGTGGTTCTTGGCTTCTTGCAGTATGGTGGGTCAATTTAAAAATGCGCACTTGGCGTGTCTTCTTTGAGAGTGTTTATTACCAAGATACCCAAACTCTATGATAGAAGGATTCGACCCATGACAATTTGAGGGAGGGGCATAAATGTCTAGTTAGGAATCAGACAAGTCACATGACTCGTATCCACCTGGTCCCCGCAATTTGGTTCGTTGTTAACTGTTAAGTACTTGTCAATGCTTTTTTATCAGCGTTCAGGATTTCCTGCTCGTAGTATGAGATGTGCCTAACCATTGATCTAGTTAACAGGTACTAAAGTTTTTTTTCATCTATTTTTGTCTTGTGAAAAACATGATTTTTTTTTTGGTCAAAACACTTCCATTCAAATTAAAACATCACGAGAGAGGTGAATTTATACAACTTACAATCAAAGAAAACACACTAAAATATAGATAAAGGCTCCATGAGTTCTTCAAAGAGATTTCAACTTTTGAGGGGTTACCAATGTTTAGAGAACTGGGACCAGATTGGATTCGCCCATAAAGACAAACTTTGGGAAATCCTCAACCAATGAATGGTCATAAAGGGTTCTAGCGGACAATGCAATCGAGCTTTAAGATGAGTGGTCCATGGGTAGGACGCTTAAAGAGTTTCTCGCCAACATGAGAGAGTTCAGCAACTGTGGAGCAAATTCCTTGAAGCATTTAGGGATGCACCTCATGACTCTAGACGATGCTTCAAATCAGAATCGCAAGAGAAAAGTCTCAAATCATAACATAGTACGTGGATTCTCCCTCACATGAAGCTCATGGTCATGGAAGTTAAGGAATTCCACACAAAGTTTGTAGTCGGTTTGACACTGAGATTTAGTATCAGACTCGAGCTTTTGATCTATTGGCGGAAGGTGGCATGTGGGAACAAAGGGATCAACTAGCGGATTCAAGTAAACTGTCGGATCGAAATAGAGGTTACCGCTCAGCACTATAGCCATCCAAACAAAATTATCCAACTGGCCTCTACCAAGTTGTCTCTCAATCCAATCTAAATAAATTAATGTTCTGCTACCGAGGATTACCCGACTAGACCAAGCAGAGTTAATTATTTCTAAAGATGTTAACCCTTGTAAGAGAAGTATCCCTGAGGTATAAGATTATCACAACAATTGATTCAGGAGGCAGGTGTACAGAGGTGGATGGTTGCTAAGGCAACGGTAACCAACGCTTCTTGGAGGTTTGGTCATAATGTCGTTCCTTGTCAACACATAAAAAGAACCGCCACACAAGCAACCATCAAACCGACCTAAAACAACCAACACTCTTCTAGCATAGGAAAGACCAGCCAAAGCAGCAATATGAGGTAGTAACAGGGGTGAGATTGGTAGCAGGGGCGGATCTAGGGTCTAAGAAGGTGGGGCACGTGCCCCATACTACTTTTTATAAATTAACCATTAGCAATGCTTTACATGTATCCTTTAGTTCATTTGGTAAATAGGCACTTATGTGACACTATATGGTCGTGAGTTTAAACCTCCGTTCCGTTTTTGAACTATTTATTTTCTCCTTTTTGGGTTAATTTTATATTTGTTCAACTTCTATGTTTTTTTACCAATGCATTTAGTTAATTAGTAACACTAAAAACTATTATCATTTTTAAATTAATTTCTTATTTTAGGGTTTAATTTGTGTGATATGGTTAGATAAGTAATTTTAAATATTATTTTCATTGTCAATAGTAAGTATGTAACTGTGCATTTGTCTACTTAATTTTTTCTAATATTTTTCTTTACCGATAGAAAAATACTTATAAAATTTTGGCTCATTGAAAATGCAAAATATGCTTTCAAATTATCAAAAATATAAATTTATTTATTATGTTTTATTATATAATTTAAATATCATTTGTGCCCCAGACCATATATTATTCTAGATCCGCCACTGATTGGTAGAGAGTTATGAATACCGGACCTGGGCAGAGAAAAGCTGTGTCCAAAGTCACATTGTCGATGCCAGTTCATTGATTGTCCAAACAGGATCAACATTGATATTTAATATGGACTAGCTATATCAGCTACGACCAGTTTAGGAATAACATAAATAATTTGTTCTCGATCGTACATGTTCGATCGGATATATCATTCCATTCCGAATGACGAAGTTGCATTATCATAGAATTTTTTTTAGTATTTTAGACATAGTAAATGCATGGAAGCTAGTCAATAAAAAGTGAAATTGTACTAATCAGGTGAGGCCCTAAGGATTTTTTTTTGTTCAAAAGATGATTTTCGATTAGAAATTAAACCGGGTTCACTACAACTTGGTTTAGAGCAAACTTAGCTATTGCATCAGCTTCTCTGTTACAAGATCGGGGAATAAAAGAGAAACAAATTTTCTGAAATTTTGACGATAAGATGAGGATGTCGTACTGCATCCCATGGATTTCCTTGATTGGAGATCCCGAATTGATGGCTTCTATTGCTTGTTTAGAATCAGAAGCTATGTGGAGGTTTATCATTCCTAGATCTGCAGCCATTTGGACTGCGTGGAGGATTGCCAAGGTTTCTGCTACCAATGGCGAGCGAACATTTCTGGCGTATGTTGATCCTTGTGTGGTCGATCGTTGTTCAATTGGGTTGAAGATCCAGTCCAAGCCAGCAGCTTTTGTTTCGATGTTCCAGGCGGCATCGGTGTGACAAGTAATCTCGCTCGGATTAGTTCTATGGTTTGGGATGGGTGGGTTCCTGATTGGAGGCTTCAGAGTAGTCGTTTGTGCTTGGTGCCATTCCCGAGCCACGAATATAGCTTGGGATAGAACCTCCATTGGATTTATGTGTTTCCCATTGAAGACCAAGTTGTTCCTAGCAAGCCAGATCGACCATATGATCCACGGGGTAAGGGGTCCTTGACTGATTCCACAAGGGGGAAGGCATATGAGGGTTTTAGATTGCTCAATCAGGGCCCGAATGGAGGTTATGCCTTGTGTAACGGGTGCGATCTTGAAAGGCGCTGCTTTCCAAACCTGTGTTGCAAAAGAGCAGTTCGCAAAGAGGTGAGTGCCTGTTTCATCTTCCCCACAGAAAGGGCATTGGGCATCTGGGTTGATGTTGCGTTGTTTCAAGTTTTCTCCCATGGGTAAGGCTCCGCTCATGACTTTCCATAAGAAAACCTTTGTTTTAGGGGAAGTTTTCATGTCCCAAATCTCGTTTTTCCACTTAAAGATCTCATTTTCTGGTGATTGCAGGGGTGGTTCTGATACTGTTGCTCGCCAAGTGTGGTAGCCAGACTTGACTGAGTATATACCTGTTTTTTTTTGGGAGCCAAGCAAAATAATTTGGTGCTCCAAGTTTGCTTGGTCTGAGGTTTAGGATGTCAGATTCATACATTGGTAGCAGTTGTCGTATTTGGTTCAAGTCCCAGTCTCCCGAGGGGAGAAGAAGATTGGAGACCTTGAAGTTCTGAGACGATTCTGTCGGTGGTCCCATTGGAGTGGTTGGGGTGTCAAGGGATAGCCATGGTTCATACCACAGGGAAGTTTGATTTTCATGGCCTATAACTTTTCCTAGGTGAGCTTTTAGCAGATCTCTCCCCGCACAGAGTCCTCGCCAGCCATGAGAGGTGTTAGCCGGTGGTTGGCATTCAAGAAAAGGGGTACTATGGCAGTATTTACCCAATAAGATTCGAGCTAGCAAGGATGATGGGTTGTTCAATAGCCGCCAGCTTATTTTTGCTAGAAGTGCATCATTGAAGCATTGGATGTCTCTAAAGCCTAGTCCCCCTTCCTCCTTTGATTTTGTTAGGTTTTTCCATGAAACCCAGCACATACTTTTCTTTTCTTCATTCTTGTCCCACCAGAATCTTGTTAATGCTGATTGGATTCGTTTGCAGAGTGAGTTTGGTAGCTTGAAGCAAGACATGGTATATGTTGGCATTGCCGCTAGAACTGACTTCAGCATGACTAACTTTCCAACAGACGATAGGAATCTTGAGGACCAGCTGCAAGCTTTTTGTCGGATTTTGTTAACTATGCTGGTGAATAGATCTCTCTTTTTCCTACCAAAGAGTTCCGGTAGTCCCAGGTATTTTCCCAAACCTCCCTCTTTTTGTATACCAAGTTGGTCTTTAACTCTTGTTTTAATCCCCATATCAGTCCTTGCAGAAAAAGTTATTGCTGACTTTTGCGGGTTAATCAGCTGTCCAGATGCTACTTCATACTAGTGTAGGACATGTAGGAGGGTTGAGCACTCATCTATGTCCGATTTGCAAAAGAACATTGTATTATCAGAAAACAGCAGGTGATTGACTCTGGGGCTTTCCTTTCTCACTTTTATTCCTGTTAACTTGCTTTTAGCTTGGGCTTTGAGACATAATCTTGATAGTACCTCACTGCACAGGATGAAAATGAAGGGAGAGATGGGATCGCCTTGTCTAATACCGCGTTGTAAGGTCCTAAGGATAGAAAATAAAGTTTGCAACTTTCCACCCTATATTAACAAATATGATTCATAATTATAAAATATTGAGAGAACATGTTTTTTTTAGGTGATATCAACGAGCAAAATTTGGTAATTCTATATAATTAATTACCATCTAATATGGAAATATTTGGACCAAATTACATTTTAAACGAACGTGTTTTGTAATTCTCTTAAAACGGGAAGACATTATAACAATTGTCTGAAATTTGTCATTTGATGACTATGATAAGTCATATTATTACTTAATTATTAGGGGGCTGGGGCACATCTTTTTATCAAGAACTCAACGTTACATGATAATGATAATGTATCACTACAACAAAATAGTGCTATTGTAACAATATTTTTGCAAGAATTGTATTTGTTAAGATTTTACAACAAATTTTGCTATATTTTTACAATGATGAATCTACTCACAATTTCATTACAATTTTATTACAAAATAACACCAAAAGTTTTTGTGTCGTTTTTCCGTTACAAATTAGCAATATTATTGTGACATCCGAAAATGTCTTGCAAAATTTACAAAAAATATTCCACGATTATGAGTTGTGATTATTTTGCAAGAATATTTTAGTATATACATGTGACAAAATATGTGACATCTTTATCAAAGTATTTACAACAATTTATAACTCTTTCGCAACATATATATTTTATAAAAATTATGTATATAAATATATATTACATTTTTTTTTTGAATGGACTTCTATGTTACTTCTTCTTAAATCAATTAACTCTTTTGTTAGTTTCAATAACAACTGTAGAAGGTAAACTAACATCTAAATATATCAATTATTCGTTTTGCTTATACTTGGAAAATCATGAAGTGTTACTAAGAAAACGTTTTATTTATATTCATGTTGTTTCAGGTATTAAGTGGTAGAAATGAAATGGATAGACTTGAAACAAGCTTATGATGGATTTTAATTATAAGTTTTAAACACTTATCTGCTTTTCAAACAATGAAACCATTTTAAGTTTTGAAGGATAATTAATAAAAGCTAAACCTGTAATCAATTTATTTTATTTTAAAATAAGTTTTTAACTAGAGTTTATATTTCCCTCACTAAACTAATGTTATGACTAATATAGTTGTCATGATTTTATCACTGTATATTTGAATTACAACATACTAGTATCTAAAAGCAATATAAATTTTATGACATCTCAAACACTATAACCATATATTGTATATGTATAATCAATTAATCATCTTTAGTGGTCCACGTTAGTCACCCGAATATGCCATCTTCTTTAACATCTCAAACATTATAATCATATACGTATATGTATATATAATCACATTCCCTTTCCTTTAAACTAATATATACATATAAAGTATAATCAATATTTCATTACCAAAAAAAAAAAGTATAATCAGTATGATAGCTAGTATTTGTCCTCATTACTCACCCACAACCGTTACACACCTATCTTAATAATTTGGATAACTATACAAATTCAAATTTACGTTGTGCGTGGAATTTAAAAGTAATGTTGCGGCCTCTTCGGCTCGTCTTGTTATTATTTTTTTTATTTTATTTTTGAATAATACTTTAACAGATTTGGTCTAATCTACTAGTTCAGTATCAAAGATACGATTTTATTTTATCTTGCTTATATATAGCTTAAGAAGGTGCTTGACTATCATTACAACACGTTAGCAAGCAACATTTCTTCTCCAAAGGTAAACACAGTTCTCCATTAACCCGCAATTTTATTATTGGTTCTGATTAGTATTGAGTTTTGTCGTAATTGGTATAAGTTTTGTTGTATTATTATATACTGACTTTGTTACTTTTAACAAATATATTTAGATGAGTCTTATGGAAAATGAAGGCTAAGCTCAAGGAGGGATTGCGGCCGATTAAGGTGTTTTTACCCATCAAGAACACCTCATCTGTGATAAGAAGAAATAAAAATATTTTAGAAAGACTATTTCACATCATTTGTGTACTTATTTTTTATTTATGCATTGCTGTAATATTTTAATATTTGATTATCTAATAAAATGAGTTATGCCTTTTACTTTAATCATGAAGATATATATTTTACTTTGGAAAAAAATAAATAAAAAATATTATATTAATAGCTAATTCGCTGAACAAATGAAATAGCAAAATACTGCAATTAAAATTAATGTTGTAAAATGAATTGTCTTACGAATATGCAATGGAACAATAATTGTTTCATATTTTCGTAGTTTTTATTTACGATGATTTATAGTTGCACTGAAACGTTGTAATTACACCACTAATTTGCTACATAAATAACATTACAATATTACAACACATATAGTAATAAATTAATTTGTTGGAAAATTGTAATGTTATTTGTTACACGTTTTATGTGGCAATAAGTTGCAACCATTTAGAGTTGCAAACGTGTGTTACAATTATGCGATATATTTACTATGATACTAAGTTGCATTAGTACTACATATATAGCAAGAAGTTAGTTCATTGTAAATTTTGCAACATATGTGCAACAAATGCAAATTTGCAACGCCCAAACAGTAACAACCAAAATGTGTCTCAGTTTTGTTGCAATATCATGAGGGGCAAATTCTTAAAAACATGTTGTTTTCTCTGTTTAGCAATTCATATCTTCGCTCTGGACCATTATTTAGTATTTGCAAGTGTGCCACCATTTGTGATAATCACAACTATGTTAAGGTAGATTAATATTGGTTCATGTTGATTACAAAACTACCACTATATATCGAGGGGTTTAAAATATATATATTGTAGATAGAATCGATACCATAATAACTCATCATAAATTGATTGAGACACGAGATAGCATAAAAGATGCAGAAGAAGCAAAAATTATAATTCAACTGGTGATGGTGGGTACGCTATATAGTTTACAAATATGTATAAGTGATCCACTTGTACAAAAGGTGACGACTAAAATCTACGAGCAATTTGCACTGATACCTTAATCCGTTGGTCATATGATTGCATAATCATATGATTAGATATTAATTAAACTTTTTAAACCATAAACCATGCCTTTCAAAGAGTAATTTAACTTTATTTTTTTTTATTTCATATGGTACCTCAGTGGACAGTCGTAGCTAGGTACACAGCATCCTTGTACTTTAGAAAGTTGGCTATACAGCCTATATATATATATATATATATACTTTTGCATAGATTAATGCCAATCGATTTGCCCAATTTATGTGGGAATACAATATCCTAGATTTATCGAATAATCTGTTGATTTGGTTTTACTTTGCCGGTCAAAAAAAAATTTAAAATATATTATTTTATAACTGATTTAGGGTTCATGTATTCCCTTAAGACCATACTTATCTATAACCAATAGTTTAAATACACGCGCACCGTACAATTCAACATTCATGAACTCTTTTCGTAACATATGACTTAAAATTTCTATTGACTACTTGACTCTTAACGACAAATAAGAGAAGCATGAGAAATACGTACTGAAGAATACTGCAAATGAAGATTTCATAATTAATTAATATTATTTTTAGTTCACGCATTAATTATTACCTCAATCTCAATGAGCATATATATATTCGATGACCTAACCCACTTTTGCTTATTAACTTGAATGATAATATATTCGATTCTCTATATGATGTTAATCAATAATCAAAGAATTTTTTAATCGCTTTATTTCCTTTGTGGGTGTGTGTGTGATATATAATAATAGGTCAAAACTCAGAAAGGTTCTGTAATAGTTCCAAAATAATTATTTATATTATGAGAGAATATATGGAAGTCTACACTTGTTCAGATGTTTACATTAATTCTTATGTCGCCACTATATGATGTGAAGTTTTGACTTGACGAAACAAATAATCCATAATAAAATGGTTGGCTAAACTTATTAGTGAATGATGAAATATATATAGTTAGAGCATTTTTTAGATTTTCATTTTTATTTATCTTAAGCTTAAAAACTGTATATAATACCACTAATTTGATTTGAATAACCCCAGCTTCGTGTGAAACCATATGTAAAATTTTAAGTTAAGTAAGAAAAAATGATTTCGAAGTTGTTATATTGAGTAAAAAACAATCACAAACATTTGCTAAAAATTGATATAATTTGTTTTCATTAAGCTAGTTCCATCACTTTTTTTTTTATAAACTAATAATGTGGATCGTATCTATTATTGTGTGATAACTTTTTTCTCTTGAATTGTTTGTTGACTGTTTGTCTACCTTTATATATAGAGATATATAGTATATAGGTCAACTTCTTGAGGCAAGTACTGGAGGAAGTTGACATTCCCATTTGCAAATCGAGATGTACACTATATAGAGGTTGTTATTAGAACGAGAAATTAAGAGTCCACAGCTCTCTTCCACAGTTCGGCAGTTCCACTCCTAACTCCTAAGTCACATGCTTTTTAGGTTCAGATTCGGTCTCTGCGTGAAGATATGAAGATTTGATTCTGAACTTTTGATAAATGTGATAAGTCAAAGCATGGTGCCATATATACACTGCAGGCGCAACTTGCATACAAGTCTGTGTGACTCTTCTTGTTATCCCAAGCAACTGGATTGCACATATTATTAAGATTTACATACAATCAGAATCCACATATGTCAGTAATGTCACACACTTCGAACTTCACTAGTTTACTCAGGTCCACCAGTGATGACACCTTTATGTTTTATAAATTACAATAATATATTTTTGGCGGTTTATGACAATATTAAATACCGAGTCATATATATTCGGGGGCTATGAAAATTAAATATAAATATAAACAACATTGATGTCGAATCTAGGAGTTGAATCATAAACTTTTTTGACAGTCTTTGTCACTAGGAGAAAGCAAACAAAAAACAAGAAAAAGGAAAAATAACACAAAGAATCCTAAACTTTGGAGTTTATCAAAGTAGAGAAATAACCAATCAATCTACATCCTGATTAAACAACAAAACAAAATATACTACAAATGCGTGCATGTAAGAATTATCCTTTTGGATTACGAGAGGACGCTAAATTGCTCATTCCCCACCCATCAATAATAATTTGTGTAAATTATTCTCATTCAATAAAGGTTTTAATCTTTTCTTCTATTGAAGGTAAATGTGTAAGGTCATATACGTGTAAGGTTAGATTTTTTTAACAGTGGTTTTCATATTTTATTCACTTACGTATCTAATATACGTAGTCCAAGATTTCGAATTAATCCGGAGACAAAAAAAGAAAGAAAAATATAACTGATACGCCTTTTTCTCTTAATCTCTCTGAGTGTGCCAACTCTGTTATATTATTATTATTATTATTTTTTGTTCAAACTCTGTTTTTATTATTTAAGAAGAACAAATCCAAACAGAAGTACATAATTAACATTCCCGTAGAACTAAAGAAGGAGAAGGAGAAACACGAACATAGAAGCCAGAAGGGTTCAGTTTTATAAAATAAGAAATAAAAGCCCATTTTAAATAGGCCCAATATCCGTTTCAGAGATTAACCGGATTTACGAATTTGGACCGGTGATCAATTAAATTCGCGAAACGCGGTTATCAGCAATCTCTCTCTCGTCTTCTGATGAAAAGTCTTTAAACTTGATGATTATCCCGGTCCCACAACGTAATCTTTTCAAACTTACCGTTTAGATTTTACATTAATCACCGTCCGTCCGATCTCTCACAGTTGTTGCAACGCAATGAAAATAAACGCTTCAGATCTCCTGACCGTTCTCAACTACAATAACTTTTTCCAATTTTTTTTTCGTTTTAAATTGCAAACCCAAATAAGGAAAAGAAAATAACCGTCGAGGAAAAAAGGAAACTTTTGTTTATTTGCATTCTTCAATCAAAACCAAATGCTCTCTTTGTTATAAGCTCTGAGAATGTCATACGGAGACACCTCGTTGCGAAGAAGAAGACATAGTGTTCTCATGTCCAAACACCAAATCTCGGATCCTCTTTTCTTCTGCTTCTAGGTATCCCAGCTTCTTCTCCCTTTAATTGTTGCTGGTAGTACTCGTTTCGCCATTGATGATTATATTATAAGTTCGAAACTTGTTGTTGTTATGGGTTTACAGTATATGCGAATATAGAGAAGCAAAGACAGAGATTCCCAGAAGCGATACAAGTACAGAACAGAGAGATTCTCTGTATTGGGTGCCTATCATACCACCATCCATCATCGTTGGCGAGACGGTAAAGGTTTTATTTCTTCTTTGCCCTAGCTTTTTCTAATTTCAGGCTTCTTTAGACCAATAGGCAAATTTTGATAGGAGTTATCTTCAATTTAATCACTAGCATATCTAGATAGTCTTCGTGTGTTCTTGCCCGCAAGTTTTGATACCGCTTTGTTTCTAAATATGTTGTAGTACGTCAAATAAGCTAGCTGGATGGATGTGCTCAAGGAGATCGAGTTCTTCTTAATGTAATCAGCCAATACGTGTAACTTGTGTCTTTGTTAGATCTAACATGGCTTCTCTGTTTTTGATTCTTGTACCTTTTGTGCCTTTTCAGGGGACCAAAGGGTCATTCATAGATGAATCTGATGATCAAGATACTTATAAATGCATTTTTGTATATCTTTTGACTCTGCTTCCAATCAAGAAAGTAACTTCATCTTTCAACATCACTCCTGTCTTTCAATAATGCTATGTGCTTTTGTTTGTCTTCTTACTATATAGTTTCTATGAAAAGATTGATTTGAACATTTTTTACTTTGTTCTTTATTCCCTATGCCAGTTCCAGATTCTTGCCACTGTGGAGCACTCGGGGGAAGATTTGATCATGAAGCCGGTAATCTCAACGTCTTGTATCGATATCCAGACACAAGGATAGTCCTTTTATCTGATGAATTGCCTCATCAAACTCCTTTCAAAGACTCATCGACATGAAATACACATCTTCACTGTGAACTCATCCCAATTCTGCCAAAACTACTACCTCAGGGCTAAAGATATGATCTCAGTAAGTAACATTTTGCATCATCATAAATCATAATCTTCATGAGCATATCACAAGATCGATCTAACTATAGTTTATATCTGTTTGTTATAATCGTCTTAAAGCCAACACTGAGATGAGATTTGGTGGGTTTGATAATTACATCAAACTTGGGTGAAAGAAGAGAAAATCACAACCAAGACGTTACGTTGTCCACGTTTGTTTTTCGTCCATATCACAAGAAGCTGCCAGCCTGCAGGTAATTAATTCATTTCTTAATTTCCATTTTTCTAATTTTCAATAAGCTGTAGATTATCTTCAATCCAATCATTAGCAGAATCGTCTTGTTTTTTTGCCCGCAGGTTTTAATACCGCCTTGTTTCTAACTTGTTGTATAGTACTCCAAAGAAGCTGGATGGATGGGCTGAAGGAAGGAAACCGAGTTATTAATTGCTTGTACACAGCCAAGTTATAATTGCTGTCCCGGTTTGTTTTTGATCCATATCAGAAGCTGTATGCAGCCATGCAGGTATTGCTTTCTTATTAATATTTGATTTTTTCCAAAAAAAAATGAAATGTTTTTTTCTTTTCGTTTTCAAATTTTAAACTAAATTTAAAGGAGGTTTTCAACTATTTTTTAATAATTCGTTTTAAAAATCAATTTTGTCTAAATTTCAGAAATTTTTTTTTAACTTAAATGTTAAATTTAAAATATGTTAAAAACAAACCGGATATAGCATCTCGTCCCATTTTAAGGGTCCGTCAGTTGGTGTATAAGTTCAACATGGTTACACATATTTTAAATTGAACAATTAAGGTTTTTTGTTTTTTTTTCAAAAAACATGTTTTAAGTTTTTTTTGTTACTTTCAACTAAAAATTAAAACTTAAAACATAAGTGTTAAAATTTAAATATGTTGACAACAAACCGGACTTAGCATCCGGTCCATCTTACGGATCCGTCAGTTGGTGTATAAGGTCAACATGTGTATACATATTTTAAATATAACACCTAAAGTTTTTGAGTTTTGAGTATTTTTCTTTTGTTATTTTCAAATAAAAATATTTTCAACTACCTTAAGTGTTAAATTTACATATATTGAAGACAAATCTGACTTAGCATCCTGTTCTAACTTACGGGTCTGTAATTTCTAACTTACGAGTCTGTAATTTTGGTGTATAAGTTTAACATGTTTATCTATAACAAAAATATATTTCCAACTAAGTATTTTTTATTATACAAAACATTTTTATTAATAAAAATAGTTTTAAGCTTAAGTGTTATTTTTTCGGCTTTGTCATTTTTATGTAGTGTTTTTCGGCTTCGTCATTTTTAGTTTCATAAGTTTGATATACTTTTTATGTACATTTTACATTTCAATTAAGCTTTAAAGTATATGTTAAGTTTAACTTTTAAGTAATTTTTTTTGTCTTTAACTATGAAGATTTTACTATATAAAAACGCTTTGTAAAATAAACTGCTTTCGATTTCTCTTGTCGTGGTTTCTGCGTTTCTCTCGTCTTCGGACTCTTAAACTTGTCTCCCGAGAATCCGATGTTCTCTTCCTTACTCTGTTTTGAGATAAAAGTAAAAAACCGATGCGCTTAAAAGTATCTTGTAAGTGTGACTGACCATTATTACTCTTTTTCGTGATGTTATATCGTAGAGATTTTAGGTTAAGTGTGAATCAATCACCGTAATAAATATTCAGCATTGGATCGATTTACTAGGATTTTTTATTATCAATATGCTTTTTAGCTTATTTGTTTGTGCGTAGTAGAGGGTTGAGTCAGAAAATTTACTTAAACCAATGATCATGTCACCCCCGAAGAAGCTCCGATGCAACAATAACATACTTACTTCTGACTTTTGTTCCCGTCTGTTCTTCATCCTCATTTAAATATCTGTTATTGCAGTGTAGTGTTGTCTACATGGTTATAAGAAGAATTTGGAATTTGCAATTGATTCGTTCAAAACTTTCCTTTCGTCTCATCATAAGCAACTTATTTTTCTTCTCAATAGTTTCTTGAAGCTCATCTCCAGTGATCTAGTTTGTTTACTTTAATGTGAAAGTGTTTTGACTTTACTACTTATATTTTAGCTTTATTGAACATAGCAAAACATAGATCGAAAACAAGATATTTTTTTATTACAGAACATCCTACAAAACTATCCACACTCTTTCTAATCACTTTTCTATTTTCTTATATGCTTTTTATGTCCAAAACTCCCACCAATTGGGGTAATTGCTGCTAGATTGGTCTAAGAGAGAATCAGAATTGAAACCTCCCCAGTTATCAGAAGATGTCAAGCAACTATCATCAGGTTGCTCAACAATGTTCATGAGCTCATGGTGATCAGTCTCTTCCTCGAACCCAAAATACTCTGTTTTGATGTTGTTGTTATCACCATCATCATTACATAGAACAATCCCTTGATTTAACCTCACTTCTGGCTCACACTTTCCATTATGCGACTCTGTGCTGCTGCTTAGAGCCACCCCTTGTTCACCACAACACTCATGATCCCTTTCTTCTTTAGGCTTATTATGTATCTCTTCATTTAGTCTCTGCAACTGCAAAAATAGAGATTAGTTAATATCACCACAACATTCATATATTCTTGTTTATACTTTATAAAAATATATCATGTCAATTTTTTTTGTTTTCATCACTATTTTAAATTATTAAAGATAAAGATGACAATAGAATCATTATGTACCTCAGAGACCAAAGCTTGCTTTTCTTTCTTCATGATATCAAATTGTGAAGCCAAATTGCTGTAATTGGCTCTGAGAATGTTATACTCTTTCTCAAGTTGCTTTGTTTTCCAACGAGCCCTCTTGTTCTGAAACCATATAGCCACTTGTCTTGGTTGCAGCCCTAGCTCTCTAGCTACCTGCACCTTCTTCCTCGGTTCGAGCCTCGTCTCAGACTCAAATATACGCTCAAGTGACTTGATCTGTTCCTCGCTAAACCTCTTCTGGTTATAGCTCTTCTTCATCTTCTTCTTATTCATCATAGTCATGCCACTATTAGTCTCGCTGAAGCAACAATTGAAAAAATCTCCTTCTTCCATGGTTTTTACCAGATCTTGCAAGTTTCTTGATTGCGAATTAGGAGAGAAGGTTTTGGAATTTATTTGTTTCTTTTATTTTTGGAATCTCTGTGTTGCTGATATTGGCCATTTTATATATATGTGGGAGTTACTGTGTGTGCTTTGTAGTGTAGGGCCTCAGATTGTTATTATTTTTGATTTGGAAATTCCATTAATTTTTTTACCAAGACGAAAAAAATTCATTAAGTACCTTACAAATATTGTGGAACAACGGGCGAAAAATATATAGGTCCAAAATTTGTGGCTCGACACGAATTGTCTCATGTCTCTTTCAGTTTAAGTCGTATTTCATTTCGATGTGAACTAATCATCTAACTATTAGTGAAAAAAATTTCCAACTTTTTTCTTTTAAAGATTTAATCTGTTATCATATGTTTTATCATTTGTGGAAGTGATTACTATGTGCATTTGTTTAATAAGTATCGTTCAGGTCGTGTTAAGCAATCTTATTATAACTAGATTCATCTTCTACCGTTTGCTAAAATAAACTAAAAGGGTAGAAAAAGGTATTTAAAATCATTGTACTATGTTTTTAACATGCACCAACAACACATGTGATACCAATGCCTTGTGATACTTTTGTAGTCAAGATAATATTTGATAGATAATCATTACGAAAGAGAGAGAGAAAGTCATATCTATTAAACAATAATTTTATTCGATTGTGTAACGAGATTCCACGTTCACGTATTAGGATGTTCGACGGGTGTTAGAATACATCACGAATCATAATACGATTTAATATTTATTCATTTTCGTTTGAGATTTAATTTGTCGTCACTCGCACGCCATCCTTTGGAGTTTGGAGGTCGGTTACGTGAAACACGTTTAAACGTGACTTTTCATCAGAGTATTATATAAATTTAACCTAATCTTGATTTATCTCGCTTATCCCAAAAGAAGACTAATCATAGTTAATTTCGTGATTGTATGCGGTATAATTAAGTTGACAAAAAGTATTGTTTAACTCTTCAATTTATTTAGATTCACTATCTTTCAGGCTTTATATTCTTAATTATAGGCTTATAGCTGACAGAAAGAAAGAAAACAAAAAGATATATTTTGCACCTCACATATCGTACTGAAGTTTACGCGATGCTCTACACGTTTACTTTCTTTACACGGAAAACAAGAAATGATCACGAGATCATGGCTTTTCAAAGTTTTTTTTGTTTTATATCCTCTTTGTCATGTCCGGTAAAGATTAATGTTTAAAAGTTTTTATATATTTTTAAAAAATAATGATTACTAAATTTAAATCTATCTTTCCTTTAATTAAAAATATATTCCTTCTGTTTTATAAATATCGATGTTTAGAAGTTTTTATATATTTTAAAAAAACAATGATTATTGAATTTAAATATATATTTTTTTTACGAATGAAATATTATTTAATTTTAAACTAATAACAGTTCAAAATTTTAAATATTTTCAATGATTACTTTTTAAAGTTTACAAAACATCAATCTTTGTGGGACAAAAAAATATTCCAAAACATCAATCTTTATAAGACAGTGGAAGTATTATTTAATTTTAAACCAATAATAATTCAAAATTTTAAATATTTTCAATAATTATTTTTTGAAGTTTACAAAACCTCAATATTTGTGGGACAAAAAAATATACCAAAACATCAATGAGACAAAGGAAATACTGTATTTGAGAAGCAAACTCTTTTTTTGGGCAAAGGAAAAGTAAACTCAATTTTGATTAATTCTTAAAAGAAGTAAACTGTCCTTAATATAGTTTTGGTTTCCTTTTACCATGGCCGTTTTTAGTTTTTTTTTTCTTCAAACAATTATGTATCCATTCAGAAGAAGAAAAAAATAGAACCAAATGTTTTGTTCCTATTATTTATTTAAACTTTTCTTGCATTCTTCCTATAAGTACTAACGAGTAACGAGTGTATACGATATTTATACTTATCTCAACCGTGGCATTTGACAAATTGTAGTTTAAGCAACTAGTACTACTAATATTTATGACAAACGCAACTTATATAATAAATGTTTTAATGATTAGTTTAAGGTTACGTTCACCTTGCTTCTCGGAAATTTCTTTTGACTTATTAAACACAAACAACAAATTAAAGTTGGCCATTTGTGAACTCCGGCGGCTTCATCGATCCAACGTCACTTGAGCCATTCATTAAAAAGTGAAAAAAAAAAAAAAAAAAAAAAAAAAAAAACTCATACATATTAATGTGCTTCCAGAAAACTTTGATTTTGGAGAGAATGACTAAGGAAAGGACGATTTTTTTGGTATATACAATGTAATGAATTAAGATAATGTAATTTCACACAAGTAGCAATCAAAGTTGTCAAGATCAACCACTGTTCCATTGCCATTTGGCACCATTCAGAAAGCTAAGTTGATAAAGAAAACTTTAAAAAAAATGACGTGGTGGTTACTTTGTGGTTGTCTCTGAATATTGCGTCCGAGAAATGTTATCACGTGTCGAAGTTAGATTAAATGTTAGCCGTTGTTGATAAGATGCGTAAGAGAAGATGTCTTTACCCTTTTTTTTTTTTTTTTTTTTTTCATTTTTCGAAGAGAGATCTAATTCTGTTTCCAGTTTTTGATTTCCTAATGAATTGGTTATGGTTTTTGTTTTTGTTAAAACCTTAAGAAATTAAATTCGATCGAGTTTAGATACAGCCCGGTTCTTAATCCAGTTACGTTTTTAGTAGTTTATAATTTTAAGAGCAATTTTTTTTTAGTTTGGTAAATTTAAAGAGCAATTTCAATAGTGGGCATTTGGAATATGAAAAAAATATAGCGAAATTTGTTTTTTCTTTATGGATTTTAAACATATAGTTTTCATTCATCGAACCAATCGAACATCAAAAAACGTTTGAATTACACCATATTTGTTTAATTACTTTTTCTCAAAGGCGCCTTGTCATGACTTGTTTGTATTTTGTATATTCTTCCAACCTCTTCGTCTAGCCGCGTGTAAAGCTTATGAAACATCTATCAATTTTTTATTTCTTTTTTTG
The DNA here is from genome assembly GCF_030686135.1 of Camelina sativa. Classification (NCBI taxonomy): domain Eukaryota; kingdom Viridiplantae; phylum Streptophyta; class Magnoliopsida; order Brassicales; family Brassicaceae; genus Camelina; species Camelina sativa. The sequence goes on along the minus strand of NC_141895.1, from coordinate 789,742 downwards.
GATCTCTCCTACAAAATATGAATTTTTTTCGAGATATATAGTGTTTGAAGTAATATACATTTAATGCTTCTGCTGAAAAAAACCCCAAGTGTAGAATGTGATACTAAAACATTGTTGACTAAGCTCGGGGTTATGAAAGAGAAAAATATGAATTTTGATTTCGAGATATATAGTGTTTGAAGTATTATACATTTTATTGCTTCTGCTGAAAAAACCCTAAGTGTCGTCAATAGAATGTGATACTAAAACATTGTTGACTAAGCTCGGTGTTATGAAAGACAGAAAAAGGCGGATCGATTTAAAGCTTACCGATACACATATTATATACATATGCAAATTAATATAATTCACCTTGTTCAAGACAAGGTAGGGTTCATGATAAGATGCCAATCCAATGAGGAAGAGACACTTATTTCACCACCGTCTTTAAAAAAACAAATTATATGTGATGATAGTAACCTTTACAAAGAAATTATAATAAAAGTGAAAGTTTATAAAAAGAACTTTTGATTAATATTTCAGTTTATTGTTGTTGTTATCTACAGACCATATAGAGTATAATTTAAGATTAAATTCTCTATCACGATCTTGCGCTACTTATTTAACGACTTTTGAGTGTCGGAAAGCTTAGGATTCGTCTAGAAGGTTTAAAAGGAAACTGTGTTCGGCTCACGTGCAAGGCATGGTTGTTGAGTAGGTTTAAGATCGTACTTAGCAGAGGTTTCTTATCATGTCGTTGAAAAGGTTTAAAGACTGGCAACTTTTACATTTTAAGGTGACCAAAACATATGATAAAAACATTCAAACATTTTTTAGGCTTGACAAACAACTCACGTCAAAATTGGCATTTTGGCCCGTTGGGATGCGTTCGGTGCGTTTGCCACTTCTTTGTAAATGAAATATTTGAATGTCAGCAACACACTTAGAATCGAGTATGGTTATACAATCTTCTAGGATTCGGACTATTATTGTACTATAAGACCCAAAGGAGAAGCTATTTAAGTTAAAAGCCCATTTAGCTTGTCTGGACCAATTGCAAAACAGCGGTAACTTGAATCATTGGACTAAATGGGCTTTCTTGGTAACAATTTTCATTCATTATTAGGTTTAAGATTACAAGTACTGTTTTGCGCGTACACACCCCACACAAAATAAAAATGATTACAAGTACTGTAATGTAGATATGCTTATTAAAATATTAGTATTAAAAAGAAGACAAGTAAAAGATGAAAAGAGTGATGGAGATGTTTTAGAGGACATGGTAAAAAGAACAGTAAAAAAGTGCTATGACAAGCGTCTTATCAAAAGACCTTTGAATGTTTCTTATAATATATAGTATAATATAGTATAGTACTATTTTTAATTTTTACCAGTATGAAAATTTCCAATCTTTTCATAGTGACCACAAAGACATTAATTTTTTTAAAAATGAATTAGGTGCAATTTAAAAAAAAAATCATTTAAGGAGTTTGGAATCTGAGGCGAGAGAGAGTAATTAATGAGAGAAGAAGGGGAGTGGCAGAGAATACGAACAAAGAGGCGTTAAATGCTATTGTACTCTCTCGCTCTTCCTTCTTTTTTCCCTAATTACAATGCTACCCCTACCCTATTTTACTAGTAATTTCTTTTTGCCTTTTTCTCTTAATTTAAGGAATTGCAGATTTAAAGTGCAGCTGGACTAGAGTTTTATACTGTATTTATTTATATATTTGTATAGTACTGATAAATAATACAGAAGGTAGTATTATAGTACTAAATTTCCGCAGTTCTATATGAATCAAGAGTAAAACTACTTTAACTGTTGTTGTTGATAGTTTGAAATTTCAAAATTATGTCGTAAATAAAGTAAACAAAATAATTATAAAACGTATGCTCTATTGTCTGGAAATTTCATTCACTTTGTGCATATTTATAATGCTATGATGCAAAATTGAGGATTAGATCAAAAACGTAAAAATTTCCTACTTTTTTTTCCTATGTAATGTATATTGGACGAAGTCACAAGCTAAGTCTTATTAGAAAGGGATACTCTTTTTTCACAAATGAGACAGACACGTATATATGTGTAAGGTATAACAGATGATTAGCATACTAGAAGATGTATAATTGTTTGCTTATACGAAATTAAAAAGGAATGTACGCAGGAGCGGGATAACGTGGGGATTTGACGTTTTCCTCTTGGTTTCTCTCTTTCAAGACACAACACAACTCTCGAAGACTGTCAACAACGTTGAAATTGGAGCTGTAAGAATCGTCTTCTCCATTTGTCATTCTCATGCACAGTCTACGTATTTCCCCACGCTTACACTACTAACATACGCATGCATTTCATTTTTTTGTACATATATGTGTAAAAAGACTATAAACATCTCGATTCTACGTTGACAACTTGAAGAACCGGATGAAATCCAACTCATATACCTGTTTTTTTGTGGTTTAGTCACGTGTCTTTCCATCGATAGTCGGGTTGCAGTACGTAGGAGATGTTTGGTTTTCTCTAATAACTTTTTTTGCACTATACAGGAATTTATAGATGATATGTTATATATATTATATGTATGCGAGGTACTTGTTAATAAAATTACTGATATCATTTCTTACATTTTTTTGTCAATAACTCTATATTAATTAAGAGGCTACGGTGAAATAATTTTGCATATAATTATAGACCATGCGAATTTTGAAATTATAGTTTAAAAAATTTTTTTGGTTATATAATGCAATATAATTTTCCCCTGTTTATATATATAACGGGAAGATTTTTCATTAGGTATCTTGGACATTAGGAAACCAACAAAATGTCGCAGCACATGTCGCGGGCACTCTCTAGCGCTACAATCTCTGTTAATTATAAAAAATATTTATAGTAAGTTTTCTGTTTGTATTTGGTGATGTATGAAAAGACAATAAATACGTTAAGACTTTTTCTATAACAAAAATGAATGCATCACGAGGTCCAAAAGAAATGAATTCTTCTAATTATGCTATAACGATCGCTCATGTAATTTAAATCAAAGATTGCTACAGTTTATTTATATGTTACACACATACATTATTTGTAGTCTTTATATCGTAAAACTAAAGTATAGTTAAATCTTATAGATATAGTAATACTTTTCATCAATTATATATAACAACTGGCATGAATTATCGTGTTATTTCTTAAGCAGTAGTATTATTTATATACACACAAATACAGGCAGATACTGGTTGACAAAAGGAAAGACTTTTTGGTCTCGCAAAAAGGATTTCTTCGAAAAGTTCCTTTTTTGTTGTTCCCCGTTTTTAGAGTAACTACCGTTATGGAAGATATAGTTTAAATTTTAAGTAGATTTTGCTGACACTAGTTAATTTATTTATGTCTAATTAACTGCTAGTCTTAATAAATGTGGAAATTTACCAATATATATGAAATGTAACTCGCGTACTTTTTCGCCTATATGATATATATACTCAGTAAGTCAGTATGTGTGCAACTAAAAAGGATAAATGTGCTAGAAAATAATCAAGAGAATTTAAATAATGTTTTTTTAATAATCTTATGGAGTAATAAAAGTTGAATGAAACAGGAGAGTGAAAAGGAAACGATGGCAAAATTAATTTCGGAAGTAGAAAGAAAATGGAAAAATATTAAGTTGAGAGACAATAAATGAAGAATGGTGATATTGGGCAGATCAATAACACAACCACTCCTCTGACTAACTTTTATAGACAAACCCCTTTTTCTCCTTTTGATTCCCTTTTCCATTTCTTTTCATCTACTACTATTATCTTTGTATACTAGCTAATATTACTATTCCATTTTTTTTATCTTTATGATTTGATCGTTTTTCTATACCCTTCTTTGTTTCCTTTTCACGCTCACTGATTATCATCTTCCTTGTTTTTCCCCCCTTTGATTTGGTCAAATCGTCGTCACGAAAGCTTAAGTAAAAGAGAAAATGAATTCTTCTACATCATTCATTATATTATGGGTATGATATAAAAAGATTCGTTTGACAAAAAAAAAAAGATATAAAAAGATTCAAGGACAATGAGGGACATGGACTACGTTATTGATTTTGCTTTAACAAGTAAAAAACCATGGTAAAATGAGAAATCCATTAACATGTCTCAAAAAGTAAATCCAAATGTTTACGTTGAAATCTTGAAACTTGAAATATTTTTTACACAGTTTGACCAAAACATAAATACAAAATATACAAACAAGTAAATAGGTGTAGGACCTAGCCACCCAGAACCCATGTTTATTTTGTCTTGTATAGCTTTGGCTCTCTCTCCACTACTTACTCTCTCTCTCTCTCTCTTGAGTCCACTTCTTATTTACTTATCCCTCTCATCATTCTCTTCATCAACACATTCACTCATCTCTCTCTCTCTTTCTCTTCCTTGATCTCAGCCGGATCTGATGGGGGACGAACACAGGAGAGATAGAAAAAATATATAAGAAATTTCTAGAAAAAAAAACCCTAATTGAAAAAAGGATAGAGGGATTTCTCTTTTGAGGGGACTGTTGTCTGGCTCGAGGACTCTTGTTCTAATACAATCTCATTATTTGGATAGTTTCAGATCTGATGATTGATTAGGGCTTTGGTGTCGTCGGACCAGGCTTCATTCCCCCCAATTATTACTCCCTCTCAATCCGAACCAACTAAGAAGTTTCGTCCCTTTCTTCAGCTGCGTATCTAGGGTTTCCATTTTTTTCTTAATCCAATCTATATTTAGTTCAATGTGAAAAAAGTTTTGATGTTGGTTCAAAACTTTTTTCGTATTATACGTCTTCTAGATCTTCTGAGTTTCAGGTGTGTTTGATTCTTTTTTTTTGTTTGTTACAGATTGGTGTAATGATGAAGGAATCTGACTCATGTGATAAACTGAAAAAGTCTTTCATCATTACTAACTTTTTCTCGTTTTTTTTCCTCTGCCTATGATTTTGTAATGATTTGTTTTGTTTTGTTTTTTTAATGATGTCAGGAACGAGTTAGCATTCAGAGAGTAGATCTATTCATGGTTGTTATTAATGATGAGGGTTATTTTAGTTTCAGATCCGCCCATTTCTCTAAAACTAAACCAGATCTACTAGATCTGAAAGCTAGATCTGAATCTTTCAAACTAGTACTATACTATATATTTATGTTTCTTGTGGGTACACAACTCATAGACTAGGTTCCGTCATTCCATTAACCATATCTAGCTACTTCAAATTTTGATAATTAAAATTTCTAGATTCCCACATTTCCTTCTTTTCTTTCAGGGTGATTGTTTTGTTCTATTCACACTAACACTTTGCCTTCAGCAGTTGCTTCAAGCATGGATGGACGATCAAGAAACTTAATCGGATATTTTCACATTTTCCAATATTGTAATATGTAATAATGTTGTTCTGATCTATTCGTTTGATTGACTTATCGTATACCACAGTCACTTATGTATTTTTTTTGAACGTAAGACGAATTTTAATACATCACCCAGTATCAGGAACTCCACTTTTAGTTTAGCAAAAAAATATACCGTAAATAGTAGTAAATCGTGCTATTATAAGTTACAACTTTTAAAAACTTTGTATGCTATCAATCGAAGTCAACTACATTGGAGGTATGAACCAAGTACCGTCAAACCCAAGAATCAACAATTTATGTTAAGAAATGACAAGATCAAGTTATATAAAAATGACAAAAAATTACTGATTTGTTGCACGCTTGGTTTAATGTAGTGTGCAAGTGAAAGTGAAACTCTTTGATTTTCATTACCTCTGTGACAAAAATAAAATTTTTACAAAGTGAACGGATATAAAAGTGTGGTGGAACGATGGAATGTTTTTCTTTTAGACATTCGCTGGATCAGAACAGAAAGAAACAGATAATTAAATAAAATGGATAAATATTAAAAATTAACACCAGTCTGTGATAGAGTTTAACCTTTAAGTTCAAAAAAAAAAAAAAAATTGCCTTTTGAATTCCAAAAGATATCTTTTCACTAGTGACTGATTACACAAATTACCATGACTTTTACATTTTGTCTTTTTTGACTTTGTATTCTTTTAACAAGTTACTATGTGGCTTTATTAACGAAGACTTTGACCTCTCTTTTTTTTTCTCCGTCTAACCACGGTTTCAGTGTCTATCTTTATAGCTACCTCTAGGATTTGATGTCTAATCTAAATCTTTGTTCCATTTCGTAATTACGTTTCTTTCTTCTATTGTACGCATCATTATGCCAAAAAAAAATAAATTGAATTATTTTGGAAGACAAAAATCCTCAATAAGCCAATATACACACCCATGCTCTACTAACTTTACCGAAAATATTTTCTTATAAATTTTGGTTCTGAATAAAAAGTACAGTGTGTATCTTGCTATGTCCCATACTTTAAAAAAACAAAATCTTAAAGAGACAGACTCACAGAAGTAATAAAGAAACTACAATGTCAACAATACCTTATATTACGAACATCGGAACTTTAAAGTAAAGGCAAAGGCCCAGTTTGATCCATCCAGTGGGCCTAATTAATTTTTTTCCCACAATTCCACATCGCCCATTGGCCTTTCAGCTTTGGGTTGAGTTCCTCCATTTTTTTGGTGAAAAAAATTCGTTGTCTCAAGTCTCAACTAATCCACAAAAATTCTACCAAAAAAAAAAAAATTTTAAAAATTCTACCAAAAAAAAACTAATCCACAAAAAATCAAGTTGCTAATCTACTAGCATAATAATCTGCAACTTATGTTAGGCATAAATATTTTGTGTTTTGAATTGTCCTATACAAATTCACAAAGATGTTTCACATAATGAAAATAGGGAGAACAGCGAAAATATACCCCAACAATTTCTCGTTAGCTTTCATACCCCAACTTTGATATCCTGCAAATTACAGCCCCAACTCAAAATTAATTCAAATATCCTATCTAAAGTCCATCAAATTTTTCTGTTTTGACATCCGTCCAAACGGTGTTAAGCGAAAGATTAACAGTTGATTAGTCAGCTTTGACGTAGCACTTCGGCTTGACAAAACGACGTCGTTTTCCACATTTCTTTCAACTCTCACTTCCTCAAATCGATTTGGGGAAGAAATCGATATTAAATCCCCCAATTGAGGAAGTACAAATATTTGAGGAAGAAACAGTTTTGATAAAATTTAATATTTGAAGAAGTGAGAGTTGAAAGAAATGTGGGAAACGATGTCGTTTTGTCAAGCTGAAGTGCCACGTCAAAGCTGACTAATCATCTTTTAATCTTTCGCTTAACACCGTTTGGACAGATGTCGAAACAGAAAAATTTGATGGAGTTTATGTAGGATATTTAAATTAATTTTGAGTTGGGGCTGTAATTTGCAGGGTATCAAGGGCATGAAAAGCTAAAGAGAAATTGTTGGGGTATATTTTCGCCGTTTTACCGAATGAAAATATGTATTTTGTATCCAACTCCAGATTTTGTAATTTATTGATACTATCACTCTTACAAGTAGTTAGGTTAGTTCGAGTCCTTTTTTGTTAGAATATAAATTAAACAATGATATGATCTATTTCCAGTCTTGTGTCTTCTTTTATAGTCATTATAACCAGCTAATCATACTTCGATGAAAAAATGCTTTTTGATCATTCTATATCTACTCTTTGTCATTCCGAAAAATAGTTATTTATAGTTTATCTTTCCTTAATGTATTTGCTTATATATTTTATACTCACTATCTGATTAAAGTTAAATGTAGCACTCAATGGTGAACCAAACTATTAACCATGAAAATGAATCAACATAAACGTAAAACATTTGTATATGCGAAAATACTCTGTCCAAGCAATTTCAATTGTCATTTTCTTTTAGGCCAACTCTTTCACTTAATTCTCTGGAAATATTTAGGCAGGAAAATAAGATTTAACCAAATAAGAAAGGATTATTCGTCTCGAGCTCGTATGAAGAAGTCGATGACTAATGAGATATATTATTAAGGGTTTGTTAGCAAATTAATATATTTTGGAAAGTTAATTGGAAAACTAATACATTCACTATTTAAAATTAGAAAAGTAGGGTGTTGTATAAGAGTTTGTGAGATAGAGAGAAATGGTGGGGCATAGATTTTGTGAGAAAATTAAAAAAATGGGTATGTGTAGGTGAGAAAATAATTGTTAATATAATCTATTTTTAGAAAATTTCTTAGATACAAAAAAATATTTTTTTTCTTTACAATATGATATGAATTTTATTTAATAATTTTTAAATATATTATATAAATTTTTTGCATCTGTATACCTTAGTATGTGTACAGATGTCTATACACATTATTATGTGTATAGATGTTTGTACACATTATTAACTTTACATATGTAATTTATATAAAAACATTGCAGTACAAGCATATGTACAAACATTTGAAACCCTAAGAATTAAACATTTTTCATTTGTACACTTGATAATGTGTACAAATGTTTGTACACTTACTTAGGTGTACAAATCTAAAATCTGTAAAAAATATTTAATATTATTAAATAAATCATCAAGCAAAATGAATATCCAATTATAAAGAAAAAAACATAGAATTTTTTCTTTCTATAAAAATTTAGAATTTTTTTTAATTAGTCAGCATTTTTATTTTTAGATTATATGGAGCATATAATAAAGAAGAAAAAAATTAAAAAGAAAATAAAAATAAAAGACTCAATGATATGTGTTGTAAATATTAAATGTTGATGAGAGTTGGAAAGTCTTGTGAACAATAGAAAACAGTAAAAATTGTGGCATTTGCTAATTATAAATAGTAATTATACTACTTTTACAATTATATTTTGAAAAATGTCTATTTTACCATATATCTCTATTATTAAATGAATTCCATACTTGGGCATGTCCTGAAGTTGTTTCTTCTTGTTCATTGCATCGTACCCAACTTTGGATTTTATATGTATTCAATAGGCCTAGTCTAGTATTCAACACTTTTGCTTGTATTTGAATTTGACATACCATTATATATATAATATTCATATATTTATATGTAAATCAACGTTGACATTTATATAGTATAATACTGTAGCATTTTTTTTGATATAGTCTAAAAGATTTCAAAGTCGATTCCGTGTAAAAAACTAAATATAATATAAACTTTTACTACGTTTTATGAAAATTATGTTTTTTGTTCTTATGTTCCGTACATATTTATTGTTTAGTTTTTCTGTCTTTAATACTATACAGTACTAATTCTTCACCAAAAAATGTTGTTCTGTATTTATGTAGTGTATTAGCAATATACATCCCCATGGAAAAAAGCTTAATTTTCAAATGGTGTAGGACTCCGTAACGCAAGATCAACTGAATATGTATTTGAACTCATGAACTGTTGGTGCCAGTGCCACGACCCTTAGTGTACACATGTTGTTTCTGCAAGTCTTCAACATTCAATTGGTTTTACTTGTTTCTTCTTCTTTTTTTTGGTCAACTCGATGTATTAGAAAGAGGCCTAAGGACTCAACAAGCCACACTGTCAACAAGTAAGCGAATTATTGTTTGTCCTAGGAAATGTACTGTGTCGTACGTGCTATCTCATAACTAGGGGCCTTCATGTATGATGTACCATACAGAGTTCTTCAGAATCACTGAATTCTTTTATCAAGACCAAGTCGTTGTGTTATATAAGCTTTGCATATTCAAAATGTAAAACTGACCCATACCGCAGTCCAAAAAAACAACAAACTTATTAGTTTTAAATTATATCTATATCTATAAACTGACCCATACTAATGGAGAAAATCTAATTTATAATGACATTACTAGTTTTGTGAATAATTTTATTAGTATTTTACTAGTATTAATTAATAAATTCAATATTTTCTTTTGGTCAACTTAATGAATTGATCTACCAAAAATGAATACTGAAGTTCTCTATAAAGATTCTGTAACCAAAATATGTGGCAAGGAAGGTATGTATTTTAATATTCCGATTTCTCTTTACCAAAAAAAAAACAAAATCTCTTTTGACCTTTTTTATTTCAGTTAGCATCGCTCATTAAATCTAAATTTTGTCATCTCCGTTATGAGAAAAAAAAAATAAAAAATGAAAAACTTTATAAGGCTTCTTAAATTCTCTCCACCTCCACTAGTAGACCCTTGGCCTTTCTCCTCTGTTTCCTAAACCAAATCTTCTCGGAACTTTTTTTTTACATTTTTTTCTTTTCGCTTTTGCTCCTCTTCTAAGTTATGGGTTCCGGAGAAAAAACCCTCAAAAGCTTCCATTCAAATCGTTCAAATAACGTGAGAAGCAACAGCAAACAAGGGATCAAAGATGTTCCAAAAGGTTGTTTAGCAATCAAAGTGGGATCAAAAGAAGAGGAGAAACAAAGATTTGTTGTTCCTGTTTTTTATTTTAACCATCCATTGTTCATGCAACTCTTAAGGGAAGCAGAGGAAGAGTATGGATTCGAGCAGAAAGGTACCATCACAATCCCTTGCCATGTGGATGTTTTTCGATATGTTCAAGACATGATCGACAGAGAGAGATCGGTTGATTATCATAGTAATCATCATGATGATCATCGTCATCATCATAGCCACAATCATCTTGTTGGGTGTTTTAGAGCTTGATGATGATATGATATATATGAGCCTGATCATGACTCAACCACCAAGCAAAATGGATATTAAACAAAAATTGTCTTTATATTTTCTAGCCTTTTTATCTTTGGTTTATTTAGTTTTTTTTTTAATGGGTTTGATCTTGTGGAGTTGTGGAGCCAAACACGGCCTAACCCACAAGATTAGGAGTAGAAGTTTAAGTGGTGTGTGTAAAAAAATAAATATAAATAAACGTGAAGTTATGTTAATTGTTCGATTTATAAGTTTTCTAGTGTTATATGTTTATCCGATTGAGGATGATCACGATGGTGATGATGATTCTAGCGAGAGATGACGAACAAGTTTTGGCAATTTGCGTTTGATATTTTCTAATGAGACGTACGTATAAATTTGAAAGGTGTCAATGGGATTGTCACTATTAAATTAATTTTGTATCTGTTAGGAAAAAAAAGAAAAGAAAGAAAAAAAGAGAAACAGAAGAAGAAGAGATTCTCAGTTGATTTCAAATTAACTATGTTACTTTTTGGCAACAAAAGTGACAATAATGCTCCTTAATTTATCTTTCTGCTGTAACGGCCAGTTGCTAACTCGCATTAATTTGTATTGACACGAAAACAAATATATATATATATATATATATATATGTCCATGAAGAGTTACAGAAATACAGATAAAACAAAACATGTCCGTAGAGAGTTATAGAATACAGGGTTGAAAATTAAAAAGATGAGAAAAAGAATATGGAAGAAAAGAACAAAGTCGGCAAAAGTGGGTACTTCTCTCTTTTAATCGGAGTCTTGCTTTACTCTCTCGTGCGTTAATGCCAAAGATTTTATATCCTTTTTCAATACTTACCATCTAACCAACCACTAGGCACGAAAACTAAAGAAAGTCCAAGAAGATGCTAGTATTATATTTCTTTATTGCATATTGGCACCCAACGTTACTAGTAATTTCTATTGTTTGACTTTGTGTATCGCTTCTAGCCGGCAGAATGACAAAAAAATATAATACTAGGATCATTACACGGTTAAATAGCTGATATTGATTTTTATGTGGAACTGAGCATCTCTGTAATTAAGATCCATAAAGAAAATACTACAGTCTTATTCTGTGTACCCAAAGTAGTAAGAACAAAAAACAAGTAAACCATATATTTGCCAGAAGTTGTTTGAACTTTTGGAGATTCCCCCAAATTTCCATAAGCAAACGAGTACAAATACGAATCCACTCAATCTAAAAATGATCATCAGTCATGACTTGTAACAAGTGGCCAGGATTTAATTGTCGGTCGAGTGTGTCACCATTAGTGGGAACCCATTTACTAATTTGTTAAATAATGGTACTTTTCAATCTTATAAAAAAATACGTATATCGATTACAATAATTGATGTATCCCTCTAAAAATACTAATACGCCTTTTCTTATTCCTATTTGAATTTTTAGTTCATACCTTCGACTTCGTAGACAGGAAATCATATAAAGGCACAAAATTTAGTAATAATTATAAATAAAAACCGATATATCTTGTTTTGTCAAAAATTTGGTTGCTCACTTTGCGTGTGTAATAAGAAGGAATTGCGCTCACTTTCAATTGAAACGTCGTCGTAATTGATATTTTAGCAAAATGGGCCTGGACTAATACACCTGGTACAGTAAATACCAAGCCAGAAGTAACAAAGCTTACAGGTCAGCCCAAATAGTTTTGATATTTCCAACATTAAGGCCCAATTACAACAAAAACACTTGAGGAAAATCGTAAAGAAAAATTAATGCCCCAAAATTTCCTTAAATCTTCATGTAAACTGTAACGTCTGATATTTACAACGTGACGAATATCAAAATAAATCGAATCTAATTCCATAAAGCTAAAGTGGAAAATGAAAGGTCAAAACGAGCCTTTTACTAATATCATCGTCACATGATGAAAAAAAAAAAGTGATAATTAGAATCCTCCATTTTTCTTCAAAAGTAAGATTCCGCACCTTGAAAGAGATTATTCAACAAAATGAACGAATAATGTAGTATATGGTTTAAATGCTATAGTTATAAATTAATGAGTGTGATTAGCTTTGATTGGTAGGTTAATATAGCTATGATTAGCCCCTTGGTGCATCTTAATCCATGTTTGTTGGGGTGATTAACTGGTAATTAATCAATTTCTAATGATGAAAAGAGCAAACTATTCAACATCAAAACTAAGCAAAGCATTTTTACCAACTAAAGATATGACTTTCAATTCCTAGCAGAAATATTCCCTAGTGAATAGAATAGTCAGTCTAATAAATAGAGTAAAATTAGAAAGTTTGAAACACAAAAGAATGTTATGGAATTGGAAATTACTTATTCCAAAAGTTAATTTTGTCGACGAACCCATGTGATTATTGTTGCAAAGGAAAATGTAATTGCTTTTAGTCATAGATTGATAATTAAGATTCAAACATTAAAAAAATTCTAAGACCAATCAAATTCAAAACTATATTCTTCTATTTATAAAATATAGAATCATTATGATATAAAAGTGTACGACAGACATAGAGAACTTTTGTTTATCTGTAATGATTTCACATAACTACTGTAATTATCACAAACTGACCCTTCTTATCGTAATTTTTTTCAACTTTCAACAACTATATGGTATGATGATTATTACATCTTTACACAATGTTTTGGTATGCCACTTCCATTTTCCGACATCCACTTCCGTTCGACACGTGACACAATGGGTTGGACGATGACGTTGTCGGTCTCTCGAATTCTGCATCGTTCCACAAATCCATCTCCGGTATATAATTATCCGTCGTTAAACCGGTATAATAACCAGACCGGTTCAGTTCATGGAACGGTGATTCTGAAGTCTCACTGACGGCTGGGATCAAATACGAGTTAGGCCCATTTAGTTGCGAGGCAACGAGCCGATCCAAAGCGGCCCAGCTAGTGACGAAGCTCGGATCCACAACTTTGCTGACATGACAGTTATTGTCGAGGTTGGGGAGTTTCAAAAAAGGGTCTAAAACTATCTCCTCTTTACAAGATTGCCCCATAGCTTCAGGAAGGTGCTCGATAGTCTCATCATTGAACGACGGCGTTTTAACAGATATCCCTGGGCTGCTAATCATGGTTTTGCAAAGACTCTTCTTCTTGAAAACACGACACACCACCCATCCTTCGTCGCATCCTATGGCCTCACATGTTTGTTCGACGGTGACATCATCATCGTGATTCGAGGACATTAATACACTACTCTCGTCGAGTCTGTATTCATGCATGATCCAATCGGATTTCTGACCATGAGGGGCTCGACCTTTGTAGAAGACAAGCGTCTTTCGCATCCCGATCCTATCACCATTGGTATATATGATCTTGTCACGTCCTGTAGCTTTCCAAAACCCGACCGTGGTGGCTCGGTTGGTTCTAGTCCCCGTGGGGTACTTCTTGTCCTTATGGCTAAAGAAGTACCAATCGTTTTGCGGCGTTGTTCCAATCTTACACATCTCTACACAGGGAAAAAACAAGAGTTATATGTTAGGTTCTTCTAGTTCTTCTTCCAAATAGCATATATTTTTAACAAACTATAACTAATTAAAATATTAATAATTGTCAAGAATCCAGTGAATTAAGCAGCGCATATGTATTTTTTGACTGCAAATTTTTTCTCATTATGAAATCACCAGTAGAAGCTTCTGTCTACGACTCAACGTGAATGGAAGAATACTTTAATATATATAGAAGCCGTAATATTACGTTTTATCAAGAATCAAGAAAGTCTATGTATACTCTCGTTCCGAGATTGCAAGATATAATTAACAAGACAACAAAGATAGATGATGAACCTTGAATATCCCAAGGCTCGAGCTTGTTGAGGTCAACGTCACGAATAACGTTGAGATCGATCTTGACGTTAGAGATTTTCTTCCGTAGGTAATACTGCAAGAGCTCTTCCTCGGTCGGGTGAAACCTGAAGCCAGGAGGCACTTGCGACTGTCCGTTTACTGATATGTTCATTGCTAAAGATAGAAAAAAAGAAGAAGAACATATAACGAGTTTATAACTAACCAAAGTGGGTCTATTTATATATATATGTGTGTATATCTCGATGTCAAAATAAATAAAATATATGTGTATATTGTTTACATCACCTGTTAAAACAAAAAGTACATGCATGATGAAATGCATGTGTTCATTTTTAATTCTCTTTTTAACAAGTTTTCCTTTTAAAAATGGGAGTATTATTTTTTAATCCGAATATCTTGTGTTTTCATATGGTGTCAAATTGTAAGTACGCATGAGCGGCCAGTTACAAATAAACATAATAAGACTATATAAGGGGTTATTCTAATAATTTGAAATCTCTGTTATATTCCGGAAACAGAACTCGTAATGAATGTTGTACTTGCTTGGGAAATCTATACCACCAATGGGCTAAACGGCTAACAGTGGATCGGTTTATTACCAAGTAGCTCGTGCCAGTTTCTTCAGCTTTTCGTTTTGCCAACTTTTGAGATCACATTATATAAATCTACTAAAAAACTGTCTATTTTTTGCATGATTCAGTAATATACCCGTAAAAAATACAATAATGCAAAAATAGAGAAAATTAATTGCAATTTAAATTTAAAATTATTTTGCTATCTTTTAGTTCGGTGTAAATGTGTAATGGTCCTCCTTAATTTTGTTTAGGGTATAGTTTTCTAAATACAGTGGGACCAGGTCACGTAGCCATTGGGTAAAAGTATGGTCCACGCGGGATCCACTTGTCAACTGTAATGTAGGAAGCAAGCCCACATCGCTACGATGACACCCGACCTTAAAAATCTCTATAGACAAGACATTTTAGTCATTTTTGGGTGCAAATTGATGACATAAATTAATGGGTTGAATATGTTGAACTATCATTTATCCAATTTTTTACCATTTGAGATGAATAAGTTAGAAAATTTATTCAATCCATTCAACTAAAAAAACTGGAGAAATGAACAAATTATAAATGAAATTTGTTCGACTCTTTCATCTTCTATTTAGTACATGAATGAGTTGAACGCTATTTTGCAACCATTTCCACCTTTTGTTATTCTCATAAATTGCAAAGAATTTACAAAGAAAAAGTGTGATGTTAACTACGACATCAAACCCCGTAGCTTAATCTACTATTATCGATATGAGTTCAAATAATTTCAGAGGCCATTTTGTACGTAGAACGTGATGGGAGGAGATATCGATAGACTTAATGAATGGTGAAGTATATTACTCATGAGAATCCACAACCTCCTCATCGAATATATGTGCAGGTAATTAACATTGCACAAAAAGGTCTCTTTTTTTTTGTTTGACATCGCAAAAAAGGGTCTGAGATTCGCATTATGTGCATGTGGTTCAAGAAAAGAAAGTGGATTTGCCAAAAATAAAATAACTTACTGTATTTATTATTTTAAGTTAGGATGACGACGTGAATTAATCTAGATGAACAGTTGTTTACAACTGTGAGAGAAGTCTGTACGTATGCCGTAGATCTTGTGGGGGCCAATTTACAAACGGTTATTTAATTTCTGATTTTCTTTTAACGTGGTTTTGAGTTTATATAGATTCATAATAGTCAGGTACTCAAAACTTAGTATAGTGGTAAGTATTCCCGCCTGTCACGCGGGTGACCCGGGTTCGATCTCTGGCAACGGCGTCAAATTGATGTAGTATATTTCAGTCAATTAAATTATTAATCCACAATCGGCATTAATCAATTCACTAAGAATACACAAAGTTGTTTAATCTATTCTTAACAAGAATTGGTTTGTTGTAACAGTCTTAACTAGCAAAACAAATTAAAGAAAAGAAACATAACACAATTAACAACAAACTTTAAATCAAAAACAAGTGAACTTTGGGCAAGGTAATTGACTTGGGAGATAGCTAACCAATCCTAGATGTCCAGGCAACAATCAAGAACAATCCTATGGCTAAGAACACTAATGCAAATCAATCCATTTCCATGGTAGAGATTCTTAAACAAATCAAGTGATAATCAACTTTTTCCAAAGGCAATCACAAAGCTAGCATGCATTAAGAACAAGTCTTAATACCACTAAGCATCCTAATCATCAATTTCCATTGGCTAGGAGTGCAAAGCCCTTGAATAGTTTGGTTCATGAATTTCATTAAACACCTTCTGGGCAATGGAAATCCTAATGTCTAGATTCAAGCTTGATCAAGGCTTTTCAGCATTATTAATACTAAACAAGATAGGAAACACATAAATAAGGCTCTAGACATCAAAGATCAATCATCCATCTCCCTAATCTACCTAGCCCAAAGTTCTAATGATCTACTCACTCATCATCATGATCACACAAAGGAAAGAGTTTGGTCTTTGTGAAATCATAATCAGAGATTATAGATTAAGAGATTTGAAAGAGAAATTGCTATTAAAAACTTAGAAGTACTCATCATTCAACAAACCAAGAGTAAACAATCTTAAAAACTCTCAATGGCTGCTAAACAAGAGATAAACAAAAGATAAACCAAAAATAAAAGATAAGAGATAAGTCTCCCCTTAATAGGGTTAGAGTATTTATAGCAAAATAAAAGGGAGCCGGGTCAACCCAGTTCAAACCGGGTCAAACCCGGATCAAAACTAAAACAAGTGTGGTGATGGTCTCACACGGCCATGCTTTGACTGATTGAGATGGCCGATTGGGATGGCCGGGCACACTTTGGCCGATGGTGGTGGCCGCTGGTGTAAACGGTGTTTTCTCTTCTTGAGCTCCATCGGCCATGGCTTGGCCGATTGATGAGGTCGCTTGGCTCCAACGGTCATGGCTTGGCCGATTGAGTTTGGCCGCTGCTGTAAACGATCTTCCTCTTTCTGAACTCCATCGGCCAGCTCTTGACCGATTGGGATGGCCGCTGGTCTTCACTCGGCCACCGTTTGGCCGCTGCTCTTGGCCGCGTGTGGCTCCTGTCTTCACTTTGGCTGTATATACGCTCACTCAAACAGGTATAACTCTTTATACGCACATCTGATTGGCATGAAATCACCTCCATTGCAAAGCTTACTCAATTTCCAATAACTTAGATGAAGAAATCTGGAGCTAAATCCCAAATAAAGGTCTTCATACGAGTCGATCTTTGAGGGACTGCAAACTGGTTCCGAATCATCAATCATCTTGTGTGCATCCAAATATGTGTCTGTCATTATATTGCTAATTATTGATTTATTTGGCTCCAAAGCATATTTTCCTTGTACATCTCTACTCCATCATCTGAGATAACAAACTTGATGCAAAATGCAACCTAAACAACCTAAATGCTCATGAATATACACAAAACAATAAAGAATTAAGCTCTAAAATTACATTAAAACACAAGATATCAATAGGATAACAGTCGCCATACTAACTTAAATTATGAGATTAAATTGAGTTAATGGATGCTTTCTGATACAGTTAACAAGTTATAGTTTTGGAAAATGTGAATATATAGCACTGTCAAGGTTTTGCAATCCAGAGTATATAATAAGAATACTTATGAATTATGATAATACCTTTGAATGATGTTTACATTGATACCCAAAAAAAAAAAAAACAGGCTTGCAAGCATAATGCAGACAATTGCAAAGGGTTTTATAAACTAATGACGACGTCTCCTTACGGCATACTAATTGCGCAGGAAGTTCCAAAAAGTGTAGAATCAAAGCAGTGGGGCTAGAGAAAATCGTAAGAAATCGTGGGGAAGAATACGTGAAATGGACATACGAACTGTCAGATTATACTTATACCTATATACTTCAAATATAAAGGACCTACCGTTGCCTTAATGTTATTTGCATCTTGATGATCTTTTTATATTTATAATATTATTTGATTTTTTAAATTTAATTCTGAGTAAACCAAAATTGAGTAAACGCATGTGGCCTAATCTAAAATGTATTTGCGTATAGAGGCTATATATACAAAATGAATAATTAAGAAAAAAGTTATATGTGGTTGGTAAATTATAAAATATGTAGTTTGAAACGAACATTGTCAAGCCAATATTGCAATGCTGATCCAGATATTGTATCATGAGTCTCCTTTACTAAGCTGACCGTGGAGAAGATGGCCCTTTTTGTTTTGTGTACGAACCAGTGAATGTAAGGAAATCCAGCATCTATGTTTGTTTACTTTATGTTTAAAAAAAAAAAAAAAATTAATGTGGTTCAGTTTTGATTCTTGTTACTTTTTTTTTTGATTCTTGTTACTTTATGTTACGTTGTACAAAATTCTAATTTTTACGTGGATTTAAAAACCTTTAAAAATTCGTACTTTAAGAAATTTAGGAATCGTAATTAATATTAAAGTTGAAGGATTGAAGGTGACTTTTGATTGTGTTCGTTTGGTTTGGTCTTTTCTTTTCACATATTAGTAGTTGTTACGATAGCGATCTGTTTACCTAGTGACCAAGGGATTAATTTTATTGATCAACTTCGAAACAATCTTCATTTATGTACTGCCAGTTATATACATATTATATTATACACGAAGGTGATATAGGAAAAACAACATTTATGTAAAACTAAATACATCACTAATCCTCCCTTGAAATAGACAACAAATTAAACGACTGTAAGCCATAAAGAAACCCGAAACTCTGTGTATAGGATATGTCTAAAAACAATTGTTGCAAGCACAAAAAAGTTACAATACAGTCTCCACGAACCAGTGTTGCATCATTGCTCTTGCGATGATAGAATTTAAAGAGCATAATGAAGATTACCAATCTGTGAATGCCTTATCGATGCGGATTCTAACCAGTTGGACGGCCAAGTAGAAATTAAGTATCTTATTGCGATAGCTAAGAAGATAATAACCAAAAAGAATTCCAAAATTCAAATTATCTTTTCCAATGTTGAAGGAATTTTTTCGTTTAAGGTATTTTTTAGTAAACAAATGTTAATACCTTCCTAGTTTGCCGGTTGTTGATGTAGCCAGCACAGCTGAAATTGCTAGATATCAAAAAATATTTGTCGTCTAATACATGTATTCTTCCTCACTTAGGTAATAGGTATCTCATGACGAAGTAATCAAGTGGTTAAATACTTTTGCCTGCACGAGAGAAAGGTACGTACCTTGGTCTCACAATTAAAAAATGTGTGTTTAATTATTAATCGTAAACCTGAATCATGTGTGTTTGTCTTTTCAAATAGATGATATATCTAGACGATATGATGATCAATTTTCGCTCCCCATAAATGATTAAATTATAAAATAACTATACCCAAAAAGAATATTATACATGGAGGTGATAAACAAACCGGAGTGTTCTTTTTGGTTGGACGAGAGAATAGAGGAATCAGTCACATAGCTATATACATATATGTGTTGGAAGAGAAAACCTGCTTTTACGCTTTACATATCCAATTTTGATTCTATGCAACCTATGTTATGGGGCCTTATGGCATGTTCTGATAATCTAAAAAAGATCCAATTATTTTGAGCAAACTACATGGTCAAGTCTAGGAACAATTGTTTCCTTGTTTCTGTACTTAGTTATAACACCGATATCAGGACCTTATAATAGTTGTGTAGGGTGTATAACTTAAACCTAATCCTAAACTGTTTCTGGCCATATTTGGGTCTTTTGGCCTGAAATAAACTCAAATGATTAGTTGACAACAATTCATTTCAACATAAGCCCAACAGAGCTAAAGTACCCGAGTGAACAATATGATATTTATGTGCCTCTCGTTTGTTTTGCTCTTTTTAGACTCTTTTAGGTTTTAGCATTGAATGAGAAAGATTAAATAATCTAATTAGGATTTTATTAATTAATCGTTTCATGTGAGATGTCGTCGAAATTTCATATAGTTTATAAACTTATGTAATCACTTCAAAGTCTCCAACGCAAATCAACATAATTTAAAAGCTTAACCGTGAAAACAGAGTATCACATAATTAACATGTAAAAATTACACATATTGGAAAATTTACCTTAATTACCCTTTGAAGCTACTCGTAACGCTTAACTGGTCTGAGTTGGCCCTCGAGTGAAGTCCACCTCCGCCGCACTTTGCCACCGTCCTCACACTTTCAACCAACGCTTCGGTTTCCACATCCTCCGCAAGAATCTCCGCCAACTGCTCCGGACTTATCACAAGCCTCACCTTCCACACTCCACAACCACCTCCTCCCCCGCCATTCATAGCCGTCGCTACGGGCGTTTTCCCGAAAGACATTCTGTACGGCGTTGATAGTTGTTCGGAAGAGTACTGTGGAGTGGTCGAGGCGGCGGAAGAAAGAGGGAGGAGGTAGTATATGTTACCGGGAAAGAGCTCTTCGCCGTGTAGAAGCGGTGGAGATGAGTGGCGAAGGCTTAAGGAGTCGTGGATGACGTGGCCGGAAAATTCGTTGGTGATGAATTCGGCTAAGATGGGAGGATGAAGCTCCATAATGCCACCGTTTGGAGTCACCACTTTTATCA
This sequence comes from Camelina sativa, assembly GCF_030686135.1. Lineage (NCBI taxonomy): Eukaryota > Viridiplantae > Streptophyta > Magnoliopsida > Brassicales > Brassicaceae > Camelina > Camelina sativa. Next base: position 768,736 of record NC_141895.1, on the reverse strand, counting down.
ACGAATCATCTTTGTCGTACAATTTTCTAGAACCACCACTGCCTTTGAATACGCAGTTACCCATTTTGTTTTTTTTCTTTTCTTTTTCACAAGAGAATATAATAGTAACAAGTTATTATTGTTTGTATATGTAATGTATGGAATCCTAAGAAAACCCAAGACGGAGAAGGGTTTAAGACGAAGGTTATTACAAAAATAAAGTATAAATTAAAATTTATTACGAAGTAAAAAGAAAAACAATGTGGATGGTCCACCACTTTTCTTGGTTAAAAAGGAACGAAGATCCTGTACTTGCGATAATTTATTATCATCATATTATGATTTTGGGTACTTCAGAGTACCTGGTAATATGACTACTCGTAGAGTACTTTGGCAATATAATGTATTTTCATTTTTGAAAATGCTTGGCACATCTTATTTCATTTGAAGTCCTTATTTGTAGATTAATTGGCAAGGTTGTATACAAAATAGAGAAAGGTTGTCTAACAAAACTACAAGAAAGAAAATAAATGATGCTTATTATTAACCCATTCCCTTTTAAAAAGGAAGTGATAGGGTTAATAATGTTCACGTGAGGTCAAAAGGTTGAAAAGGCCGACAGAGACAAAAAGACTTTAAAACTTAACTTTATAAAACTATGGAGGATTAATCAAAGTTGCAGTTGAATTTTACTATTTTTTTACATTCAGATGAAGCCAAATTCTTAGAGAAAACCCCACGAAATTTATAAAACAAACGTTTACGTGTTAAACTATTGACCAAACAGTGTATATCTTAAAAGATTTTCAAGATAAACAGAGTATATGTTTGCATGTTGTTTCTACTCTAATTGATTAATGTAATGTCACATAACTTGTGGATCCATGTCCTACAACAACATAACATTTTTGTCTTCTTATAGTATACGGAGGATCAAAAAAGAAAGATAATGGAAAGACGAAAGAAAAAAACAGTACCACCACCTTTCGGTGCACTCAATTACGTACCAACAATTTCTTGGCGGGTCATTATTAATTTCAAGGGTCCTGACGGACATTGGCCCATAATATTTACTTACTCTCATTTTTTTTGTTTTTTGAGTTCTACTAAAGAGAGCTTTGAACCCACGATAGTGGAATATATATTATTAAAATTCCACTAGCTTACTTGTCTCTCACACTACATGCTGAAATTTATACATACCAGCAAAGAATTATGAATTATAGAAATACAGATGAAATTTTATTCATTTATTGTTTTTTTTGTCATCTTTGATTTACTCTTTTTGTTTAAAAACTTCAAGTGAGAAATGAATTAATGTTAAGTTTGAGATTTTAACGTGGTTCTGTTTTGGTTTATATGTTTTCTTTTGAAAACCCTTACCCTAAATAAAACTGAGCTTATATGTAATGAATTGTTCTTTCTTTTAAAACTCTCAAAACTGTTTTTTCTCCTTTGTTAAAATTAATTCGGTTAGGATGGTTAACCATCACTTACATAACGGGTCAGACTTAACTAATTAGTGGTAATGGTCCTGAATTATACAAAGATAGATACAATTTAACAAAAGAACAATAGTTGGGTTCACCCCTAGGGTGAACCCTCTTATTCACCCCCTCTTACTTAAGGAAACAAATTATTGATTAAAGAATGAAATTATGTATATTAATTAATTTTAAAATTATTAATTCTAAACATTATACTATAGTTTTAAATTATAAAATTTAAACTCAAATCACTCTTTTTATAAATCCAAATTAAAATATAATTTTCTTTAATTGTAAAATCTAAACCCTAACCACTATTTTATAAACCCAAACCGACATATAATTTTGCATAATTTTAAAATCTAAACCCTAAACACTATTTTGTAAACCCAAACCGATATATAATTTCGTTTAATTGTAAAATCTAAACCCTAAACTCTAGTAACTCTTTTGTAAACCCAAACCGACATATAATTTCATTTAATTGTAAAATCTAAACCCTAAACTCTAACCACTCTTTTGTAAACCCAAACCGGCATATAATTTTGTTTAATTGTTAAAACTAAACTCTAACCACTTTTTTGTAAACCCAAACCGACGTATGATTTCGTTCAATTGTAAAATTTAAACTCTAATCATTATTTTATAAACCTAAACCAACATAATTTCCTTGATAAAAAATTTATTGGTTTTCTTAACTTGTTTTGTCTTTTTATTTTAATTTTGATTTATTTTATAAATATGATATGACAGACAGTTTGATTGGTTGATTAAAAAGATGAACCCAAGAATTTTTCCTAACAAAAATCCAAACAGAAAAAAGGGGAGGTTTCATTCGATCTAAGATTTTTTTTTTTTTTAAACGAGAAATAGGTGAGGCTTAAGGTGACAAAATCCCGGAGAAAACTTTAAAGATAGTTGACGCGTGAAACACACCCTGCCTGTGTGTTGTTTAGTATAGTAATTTAATTAACTTAGATTCCACGTCAGCAGATACGTGAACCAGAACAACACTTAATAATTCCGTCTAATAACCTCGCATGCCCCATGCATCGTAGTTCACATTCTTACTCAAACTCCTTCCTCATTTTCTATAAAATTCCGGGTTGAAAAATGAAGCCAAATGGTTTCACATTCAAACTAACCGGGTTTTACTATAACATTCTACTGCCACAGTTTATATACCACCGAACCAAAACTAAATTTAGTGCAATCGAATCGAATAAACTAGTTTTTTTCAAGGATAACGTACGTTTTTAATAGATCAAGGCGATATTAGGTTATACATAGTTAACTGTGTATTGCTGCTTTCATTTCAAAAAGGTTATCAAAAACCAAACCAAATATTGAAACCGGATATAACCAAACTAAATCATTTTTCTCGGCTTTCGTTTGGACATACTTTGACGGCAAAACCGAAATACCCAACCCCAACAATAGGAAAACCGAATTGCACACGCCTATATATAAAATGCCTAACAATCTCAATCTCTTCTCTATTGTCCTATATATAGAAACAAGTCATACACGCATCATTTAATGTAAGCACTTGAAATACAAGGAAGATCAAGAAATGGGGAATTTTCTTAGGAGAAGCTGCGCTGTACACCCGGCTTCTGGCGACGGAGGAAGAGGAAGACACGTGGAGGAGTCGCCGCAACAACGTAGAAGCACTGTACGGGTTAAAGCGAGGATGAGAAGAGATCAACTGGAAGAGCTTATGTCTTTGGCACATCGTGGTGATCAATCAAACGACGGTGGTAAGATTGGTTTCTTGATTCTTAAAGAATGTATGGAAGGTCGCTTGCCAGCAAGGGTTCTTGGCTCCAGTGACGATGTTCCGTCGCAACGGCGTGGAAATTACTTAGTGTCTCGAAGATTGGGTTCCATCACTGAGGAATAATATAATATATGTGTCTTCTATTCTGTAAAAGTTTAGATAAACGACACTTTGATAACGTTTCTAGATCATTTTCAATATTTGTTTTTCTTTTGTTGGTTAAAGCATATTATCTCATGCACAAAACTTAGGCTAAGTTTCAATATTTGTTTTTCTTTATATAGTAAAAAGGAAAAAAAAAAAAAAGAGAAGCAAAAAGGTACAGTATGTTTGTGTCATGCATTTAAAGATCGATTTACATGTAAATTTCAATAATTTTTTTGAAAAATTGTTAACGATTAAATTCGATTGTGCTTTAACATCACATATATGTGTAAAGGTATAGAAGTTTACACCACAGACCTCTGCTTGGAAAACGCCAAGCTAACGCTTCTTTATTTATTCTTATAAAACAAATCAATGATTACAAGAACAAATCTAAGCACTTTTCTCTATTCTATCTAACTAACTCTAGTATAGATCTAAGAGAAAAACAACACTCACTTCTTAGCTATTGTTTGATTAGCTTTGAAGTTTACAATCTCTCACCAAAGGTTTTCTTAGTGTTAAAAAACTTACGACTAAACTCCCTTAGCTTTTTATACTATACCTCTCAAAACCCTAATGAGAAGATCTTCAAATCTTCGTCTAAGGCAAATACTTGTTCGCCAAGGTTTCTCATTCCTTAACCGTCGAGTGAGATATTCTCCGCATATCTTTTCCGAATATCTTCTCTCTCAATTCTGCTTTATCTTCAACACAGACAATGACACGTAGCTACGCCTCCTTGTCACACCTCACTCATCCGTTCCTAGGTACAGAATCATGTGTCCTCACAGCTCCTTGTTCCAACAGCGCTCTGCTACTGCAACTGCATCTTCAATATCTTAATATCTAGTAAACTTACAGACAAATTTCAAATCTAGTCGACAACTTCATATATTTATTTCATCTGTTCAAAAAATACCCTGATCAACCCATCATAATGTATTTAAGTTTTTACGTCTGTCTGGTCACGCACGGTTGCTCATTCACAGTTACGGTGTAACTCTTAAGAACTCCACCTACGTACATATGACGTTTCAAAATTATCGATTTCTTTTACTAATGTAAAATATAATTACGTTGATGTAAATTCTTTGAATTTTAACTATGATTATGTTATCGTTCTGGTTTTTTTTTTTTTTAAGTTTTACATACCTGCAATTTGTTTAAAAGTTCGAGTATTTATTTATCATGCTTTTGTATCGATATCTCTAAAAGAATTTTTAGACGAAAAAGCAGTTCCGTTACGCAAAGCCTAGGTGTAAAGACTCCTATTAAACTGTTGTCTGTTGCATCACCCAATGGAAAAATGTATTGTTTTTGTACTTTTAGTCTTTTAATAAAACCAACGTTAACTATCCCATATACGTAAATCTTAATTTCGGAATTTGGTTATGTGAACTCAACTTCGAAGTGTTAGAAAAAAACTCGTTTACATTATTAATGTTATCAGCAGGTTTTAGTTAGATAGAATTGATTATTAAAAGTTTGATTTGTAGTTCTATAGAGGTTGAGTTCACATAACATAATGTAAACGTTTTTTTTTTTTGCATTTTTCAAAATTGGTCAAAGTCAAAGTTAGAGACCGTCTAGAAAGACCAAATTTTTTTTCCTAGGCAATATAGCAGCCGCAGTTATTATTATTTCTGTATATCCATCTTCCTCAGCCCAGCATTTGTAATTAGCCCATTATATAACTTTCAAATGGGCCTGTTTAAGAAAACGATAAAGATGAATTAACTATTTATTACAAGTACAGCTAGATTCGATAGTTTTCGTTGGAAAAACAAACAATGTCGTGGAGTGGACGATATGGGAAGAGAGAGAGAGAGAGAGAGAGAGAGAGAGAGAGAGAGAGAGAGAGAGATTAGTATAGCTTTTGTTTCCAGATTCTTTCCACTCTCGATGTGATGATATCAAGAATTGGTCGACATCAGAATCTGATGTCGCTTGGATTTCGTCATTGTTACATTGGGCCTTCACTTAAATATGCATTTTATAATGCTACTACGCATGATTATGGGTTTGACTCTTTGTTTTTGGTATCAATATGTTGTCATATTCATTAACTTCATGGGTTCTAATTAACTATAATTAATTATTAGTCTTCTCTGTTCTTCGTATGTTGTAATGTGAAATATTGTTTTGCTCGCTATCCTCGTGTAGTAGTTGTGGGATGCATGTCCCTGTTATACTTCTCTGTTTTCGCCAATCTTTAAATATCTACTTCATGTTTCAAACTCTAAACTCACTCTTGAATTGAGTTTCTACTATCTTGCTTTGTTGTAAGGTAAACAAATCTATATACTGTATTCATAGAATTGCGTATAGTTCATTGATTCTAGCTCTAAAGTTACATTTTTTTTAATGCTGCAGATGGACTCAAGAAGAAGTAAACTCTGTGGTGAAACAGCTTGTGGGTTTTCAACTTCTCCAAGTGATGCTAAAGAACGAGCTGCTTCGATGCAAAAGCTCTGTTGCGTTGCGGTGTTAGGTCTCTTGTTCATGAGCATAGAAGTTGTTGGTGGCCTTAAGGCTAATAGTTTGGCTATACTAACAGATGCAGCTCATTTGCTCACTGATGTTGGTGCTTTTGCTATCTCTATGCTCTCCTTATGGGCTTCTTCTTGGGAAGCGAATCCCCGACAGAGTTACGGCTTCTTCAGGATTGAGATTTTGGGTGCTCTTCTCTCAATCCAGCTCATTTGGCTACTCACTGGGGTTTTGGTCTATGAAGCCGTAACTAGACTCGTTCAAGAGACTAATGATGATGTTGATGGTTTCTTTATGGTTCTTGTTGCTTCTTTTGGTTTAGTTGTAAATATCATAATGATTTTTGTGCTTGGACATGATCATGGCCATAGTCATAGTAATACTCATGTGCATGGTCATGGTCATAGTCATGATCATGGTTATAGTCATACTCATGTGCATGGCCATAGTCATGGTCATAGTTATAGTCATGGTCATGGTCATGGTGATGGGGAAAAAGCTGAGCTATTACTGGAGAAATCAAGGAAAGGGAGGAACATTAATGTGCAAGGGGCTTATCTTCATGTTCTTGGTGATCTAATCCAGAGCATTGGGGTGATGATTGGAGGGGGTCTGATTTGGTATGACCCTAAATGGAAAGTAATTGACTTGATCTGCACGTTAGTCTTTTCAGTTATTGTTTTAGGGACGACCATTAAGATGATTCGAGGCATACTTGAAGTTTTAATGGAGAGCACACCGAGAGAGATCGATGCGAAGCTACTCGAAAAGGGATTGATGCAAATCGAAGAAGTGGTCGGTGTTCATGAGCTGCACATTTGGGCAATTACAGTTGGAAAAACTCTGGTTTCTTGTCATGTCAAGATTAGACCAGAAGCTGATGATGATACGGTTCTTAACAAAGTGATCGATTACATATGGAGAGAGTTCCATATCAGTCACGTCACGATACAAATCGAGCGTTAAAACAACAAAAGGGGTTAATTTCTCTGGTTTCCTGTCATTTTCATGATCGAAGTTCAATCTTTTTTCGCTTTCTCGTGTGATATCCATTACATTGTTGTGACATATGCCATTGTTTTTTGTTTATGAATAAGTTTCTTTTTGTCCTGCCTTAAAAAAAGTAATTAAAAGGACAACTTTGTTTGAGATTAGGGATTTGTGTTAAGATACCACAAAAGAATCAGGATCGTTAGGGTTTATATATCTTTTATAATATAATAAACTACCAAAAAAAGAGTGGGGCATCACTGTCCTGAGAGCAAGTAACCATAGCTCGTGTGTGACTGTTAACAACCATATCCGATCCAGTACACAATTGATAAAAAATGAGCCAAACTTTCTTTGCAGTTTTAATTTGTTGATAAGGTTTCTAAGGTCTTCGTTAAGTATGCAAAGGCCGAATGTTTTGTTTCTTTGTTCAAGTTTTGTGAGACCGGGTATGAAGGTACCTGTTTGGAGTGAGATTCTAGACAAACTGGGACATTTTATAGGACAAACACTGTTTAATGCCGTAGCACCCAAGGCATTTAATAGATAAGACTTTTATTGTTTAATATCTTTAGAGTTTAGAGTCAACTTATATTTGAATCAAGCTATAAGATATGTATCGGTTGCAAAGTAAAAGACAAAACTATCAGACTTTAGAAACCTTACATCTATTAAAACGCTCTTAATTGGTGTAAATCATTAGAACATGATGGATGCATGCAGCATAGTTTCCGTATAAAGTTTAGCTTTTTGAGCCTCGAAGAAAAAGGAATGGTGTGTGGTGCTGTAATCTATGATATGCTATGGGAATAGTGAAGAAAGAATGATTGAGACATCATGAGAAAGATGACACAAACCCAAAGGAAGTTCTCTTACCCATGACATGTCTCTTTTTACCTTCTTCTTCTGTGTAATTTAGAATTGTCCCCACAAAGTCTGTCTTCACTTCAAGACAAAACTGCCTCCACCAATAATCTCTTCTTTGCTCTGCTCAGCCTCACCAACTCTTACAGTACCCCAAATACATCTATTTTCTTACCTCTCTGTTTTTTTTACAGCTCCTCTGTTTCCACTCTATTCAATAGCTTACTAAAGGACTCACTGTTCTATATAAAGCTAACAGTTACAATTCCAGAAAAGCTCAAAATCAGAAGATAGTACCTGAGTTTCCTCTTCTGCCTCTTTGGTGATTCTCAGCATTTATTATCACTCACTCGTCCTGCGTTCATTACATTACATAACAAACAAGCGCTCTCAAAATGGAGAGGTTTCAAGGACACATCAACCCCTGTGTATGTATCTTTTGCTCAATTTAGAAAGATTTTTACTCTCTTTCTTCAATTTCTCTCTTCCCTTGAATCATTTTTTCTACACTCAGAGACATGGACTTGCATTTACTCATTCCAACTTAGCCCAGATACTGCATTTAATGCTTTTTGTTGTTTGTTAACAATTCTGCAATCATTTTTGTTTCACCTCTCTTTGAAAACATTCCATTTTCCCTTCTACTTTTGTTTATCACTGTCCTAACCCACACCAAGTCTCAAACAAACCCGCAGTAGAGCTAAATTACACTTCTTTTTTCATTCATATGCGCCTCATTCCCCTGTGTTTCTTGCAGTTTTCGAATCGGAAAGCGGATGTGAAAAGCCTAGAAGTTCAAGGATTTGCCGAGGTTCAAAGCTTTGCCATTAAAGAAGAGGAAGAAAGCTTACAAGATACAGTTCCATTCCTACAGATGCTGCAAAGTGAAGACCCCTCATCGTTTTTTACAATCAAAGAGCCAAACTTTCTAACGCTATTGTCTCTTCAAACCGTCAAAGAGCCTTGGGAACTCGAACGCTATCCGGAGTTTCATTCACCCGTTCGCTTCCCGATTTCAGCATCATCCATGGAAGGAACAAATCAAGCTTTGTCAAGCCAAGAAATTTTCTTAAGCCAAGCAAACATGACACTCCCTTCTTCTACATCATCCCCACCACTCACTGCAAATTCAAGACGAAAGCGCAAAACCAACAACTTGCTCCCACAAGAAATGGCTCGAGAAAAGAGAAGGAGGAGGAAGACCAAACCAAGTAAAAACATTGAAGAGATTGAGCATCAAAGAGTAAACCACATTGCTGTTGAACGAAACCGACGGCGTCAAATGAACGAACATATCAGCTCCCTCCGTGCCCTTCTCCCACCTTCCTACATCCAACGAGTAAATAATCAAAAAAAAAAAAACCTAAAAAAAGTTTCAACCTTTATTCGTCAAAAACCTAATCAAAAAATGTGTACTTGCAGGGAGACCAAGCGTCTATAGTAGGAGGAGCTATAAACTACGTGAAGGTCCTCGAGCAAATCATACAATCTCTTGAAACGCAAAAGAGAAGGCAACAAAGCAGTGAGGGAAACGCGAGTAATCATCTCTCAGGCATTTCGTCGAACGAGTTGTGGACGACTCGGGAAGATCAAAGTTGCATCCCCAAAATCGAAGCTACAGTGATACAAAACCACGTCAGCCTAAAAGTTGAATGTCTGAAGAAACAAGGACAACTTCTCGAAGGAATCGTTTCACTAGAAAAGCTTAGACTCACTGTTCTTCATCTCAATATCACATCTTCATCTCACTCCTCTGTTTCTTATTCCTTCCAACTCAAGGTAACCATTTCTTTTATTTACTTTGATTAACCCAAATTGAAAAATCCCATCTTTGATAAGAAAAATTCAATCTTTTTGTTTTTTGGAACAGATGGAGGATGACTGCGAGTTAGAATCGGCCGATAAGATTACGGCGGCGGTGCATCAGATATTCGATATTCCGACGATTTGATTAAACACATAAAAATCCAAAAAAATAAAATAAAACAGCTAACAAAATTGTAGTATCTTTTTTTTTATCATTTAAAAAAGAATAAAAAGTTAGGGTTTTTTTTTCGTTCTTTCGTTTTCTGACTGACGGAATTAAATTCTGTGTTGGCCGCATATTACTTGGACTGTTCTTCAAATCATGATTTTGTGAGATTGGGGCGGATCAGTTATTGTTTGACCTTATTATGTGTCCTTTTATGATAATTTCATCAGTTATGGTTTTGACTTTTGTCTCTATTTTAAGGGTTGACTTGACACGATTATTGTCAATAATTAATAGTGACCTATATAGTCTCTCTATATAGCCTTATGAGCCTAGAATGCTTAAACGAACTCATCCAAGTAGGAACAGAAATGGCACTCTAGTCTTGGCACCAACAAGTTTGCATTTTTGTTTTTTGGGTATTTTAAGCTGTATTATTGATACTTGGCACTATGCAATGGAGGAGGCAAATACTTTTTGGTCACAGCATCATCAAATATAGAGTAGTAACCGTTTTGAAATTTTCAAGGGAAAACAAGGGAACCCAAATTGTTATAAGACTTGTTGACTCAAGCCAGAGCCACAAAAAGTTTTTGTTATGTACAAATGCCCGCGGCCGATTTTCGCTAAAGATGCGACCGACGATGCTGCAAGTTAGAGATGTAGTAGAGAATCCTCTTCTTGTCGTCAGGGGTTAATGAGAAAGGAGGGTTTAGAGATAGGGTCACTGCTTCCTCGATTATAAAGGAGAGTAGAAGAATTGCTTTCTTGTATAATGTTGCTGCACTTTCTTTGTTACTCAAATACTCTTCAGCCTGAAATACAAACCAAAATGAATCAACACACCAAGTATCAGTTCAGACTTTTCACAAAAGTTTCACACTTTAGAACACAATGGTTTTTAAAGTCAAAAAGGAGAAATTTTTCACAAAAGTTTTGGACTTCAGAACTAAATGTTCATCTTTAATACTTACCCCACCACTCTTGCCGTATGCTAGCGCCCTCTCGTATATTGTTTCCATGGCGTCAGGCATATGAGTGGCAGCTGCAATGAAGCGAAGGAGATGCCTTCAAGTAATTGCAAAAACAGCATAACAGAGAATCGCTTGGTTAATGGTTAGGTACTAACCACTTGTTTCGTTTAGTTGAGTTGATGTATTCTCGGCTTGGTTAAACGCTGTAACAAACTCTTGTGTCACCCAAGTTTTAGCTGGTGCAGGTGAATTTAAATCTGGAATTGAAGTCTCAGGAGCTGTGGTTGGATCAGGGTTCATTCTATTCTCTCCTCCAACGGATAACATCCAAGAATCGCATATCTCTATGGCTTTTCTCCAGACAGCTAAAACGACGAGAGTAACAGCAAAAGATTCCTTTACCTGTCCTGTGTTGCCCTGTATGCAACGGTGTTATAGAAGCTCTAATAATGTTAAATCATTTAAGACACGAGAATTAAGAAGTTCTAGTTACCATCTCGCGAGCTAATTCTGTAAGCACTTGTGCATACTGATGCAAAACTTGGAGCTTAGTTGGAGGATGGACAATTGTTAAGCGTTGAACTTCTGTTAACAGATATGATCCGCTTGCTGGTCGTGGAACAGACACATCCGATAATGGTCTCTGTGCTTCAAGTGAACTCGATGAAACTTTTTCATTCCTGGGTAAGAAATTAGGTAACCCGGAATCTTGCAAAGATGTGTCAAAACAATCTGATGAACCTTCCAGAGAGGCAGAAGGACGGTTTACAAGAACATACTCTCTCTCTATGAGCTCAAGTGAGTCTACAACTGCACGAAAGACGAAAGCAAGAGTTTATGAGTGATATGAACTTATAGAAAGCAACAAAGATCAGACACAACATGCGAATAACAAACCTCCAAATTGGTTTGATGAGCTTTGTCCTTCAGTGTCTTTTCTAGTCTTCTCAAAAGAGAGATGTGGCATTAAAATTTGAGAATTTGAGGCACTAGAGGAACTCCCATGTCTGTATGCATTCTCTGCACTTGATTTGAAACGGTTTGTACTAATCGGTTGTGCGGAGGGCAAAGATGATTTCCCCGTAGAGGTAGTAGTATCAGAACGCTCAACATCCGGCACTTGTCTAACAACATTTGGTATGAAAGATTAAGCAGAGAAAGTTTAAAGCTTTTTGATAAATGAAGGTTGCGAGTGGTTTGGTCAAAATTTCCAGACATTACCTTGGCTCTCGAAGGAACATGTGAGTAAAGAACTCTCGGAATGTCAAGCGTTCAACTGCAGTCAAAAGACCAGATTTTTCAATGAAAATTTTGAGTTGTGACTTGATTGATACAAAAAAACAGACAAAAAGAGAATCCTATAACCATACTTGGGTTTCGGCGGAGAAGGCTTCTGCACAGATCAACACAATCTGGATGAATCTCATTTAAAGCATCTTTAGGAAATTTCAACTCAGTGTCTCTCACAATATTATGAAAAAGCTGTAGAGATCAGACACCAAAGCATACTGGAGGTCAGTATAAGTTCACATTACGAGACAATTCAATCGATTTAGGCTAACAAACCTGGATGTGATTATTTCCATCAAAAGGTGGTTTCCCAGTAACAAGTTGAAACAAAATTGCACCGGCACTCCATAGATCAGCCTGAAACATCCATGACACAAGAAAATAATGAGAAGAAACAAAAAAAAAAATTAAAGGTAATAAAACCTTTTCTCAAGAATTGTGGAAGTTCCTTCACTTTCCTTACCTTAGCATCATACTTTTGGTTCCGGATAATTTCTGGAGCCATATACAATGGAGAACCACAAAATGTCTCAGCCATGCTCTCTGGTGTTAGAGACCTACCAAAATCAAAAAAATAACATACCAAAATGGTGGATGATATATCACCAAACTAACACCTTTTTCCATGAAAAGCAAACCTTATATTTTTTTTTGAGATATGAGATCTAAATCTTACCTTGCAAAACCAAAATCTCCTATTTTAAGCAGTGGAGTTACTTCCTTGGAAGATAAAAGTAAATTCTGAAGAAGAACAGAACACAATGATATAAATTACTCTGTTTTTTTACAAATGCAATCATCAAACTACAATATAAGAGAGTTTAAAAGTTTACCTGAGGCTTTAAATCACGGTGAATAAAATGCTTGTCTTGAAGTACTTGTAACCCTAAAGCTATATAATACACAACACAAGAAACAGAGATTCAAACATCAACAAACAAAAAGGTTCCAAATTACACCAACATGAAAAAAAAAAAGCAGATAACTTTGATTGTTTGTTTGTTTTTTACCCAATTGCCTCATAAAATGTTTAGCAACAGCTTCTGGTACTTTCCCATGGCGATTGATGTAACCAGCAAGATCACCTCCACTACAATACTCCAACACAAGAAAGATCCTATCTCCAGTCTAAACAATAATAAAAATTCCCAAAATTACAAACAATCTCGCAATTATTATCCCCAGATGATGATTCAGTCTTAACACAAGAGTCTAGATCAAGAAGAAGAAGGATCAAAACCTCGATAGCTTCGTAGAAACGGATGATATTAGGATGATCGATGGTGCTAAGGATCGAAATCTCTTTAAGAAGGTTATCTCTAACTTTAGGGCTAAGAAGTTTCTTATCAATCTCTTTGACGGCGACTTCTAAACCAGACGATCGATGCTTCGCTAACCACACCACAGCGAACGAACCTGACCCAATTCTCGGGCCAAGTTCGTAGTCACCCACAAGTCGCGCCGACTCCATCCCAGGTTTTGACCCGTTAGACTTCCGGATCCTTACTTGAATCAACCTCCATTGTTTCTATTACTACTAAACCTCCCTGAACCAAACAGTCAGTCGCCAGAGAAAAAAACAGAGAAAAATCGAAACTTTTTTTTTTCTTTTCCGGATTAAAGAACAGCGGAACTGTTTTTGTTTAACGAGAGAGAGAGAGAGAGAGACGATGTGAGATTTTTTTTATATTACATATACAGTAAAGCAATCAACTTTATTTTTTTTATTTTTTTTATTTTTTTTTTTTTTGGTTTTGTTAATGTGTTTGTGTGTGTATATGTCTGTATAGAGGAGATTGAGATTTGGTTTTTAGCTTATGAGCAAAGAGTTTCTTACTTGTAGTCCAGAAGAAACCTTTTGAAATTGACGTCTTGAATTCCAAAATTCCACAAAGAAAAAAAAAAATACGTAGGAAATATCTCAGAATATTACCCCTTTTTTTAATATATTCATATTTTTTAATTCTTACCTTATAAAAATTGTTAAAATTTTAGAATTATGAAATCTAGCAAAACTGTAACTTTTCTTTAAAAAGGTTATATAAATAATCTATAAGTTAGTTACTTACATTACAACATTCAACAATATATATCTCAAGATATGTTTCTTTTCTTCTTCTTTCTTTTATTTTTTTTTTTTTTTTTTGACTAATTTTTGTTAGTTTGATAGATTCTATGAATATCTCTTTAGAACATTTCAAAAATTTGTTCCAGTATATTTCTAGATTCTATGGGCGTCTAATTTATAATTTAGTCGTTGAATGTGTCATCAAACTCGAAAATAATTAAATTTTATATTTTTACAATAGTGTAGATATAAGCACACCTTTGAAAAGAAGAGAGAAGGAAGCTTTGAAACGGGTTAGACCAGTATTGTCAAAAGATGTAGTTACAAACTTACAATATAGAGTCGACATCTATGTACACCAACCATCATGTTGTCACCATTGAAGCCATCGGATTGATATATAGTCGACATGTTTCTTACACATAAACGTTGTTTAAATGTCAAAATAAAACGTAGATATAACTAAGATTTGTTGATGATCTTGAGGGACGTATAAATAATATGAATATTTATAATTTTAAGGATATGCTATAGGAATTATGTAAATGAATAAAGTTATCGCTACGGTGATATAATAATCTGTGTCAATGGGACCAGCTCTAATTTGTCATTAAAATAATAATTATCACGTTAACGTGTGCTACTGCCTACTGGGTACGCAACCATAAGAAAAGCCCATTAGGCCCAATACTGTTTGGAAACCAGGGTAGAGTTATAATATATTCAACCCGCCGTAGAAGAAGAGAGCGAGACTAAAACATCGCTTCCAAACGGAGACATTTATTTACGTAACAATCTAATGGGCTTTATGTTCACCCATATTAATTGGGCCAGTGAAACAATCTCTTTTTTTTTTTTTAAGCTGAATGTACCAAAATGTGGGGTGTAAGAGATCCTCGTCATTAGGATCCTAATTACGCTTAAGAGGAAAAATAATAATTAAGTGAATGGAAAGGCTAATAAAGATATAAAATTTGCAGTGTTGTGTTGGTGGAAGAAGGGAAAGCGACTAAACTTTGAGAAACAAAGATATATCAGATTTGAGAAGGGGGACAATAGAGTCTCTCTTTGATCCTTTATCTATCGTCTTTATTTGGTTGGACCACCTTCACCTTCCTCTTCGTTACAATCTTTCATATGTACCCTAATCTTTCATATCAAAACTTTTTTATTAACTAATATCCAAAAAGATTACAATCCATGCATGATCAAATGAATTTTGTAGTAGTGAATTTGCGAGTGACAAGTGATCTGAGCTAGCTGTGTTTAGTAGATTCATGAATCTCCAACTTGAAGCCAATGTTGACAATCAATGTATGTATGTTACGTCACTTCTTAATTCAAATGACAATTTTCAAACAAAATGTGTTTTATTTACGATCAATAACATGGTAAACTGCAATAATGACTTGGTTTTAGCAAACAAACAAAGGCGTTGTAGAAGGCTTAACTGAAGTAATAATTTCTTAAAAATAATGCGAATTTTGTCCCGATCCAACTCTACGCTACATATTGGCATCCCTTATGTTATATGACATGTGCATGTAAGTGGGGTTAACTATGGAAGCAGTCAATAATTCATGAATGTGTTATGTGTATAAATAGCTAGCTAGATGCTGGGGGATTATGAGCAGCTGACTTTAGCAGTTATTGCAGAGTAAGTATATCAAAAGGGAGTGTATGTATATATGTAAGACTCTTAACAGTAGATGTGAAGATCATAACACGTGTTATATGTATATGTTTTTATATAATGCTAAAAATAATTTGATATACATATATAACCAAAAATAATAATAAATATCCAATTTTTCATACAAACCTTACCCCACCTTCATATATTTTGCATCTACGTATATATATATATATATTTCTAATCCCATCTTTATTTTTTTTTCTTTCTTATATTTTATTCGGAAAACAGCTAAAATCAACCCTAACTATTTGCCTAACGCTTGTTTATACTTAAACTTTAACATCCTGCAAATAACAATTTAGACTGTATTAAAATTCAAATTGTCTACCTAAACTATATAAAACGTTGTTAATTTCAACCTCTATTTCAACAGTGTTAAATAAGAGTTTAATGATGTTGAGTTAGACGGTCTATAATTTCAACGTAGCACTGAGACTTACCTTGGTCATTTTTGGATATTTTGTAGATAAGTTTGAGAGATGAAAAAATTGTTCTTTTTGTTATTGTTAAATACCTGTCTCAAATTGGTATAACTAAAGGTTTTATTTCCATCTAATAATAGAGTTTGCACTTGTTCATATCGAAACGAATAGTTTCACTACTTAAATATCTGGTTGGGTCTAATAGATCATTCTAACTGTATATCCCAATTGGAATTAGCTGATTATAAAAGAAAACTATAATAGTCTTATATATTCGTTGGGTTATATATGTTCTTTTCAATATATAAGATTCCTACATATAAAAAATTAACTAGGTTAGTCGATGTGTTCTCAGATATACAATATTCTTGACGGTCATCACTGAAATGATATAATAATTGTTCAAAACGTATAAAGCCTTTGCTATCAGAATAAAAGCAATTCGGAATTAGATACCAAAGGTAAGATTTTATAATCGATATACAAATTTTCCAAGAGACCCATGCTATATATATATATAAAAGTAATGTTTAAAATTAATTAATTTAAGTTATCTATTTAACTTAATAAATAGACGAAAGGGTTGGCCGGGGATATGTGAAAGAGAGTCCTAGACCCTGGGGGGGGGGGGGGGGGGGGGGGGGGGGCAAATGACAGTTGGAAAATGTTGTCGCCATTATCGCACCATCCATTTATTATTATTACTATTAAATAAAAATGGTCCGCCTTTTTTATATTTTATTTCACCACTACCCTCTTTGATCCCGACTTATCGTATCCATATACAATCAAAAGATTTTGTTATTTTGCTTTTGCGTTCCTCTCCCATAATATGGTCGCGGTAGTATATAACATATGATACTAGATTTGATTAACACGGATGTACATTACATGTCGCTTCGGTCCAAAATATCCAACACTAGCTAGCTACATTTGATTACTTAAAATAAAATAAAATGAGAAACCCTAATTCATTTACCTTCAACATAATGTATGGAACTATGATAAATCCGGCCCCCACATGCACAATTCAATCGTTCAAAAATAAATTGTAATCACCGATGATAGTATACGTTATACGTATAGAGAAAGTTAGAAATCAGTATCTTCGAAATTTGTATATTCCTTTCTTTGTACGAATCCTAATTTATTAGCTAGTTCTTTCTTATCTTCCTTCGATTTACAAACATGTAGACACTATACAAGATCAATAAAAGACTTCTTTTCTTATAATAGAAATTTTGAAATGAGGGAGAAACTCTAGTGGGATAAAAATAAATAGGGTTAGTTAGTAGTAATGGTGTAGGTGGAAGAAGGTAATATATAAAAAGAGCAAGTAGACATTAAAAAAGAGTCAAGTGCAATGCAAAGCTAATTGGGTTTACTCTATTGTTAAGTAGTGGTCCTTACCCCTAAACTCTTCTTTTAATACCCCTAGCTCACATATCTCCACACATACTCATACCTCCACCATTACTATCCATCTTTTTCTTTTTTTGTTCAACACTCTCCAATCTCCATCTTCTTTTCTTTTTAGTTTTCTAATTAAACCGCACGATTTCAGATATTTCTGAGTTGTACAATAGTTTTTGGGTTGAGTATCACATCGTTTTTTAAATTTTTTTAACAAGTAAGTGAAATAACTCTCCTTCTAAAGCATAGCATCGTATCTACTTCGTTAATTGTTTTCTCATACGAAACGAATGTATTGAACAACAAGTGAATAGCTGAAGTGAAAAAAAAAAAGACTAAAGCGGATTCTCTAAGTCTAATTCCTACTTTGCATTATGATATATATTGTTTATCAATATGTTATCGTCTTCACCATAAATGATAAGCCCGCATCATAGTGTATCTATCTATATGGCAAATTAAAGTGTTTTTGCTTCTGAGGGTGCAATTTCAAATTCAAAACTAGAATGAAAAGGATGATTTATAGAATAATAATAAAAATATACAATATAGATAGGTCCCGTGGCTACAAGGGTATATGCTTTGAAAAGGGCGACGCTACGACGTCCTCTTCCTAAATTCTAACATTCATATATATATTTTTCACCGTTTTCAGAATTTAGAAATAATTTTGTTTTATTCGTCATTATTAATTTGCAGATAAACACTAAAAAAAATCCCACTCGCCAGCCAGATAGAGTAGTAATATTTGGATGGACGGCTCAATTGTTGTGAAATAATAAAATCTAATTTTGGGGAGTTAATGTATCATGTAATTCCAAACTAGTATATATACCTATCAAACTAGTATATAAATTATAAATTAATATGTATATATTGGTGATATATACTTTAAGTCTCTAATGAAGAACCATAAAACCAAAAAAAGAACAGGTTATCGCCTGAAAGTTTTGTGACCACTCAATTATGTAATGTGTGACTGTGTGAGATGAGAGTTTGGACCACACTGATCAATGTTCTTTCATGAATTTCACCTACTCTTCAATATTTTAAAAAAGAAAACATTTAACCTTTGTTTAAATCAAGCCTTAATTTAGACTTACTTAAATTGATTGTTCTCCCTTAATTAAGCCGAAATTAGCCATAGAGACATGAATGATGCTTTGTCTCTCTCAGGACCACTCACCATGTACGTAAATAACGATAAGATTTAACATGAATTTACGTGAAACTTTAACAAGTTTACAGTTTTTATTTGAAGTCGTTAGTGTATACCACGTGTCTTGTTCTAGAACAATATCTGTATTATGTAGTAATGGTTACGTGATGTCGGTCTAAATAATGAGCTGTACACAAAACTAAATTTGTATCGGTTTTCGTTTGGTTTTGAAAAATATTATAACAAAAGAACTATACTGTATAATTTTTCATCCCTATAACTCTAGATACTCTGGTCGGGCCACGAGAACTACACTGTAATTTTTTATATTTCACGTGATATGATAAATAAAGATTAAAGCATGATTTATGTTAACGTGTAAATCCTTCTCTGAGATTGCAGCTTCGTAATAATAAATTTCTATCTCATGCAAAATGTGTATTCCTTTTGTATGCTTGTTTTTTTTCTTTATGTAAATAATATTTCTTCAATTTTCAGCTTCATGGTAATATAAACTCAAACATTTCATAAAAGTAAGGCAATAATACTATAATTAACAACAACGAAATTGCAAGTGAAACTGAAAGCATGAGAAATTCATAGTAATTGGGGACAAAAAAAGAAAAGAAGAAATTAGCCCACCATTTCACAATCGCGAATGGTGATGAATCGCTTTCATCTAGTTTAAAAAGTTCGAGGAGACAGAAGACAATTCTCCTTAATACTTAGACCTTATCTATTAGGCACAACAAATATATAGAAAGAAATTTTTTTTTTTAAAAAAAAAAAAACGGAATCTAGCTAGGTCCGTAATTGTAATCATGGTTCCCAAAAGAGATGGGTATGAGTTTAAGTCGTCAGGTCCTAACTTTTCTCTTATAGTAAACTTGTTAGGTTCAAACTTGAGAGCCATTGTATATCATCACATAGTATAATGCATATACAGTTATAAGAACGAACGTACATTTTTTTGTCAACTACTTACTATACACATGTATACATGATTTTTTTACCATTCTAGGTATCTGCAATTAACCTAAAATTAAACAGTTTTTTTTGTAAATATGAATTCGATTCCTGACTTGGATTCATGTGGCACATCCTCTGTTCGCTCTAACAAACCACTAGATCCTACCCTACTGGTTTACAAACGAGTTTTTTTTTCACTTATTTGTTTGCAGTTAAAATAGATGTGACTGTGAATATTTGATTTTTTTTTTTTAAGAGTGAGGGTAAACAAATAAAAAGTCAACAGTAAATACCAAAACTATAAAACGACATGTCATCTTGTCCTTTGTAAAAGCAGACTGAGGCAACCCATCCCAAAAAAAAAAAAAAAAAAAGCCTTACCACAGATCTCAATAATTAGCATTTATTATTAACAGTTCATAAAAATCCAATAGTCTTCTGTTAATTGTCAACCCAAACAACTGTAACATCTTTCTCATGTACAAATTTTATGACACATTATTACTATATATCATATATTATTAAATCTGATCTTGTGAGTATTGCCATTTCGGTCATTTTCTCAGTTCAAATATTATTTAGGCTACTAATTATATATAGATAGTAGTTAGAGCCAAAAAGATCGATGGTACACATAATTTGTGTTCCTCTATATATTTTCATTTTTCACTGCATATATATAGATATATGACTATGACTAATGGAACTGGTTGGGTAGTCATAAAAAAAATTTCTCTTACATTTTGAGAATGGTAAAATACGAATAGAGATATTTGTTTGTAAATCAAAACATAATACGAAAAAAAATAAAAAGGCCAAATAAATGTAAATGAATATGTCCATATGGAGAAAAATTGAAACGAGGATGGTAGAAAAAGGCAAGAAGAAGCTCACATGAACAGAACCAGATTGTTCATGGGTCCCCCCCCCTTCCTTCTCACCTCCCTCCCTCTCTCTCTTCTCTCGACCCATATCTCTATCAATCTTATATTTACATGAGCTCTCTCTCTCTTTCTCTCTCTCTTCTCCTTCCTTGTTCTTGAGAGATTGTTCCTAACTTTTCTTTTCCTTTCTTGGAATTGAAGTGCTTCTTGCTCCATAAACAGTAGAGAGAGAGAGAGAGAAAGCTTTAAAACAAGAGAGAGATCAGAGAGAATCGTGATATTCAGTGATGTTAGGCAAAACCAAAAAAGAAACCCACTTGCCATTTTTGTATAATTAGGTCAATCTCATCCACCACCATACTCAATTCTCCTCCTTTTTTTCTCGATTCTGAAATTTTAGGGTTTTATCTCTTTCTCCTTCTTTCTTGTCTACCAAAAGATTGGACTTCTTTCGAATTAATGGTATGGTGAAGAAGTGGAAATCTTGAAAAGATCCAAGATCGATCGATTCCGCAAGAACAAGAAGATGATGATGAATCAAGAAGAAGAGAAACCTATTAATGAAGAAGCTTCTTCATCGATGGAGAGAGAACACATGTTCGACAAAGTAGTAACACCAAGCGACGTTGGTAAACTAAACCGACTCGTGATCCCGAAGCAACACGCGGAGAGATACTTCCCTTTAGACAACTCCACATCAAACGACAGCAACAAAGGGTTGCTTCTAAACTTCGAAGATCGAAGCGGAAACTCATGGAGGTTTCGTTACTCTTATTGGAACAGCAGTCAAAGCTATGTCATGACTAAAGGTTGGAGCCGTTTCGTCAAAGACAAGAAGCTTGACGCTGGAGACATCGTTTCTTTTCAGAGAGACTCCGGTAATAAAGACAAGCTTTACATCGATTGGAGGAGACGACCTAAGATTCCCGATCATCATCATCATCATCATCAGTTCGCCGGAGCTATGTTCCCTAGGTTTTACACTTTCCCTCATCCTCAGATGCCGGCAAATTACGAAAGTCACAACCTCTATCATCGATTCCATCAACGAGATCTAGGAATTGGTTACTATGTGAGGTCAATGGAGAGGACTAATCCAACGGCTGTGATTGAATCTGTGCCTGTGATGATGCAAAGGCGAGCACAAGTGGCTTCGAGAGGAGAGAAGAGGTTAAGGCTGTTTGGTGTAGACATGGAGTGCGGAGGCGGCGGTGGAGGAAGTGTGAATAGTACGGAGGAAGAGTCCTCATCTTCTGGAGGTAGTATTCCACGTGGCAGCGTGTCTATGGTGGGTGCTGGTTCTCTCCTCCAGTTGAGGTTAGTGAGCAGTGATGATGAGTCTTTAGTAGCAATGGAAGCTGCAAGTCTTGAGGATCATCACTTCTTTACAAAGAAAGGGAAATCTTCTTTGTCTTTTGATTTGGATACATGATGATTATGAAACTAATCACTACTTTAATACATATATATATATATGATAATTTATACATATATTATATATATGACACAAAGAAATGTCTTTTTAATGGTATTATCAAAGAAATTACATGTTCAAGATTCGAATTTGGTTCTTACAAAGTTAGTCTTTTTATTTGATTATGATTTGATCAGTCTCTTATTTAGCTTTGGTTGGTCGGTGTTATACAGAACAGAACTTTGGATAGCTAGGGATCAGTGTAAAACTTAAAAAACCATGTCCCTCTAGTCAGAAACTAATCAGAAGATATGGGCTGTCTTATAAAAAGTGAAAATGTGTATATATATATATATCTATATATATATATATTGTAATTGTAGAATTGTGTATATAATTACATTAAATGGTTATCAATTTTTCTTTACTTTCTTTAGTTTTATTTGGTTGATATATATGTATATGGCTGCTGTCTTGTTACTGTTACTGCTGCATTTTCATTTTCTGAAGCTGTTGCTGCTGCTTAATTAGTCAAACAGATTTTGCAGCTTGCAGGAGATGGGCAGAGACAAAATTGGCTATTTTTTTTATTTTTTATATCTGATTTAAAAAAAAAAAATTTAAAGAAGAGCTTTTTTCATCTAGGTAAGATTGAAAAGGTATGATCTGTTTTCACAGAGATTGCTGATGCATTAACTGTTGCTTGCAGAAGTAAATGAATTTTATTTAAAATTTATTTTCTCAGTTAACAAACTCGTTTCTTGTCTGGGACCATTGCACAATTCACACACATATATATACAGGCAGAGATTGTTAATGTTAGGTCTTGTTCGGTATGACTATATGCGTATGACTAATTCTTGTAACTGCTTTTCATTGGTAATTACAGGAGTTTTAATTAAAGATGAAATTAACTCAACTACTAATTATATTATACATTATTGTGATGATAGTTATAGATTATATAGACGAGTTGATTTGATGATATCCTATATATAGTGTATATGTGTGTATACATGTTCTTGTTTTTCATTATTTGTGCATAGATATAGTCACAAACATCAACAAATTATACTTAATATATCGTGCATTATATATCTACAGGGCTTTCACTATATCTAGTTGAAGATGAGTTAAAAAGATATTTTGATAGGTGTAGTGTAGTAGATTTGTTGAGCCTTAGTGTAATATTAGAATGTCACAATAAAATTAAAATTTGGTAGTTTACGAATGATAAGGACAATTAATAAAAACTATAGCCTCTTTGAAGGGTTGAAATAAATTTAGGTATTTCAACAGCAAACTGAGAAGTGAGCCTATATATGTGACCATGAACACATACGATGCAAGGATCAGATATAGTATGGTACATAAACACTTTGTTTTAACATGTTATCTTAGTTATAACTTATAAGTATGCCAAAGACGTTATTTCACCATATATCATCAGAAAATTGTTCTTTAATTATATATATATATATGTATGTGTATGTATGTATACGAATTGCTATTATTGTGTGTCATTGTTTGTCTTATGCATGTTTGGTTTTTGTGAGCCTTAACTTGCAAAACGGATAGAAATCTATAGATTTATAACATTTGTAGTTCGTTAAACTAAGCAAAAAGCAGGAGCATGTCAGCTAAAGTCATCAGCCTATACATACCATAGCTGTGAAAAAAGGCTATCGAAATCAGCGAGGGCTATGTACCTAAAGATTACATAATGTAATCGTATAATTGCCTATATATGTGAAGGGCATATGAGATATTAGGACTGAGCTACGAATAATGATAATGATTTATCATGAGCAACGTATCCCCCAAAACAAACAAAACAATAAATAAAAGAGAAATCAAATCGATTTTAAAAGGCATTTCTTGGCGATAAATTTATCAAAATTCTTAGTTTTTTTAGCATCCTACTTTGGAGAGCAAACATGGGCAATGAAATTTTCCTTAAATCCAATCTTTTGTCTCCATGGCAAAAAAATCACTAAAAATAAATATTTGGAGAAAAAAACGGTAAAAATATTTAAATCCTTAAAACTAAATCCCTAACATAATGTATTTAGCCATCAAGTCTCTCTAGTTATCTCATTAGACGTTTAGAAGCCATTTTAATCAGACCCGTTCGTCAACACTAACTCTTGTTTAGCCATGCTAATGATCTAGACATGGTGTGATTTTGACGTTGATCAAGCCACGGTCTTGTTGTATTAAACTAATGATTCTCAATTGATTGAGTTCAAACTTATATATAGTCCTAGCTAGAACCAACACTTTTTTTTATTTTATCGTTGACAACTTCTCCCTGCCTATATGTTCTTCGCCGGCCATCCCTTCCAGGCTTCCACCACCTCATTCGAGCATCGTCCTTTCGTAGTGCTTGTCGAGCGTCACATACAATTTCGATTAAGGATCTCTTGTCTAATTAAAACAACACCTCAACACCGATTAGTTTAAACGGGAAGTTAATTAACGGTCAATAAGAGTTAGAATAATGGCTATTGTCGACTAATGTTATAAACTAACCTTGTTTGTACAACGCACAGTACGGAATGTATTCCTTATTGGGCATTTTTGTGTTACCAAATTCATACAGTGACATAAATTAATGATTTCTTTTGCTTTTTATATTAAAAAGAAACCGTAAATCGTTCCATTGTCTCGAGTGCTACTAACTCAGTAATCAGAACCAAAATTCGAAATTCGAATATCCAAGATCAGGAATTTGGTTTAAATTTTCTATAACACTACTAACTCAATCGTCCGGATAAAGTTCTCGTAATACCACGTTCAGAAGGTTGTAAAATCATGAGATTTCACTATAATAGCTCGGGTGCATTGACGTTGATCGAGGGTGGGATAAAGTTAAACACCAGTGAACCACACACCAATTGGGACAAATGACTTTCCAAAACCACAAACTTTGATTCAATAATTAGTTACTATGTTTTAGATTACATACTCGGTTAGGAGTCAATTTACCAGTGCGAAAGGGAGCTAAGCAACTATTCAAAACAACTGTAAGAAAAGCCTTCAATCAAAACCGATAATCTGAAACATCTTGTTGGAGTTAGAGAAGGTAAGTTGAACAATCATGCCTACAACTTGAAACCTTTATATGCTCAACCTCCATGGAGAAGGTCTCAAACCAATACTACTACCAATTTGCAGATCCATCAAGTATCTACTTGAAAACAAACCAAACGAAGAAGATATCTAAAGTAAACACTCATCCTCTAAAGGAAACCAAAATGAACTTTGATAGGTGTTGAAAGTATTAAGCATCTGTCTGATCATATCTTGATATAATGAATTTGAAACAGAATCAATTACATATTTATATATAGCACACAAAGCAAAACAATACTCAACATTACACATACAAAACTCAGGACGTGTGACATCTATCTCAAGGCACATATGCTCTGTAAAGTGATGACTAAAAAGTTACAAAGAAATAAGATCAATTCCATTCCCTAACTCCGCCATGAACTCTCAAGAAGATCAGAAGACACCAACGAGAAGAGAGAGCCCGAGCAAGAAAAGCCAAACAATATGAATCAATAACAAAGCTTGCCCTGGAACAGAAGCACTTCCAGCATTACCTGTGTCACAAGCTCCTGTTTTGACTACACGAGCGCCGTGACAAGCTGCGTCAGGACAACCGCACCAGTACGTTACTCCATCGGCTCCACATACCGGATCCGCCCGGAAACAGTTAATTGGGCATCCACCCGGATCAGAACCCCCGGGGCACACGCCGCCGCCGGATCTGTCTGGGAGATCATCGGCGGCTTGTAAACCGATCAAGCAGAAAGCTAAGAAAAGGAAAGGAATGCTCAGTGATAACGAAGGCATCACGTGAAATCGATCGAATTGATGATGATGATGATGATGATGATGATGATGATGAGAGAGTTTCTCAAACCCAGAAATCTAATCCTCCAGAAGAACCCTAGAGATTCGTAGTGAAAGGAGTAGAAAGTTCTGATTCGAATGATTGAAACCCTAATTTCATGAGATTTGGGGATTTTTCTTAAGAGAGTTTGCGTAACCGTGTTGTTTTGAATTGGTGGTACAGCTGGTCCGCCCACCGAGTAAAGCATATTATAGAGACTACACGCCGTTTTTTTATAACCATTAAACATCATGTCGTTTATTTCGAGGTTGTATTGATTCTTGTTCACCAATTTCTGTTACAGTATTACAGTATCAAATTACAGCGAAGGAGAAACACTTCTGAATAAGAAGAACACATTCAGCTACTGAAGTTACATATTAAAACCTGAAACTTTAAACCACACATACAACAAGAACAATAATATACAGTATCACGGCTTCATCAATCCTTTCATGTTTAAAAACTTCTCTCTTGGATCAGGTTTACTGTGACTCAAGTGGGTTCTTCCTGATGATTATCTCTTGCGGCATATCGTCATGCCATCCCCGATTGGTACCTAATGCGCAAAGAAAGGTGAAAAACTGAAGAGCTCGTTGTGTTTGGACTTGGGAGCAAAAAGTGATAGAATCAAGAAAACACTAACCATACTGATGCTTATACGTTTATCATCCATTAACTTCTTGTTGAAATTCCTAATGCTGATGGTCTTTGCATCATTCACCTGTTGATTTATGGATATGTAAATTATGATATTTCTTCTTATTCGAGAAGCTTTTAGAGCATGGTTGTGTTTGTGTAAGATGCATACCATAGGATCCGCAACTCGTCCATGCCAAAGAACATTATCCATCACAATGACTCCACCAACTCTGACCTGCGCCAGCAGAGATAACCGCTAAAGCTAACTTGGCCACTATGGAAAGAGACTAGTATTATTCATCATCTTACAAGTTGAAGAAGCAATTCGAAGTAGTCTTGATACATCCTCTTATCAGCATCGACAAATGCAAAGTCATAGCTGCAAGCAATAAAAGCTAAAACTTAGGCAATCGTTTAAAATAGAGCCACCCTCAATGTTACAATGAAAGACGCTTAATGTATATACCTGGATCCTTCACCGTTCTGAATCATGGATTTCAATGATTCAGCTGCAAGACCATGTTTCACATTAACCTGACTAGAGTTAACAAATAAAAGAATCATACAGTTGTTCGTAATGTTCTTGTGGGCTGACGTTGTAATAAGATACAAGCAGTAACTAAAAACAGCAAACGAAAAAGTAGAAAACAGTAATGTTTCGTGCCATACAAAAGCATTGAATTTCGCAACAGTTGAATGGCCTCACCTTGTGAGAGACACCAGCAAGGTCGTAGTACCTCTTAGCAACTTCAAGAGAGTTCGAATCTCTATCACAGGCAACAAGACACCCTGATTCTGGTAGAACTAACGCCACAGCCAATGAAGAATACCCCTGTCAAAAACCACAAGCTCAACAACATTCTCACAAGGGACGACACAAAGCCAAAGTAACAATGCTCAGGAAACTCATAGGAAGAAGATAAAACACCGTGTAAACTCCAACTTCAATACATCTTTCTGCTCCAAGAATCTGTACAAGCATTGCAAGCAATTGTGCTTGATCAGGCGACACCTACAGCCAAACTCAAATGCAATTTACTACAAAATTAGCTCAGTAGTGTCAAGAACAAAAACAATATATAGTCCATTCTTTTTAGAAGCTACTTACAAATTTCTAACAAATAGCATAAACTAGAGCTGAATCCAGAAGAAGAACCCTAATCCAGTGAAATTGTTACCTGCATTTGACTACCTCGCATTTTGGAAGTCTCTTCCCGGAGTTGCCTCAAAATCTAAAACACAATCAAGCAAGACACCAGATAACAAGTTTAAGCTCTCTACATATATGAGAAACGGAAGACGATAAACCCAAATAAGAGTTTTACACACACCTTAGGCTCACGTACGTTGGAGATGACATAGTCGTAAAGGCGAGGAGTGAGACTGATGACCTGTTTGTTACCGTACTTGTCGTCATCCGCCACAACAACAAAAGGATTTGCCACCGTCGAGCAGTTCCCGATTAGCCGACGGCTGAATTTCAAATTCCTGACGACGGAGACCGTTGGCCGGTTAAGTAAAGTATCGGCCGTTCTACATACCGAAATCGAACAGCGATTCAGAGCTAAACCGGTCGCCATCTTCTGCTCCCCCCCCCCAACACCCAAAACGTAAATCTATCTGCGTCTGCTCCAATCAAACGGGTCGGGTCAAAACGATGTTGAAACGGGTCGATGGTGTATATTGAAAAGATAAAAATAATTTTACTAAATTAGGAGAATTTGCATATGAACCCCTTAGTATTTAAAACATTTCACAGGTGGAGTGTGAACTGTTATTTTTAATCAAATAACCCTTGTATTTTGGAAACAAACTAAAGGTTTGAATGGTAACTGCGGTCAGGACGGCCAAATTCGTCTGCAATCTGGACCACTCTATTTTTAGGGCGGACTACAGACCGCTGCGGACCAATTCTATTTGTATACAAAAGTGGTCCACAGTTGGTCCGGAACGATCTTCCAAATCATAGGAGATAATTTAACAGGTTCATAACACAAATATTTAAATAATACTGATTGCTCGATTCTTCATTTGATCACAGGTTTAATTTGTTAATGATCTACATGACTAGATTGACACTTTGTTAATGACTAAACTAGAAACTAAAATTTTAAAAAAAAGAAGAAGAGGACAAAGACAAAAAGCTTTGTGAACCACATATTGAAGTCCACGAGAATCGCATTTGAAATTAAAACAATCAATCAATTCGATGTGACCTGACAGGTTTCAATTATTTAAACATGTTCTATATGTCATACACACTTAAGTTGTTGACATGTTCTCTTTAATATTATTAAAAGATTTACTACTACTGCGCCAGAAAATAATAATAATGTTATATAGCGACATTTGGGTACAATAGTAAAATACTACTGTATTTACTAGCTAGCTATGCTATATACATGTTTTTAATTGAACTAAATTATTAGTTTTATAATCTTTTACTATTATTGTTGTAACTCTTATAAATATAAACAACACCGATCAGTTTAGTTCAATCTTTATGTAATATTATGCGTCTGGGAACCAATAAAAGAAGTTACAAAATTGCTTTTTTTAGCACGGTGCGACGATAATGAAAATATACAGTATTCTTTTAGTTACTACTACAGTGACACCGCATTTTCTTTTACATTTGCACGACACGTCTCTATTATTCGAAACCTTATTGGAATGTCCCTTGTCAACTGTGTTGTTGTTAACTTCTTTAATAAATGACCGAAGAGTAAAATAAATCATTTCCTTAGACCGTGTTGAATGCGCTGTCGTCTTTATTTATTATTATTACCAATTTTTTTTTGTTTTTTTTGTTCTTGTTAAAACTCTTACCAATCAAGTATACTAGTACGTGAATTCGTGAAAATCGTCATCTAACAACATGTGTGAAGCATTTTTTTAAATTAAAAATAGAACAAAGCGACGAATCCGATCGTGTTTAACTCAGGACGCGTGAAACGAGTCGTCTCGGAGACCATATAAATATATATATATATTATAAAATAATAGAGAATGATAATCAATTACGATTGACAATATACAATATATATATAAGGGTGAGACTTGGTCAGCAAGTGTGAATTATTATCACTGGATATATATTTAACATAATTAGAAGATATGGATTGAACAATACATGATATTGGGTGATCCTCTACATCTCCCCTCAAGATGGTGGGGCTTTTGACACACCAATCTTGGAGGTAAGCAGGTGGAATGGTGCACGTGCGAGAGGCTTTGTCAATGCATCAGCTAATTGATCCTTTGTGGAGACGTATGCGACAAGGAGATTGTCGGCGGTTATCTGATTGCGGATGAAGTGATAGTCGAGGGCCAGGTGTTTCATGCGAGAGTGAAAAACAGGGTTAGCACAAAGATATGTGGCACCAACATTGTCGCAGTATATGACTGGAGGGGACGTGATGTTGTAGCCGAGTTCTGTTAGCAAGGAACATATCCAACGGATTTCTGCAGATGTGTTTGCCACAAAACGATATTCTGCTTCGGTGGAGGAGCGGGCAATGCCTTTTTGCTTCTTGAATGACCAGGATACCAGATTGTGACCAATATAGACAATGTGAGCGTGAGTAGAGATGTAGTCGTCTCGATCAGCAGCTCAATCTGCATCGAAGAATGCATGAACGGATGCGATGTTGTGACGATGGAGAAAAATCCCGTCGTCGGTTGTCCCGGCTAAGTATCGAAGCAACCGCTTGACAGCTTGCCAGTGATTTGTTGTCGGTCGGTGCATGAATTGAGACAAGCGGTTGACAGCAAATGAGATGTCATGCCGTGTGAACGAGAGATATTGTAAACTACCAACAACGGTGCGGTAAGCAGTCGGGTCCGTTCGAGCTGAATCGGAGTGGAGTGATAGCTTCGGCGACGTGGCCATGGGAGTGGCAACATGTTTGGCATAAAGCATGTTGTGTCACGTGAGCAGATCGAGTATGTAGCGACGTCCGAGTAGCCTCAAGTTCAAGGAAATAGTGAATGTCTTCCGGATCTTTGATGCTAAAACGGTTTGCGAGTGACTGAAGTGTTTGGTGCAGTAGAGTGTTGTTGTTGCTGGTGACGATGATGTCATCGACGTAGACCAGTAAATAGACCAGCCCAGCTCCACGGCGAAGAATGAATAGTGATGCATCAGCCAATGAGTTCTTGAAACCTGCACTCAACAGAAAAATTTTCAGTTCCTGGTACCAGGCCCGGGGTGCCTCTTTCAGACCATAGAGGGCCTTGTGAAGGCGACAAACATGATTTGGTTGGTTGGGATCGACGAATCCTTCTGGTTGGCGAACATAGACCTCCTCTGTTAAGGTTCCTTTTAGAAAGGCATTGTTAACATCAAGCTGCTTGATCGGCCAATCATAGTGCACAACGGTCTGATGAACAATGCAGAGGGTAGTTGCCTTGATGACAGGGCTGAATATCTGAGTGTAATCGATTCCCAGACGTTGGTTGTATCCTTTGGTAACGATCCGGGCTTTGTGGCGATGAACAGACCCATCAGGTGAATACTTGAGTCAAAACAGCCATTTGGTGTCAATGAGATTCTGACCTGGAGCCGGAGGGCTAGGGACCATGTACGGTAGCGTAGTTGAGCATTAAACTCGTCGGATGCTGCATCTCGCCATTTGGCATCTGCCAATGCCTGAAGTATAGTGCGTGGTTCAACATCGACTTTAGAAATGGCAAGAGCATACTTGGAATTGGGTTTGATGATGCTTGTCTTTGCGCGTGTGGTCATAGGGAGATGATTGACGGGTTGCAGCAGTGGAAGAGGCGCCGGATCGGGAGACACAGATGGTTCCACGGAGCGAGAGGTCGGAGTGGAGGAAGTTGATAGACTTGGGTGTGGTGGTGGGCTTGGCAGTAATGGGCCTGACGAATGTGAGGAAGTATATGGGCTTTAGGAGCTGGAAGAGGAGAGCCGATTTGTGACACTTCTTTGTGGTGAGATATCTTGATTTGTCGATGAAGACATTGGCAAGACATCGGAGGATGAAGGAGTTGCAGCCGGAGTTAGGACAACCGGTGATGGGGACGAGACGGGAGACGGAGCGCCAGCAGAGTTCGCCGGTGTAGATGAGGGATCTGAGCTCGAGTTGACCGGAGAAGGCATAATGGCATCGACGAGAGGCACAATAGTGAGCGGTACGGCCGAGACATGGGGAGTCCAAGCAGCGACTGGTTCAGAGACGATGGGCACCGCGGAGAGGGCAGGGAATGAGAATTGATTTTCTATGAATTGAACATGGCGGGAAACGTATAGTCGATTGATGGTGGGTTCAAGACATAAGAAGGAACTTTGGGTTAAGGAGTAGCCGAGGAAGACAGAGGGTGTGGATCGTGGTTCAAGTTTATGAGAGCGATAGGGTCTGAGCCAGGGAAAACAAAGGCAGCCAAAATTTTTAAGTTTGGAATAGTTTGGGAATGTAACAAATAAGCGGTGAAAAGGAGAGGAGAGTGTAAGAACGGGAGTGGGAAGTCGATTGATAAGGTAGACAGATGTGGCAAAGGCATAAGAACAGTAAGTGTTTGGGATATTGGCTTTGTGAAAAAGACAGCGACCCGTTTCGACAATGTGGCTTGTGTCGTCTCTCGGCGAGACCGTTGTGTTCAGGAGTATGAGGGGGAGTGGTTAGGTGAGTGATTCCGGCAGTGGACAGGAAATCACGAAGAGCGATAAATTCGCCGCCATTATCAGAAAAGAGGGTTCCAATTTTGGTTTGGAACCGGTTTTCAATAAGTGCTTTGAATTTGATGAAGGTTTCTTTGACATGGGATTTTAGTTTGAGGGGATAAAAGCAGGTATAACGAGTGAAGTGGTCCACTATTATGAGGTAGTGTTTGAAGGAGTCGAGAGAGGTAATGGGTGAGGTCCAAAGGTCGGTAAAGAGGTATTGCAAAGGGAGAGTGGAGAAGATGGACGTTTCGGAGAAAGTTAGTTTATGACTTTTATTTGAAAAGCAATCAACGCAAGACAAAGGTTTTGAACAGAATCTGAAAGCGGTAAAGAAAATTTAGAAATAACATTTTTAAGAATAGATAGAGAAGGGTGTCCAAGTCTTGAGTGCCAATCGGAGACGGACGACCGGACTGTCGGAGTGGCAAAGTACGACGCTGCACCTGCTGTTGTAATCGGCCACTCGTAGAGTTCATTTTTAGTCCTTCCTTGGAGTATTCGGATCCCGAGCTGAGATTCCTTATCTGAAAGAAGGCAGGGTAGAATTCAACACAAACGTTATTGGCGTTGTATAAACGATATACAGATATAAGATTTTTCTTAATATCAGGAACATAAAGAATATTTGTAAGCGAAAGGGAGCGTGTGGGAGAAGGGAGAGATGCGGAACCCATATTGACGATTGGTAAACCGGTGCCATCGTTAATGAGGACCTCGTCACTACCGTTGTATGGGTGGTGGAGGGACAAGTTTGCTAGATCAGATGTGATGTGGTGGGCGGAGTCAGAGTCCATGATCCACGGGTTAGAGGTGGACGTGTGAACAAGGTTTGCACGAGGCATCCAAGCAGATGGTGGAGTGGGAAGCAAGGGACGCTGGGACTAGGGAGACTGGAACTGTGGACATCGCTTGGTAGAATGACCTTGTGTGCCACAGATCTGATAACGACCAAGGTATGGACGAGGAGAGCGGCGGTTGTCATTTTGCGGTGAGTTGTGCCATGTGGATTGTGACTGGACGGGGTGGTGATTGTTGAACTTGGAAAAGGGACGTCTATGGTGGTTGGTGAAGTTTGCAGAGATCGGAAATGAGGGAGGAGCAGCAGGAGCAGAGGCAAGCAGCTTAACCTCATGGTTGAGAAGCTTTTCGTGAAGCTCCGGGAGCGTAGGTGGAGTGTCACGGGCTTCAGTCTGGTCAACAATGGACTTGTAGTCTTCAGGGTGACCACCAAGTATGTAGTCGATCTGATCTTCATGCGACTCTGGTTTTCCAAGGAGTGCAAGTTGGTCAAATTTGACTGTAAGACCTTGGAAGTACTCATCGATGTTGCGTGAGCCTTTCTTTCAACCGTCAAGTTGTTGTTTGAGTTGACGAATATGGCCTCTGCTAAGGTTGGTGTAGGTGGTGGTCAGGGTGGTCCAGATGTCAGCATCGGTTGAGGCACGAGAGAGAAGAGGTTGAACAGAGGTGGAGATAGCTCCAAGGAGAGTGATGTAGATCAGCTTATCCTGACGCTTCCATATGGTGAAGGCAGGATTGGCAGTGGTGACACCATTTGTGATGATGGTGGAGTCTGGTTTGGCGGTAGCTGGATCCAAAAAAGGGACAAGATCATAGCCATCAAGAAGAGTTTGAACTTGGCGGCTCCACATAAGGTAGTTGGAGGTGGTGAGTTTGGTCACATTTGACATGTTGATGTTGAGAAGCGATGCGGTTGTGATAGGCACAACTTAAGTGGTGGCAACAACTTCTGGGTTTTGGATATTGGTGTCTGTGGAAGACATGATCGAAACAAGAAGGAGAAATGAATAAGGAGAAGCGTAAGAGAGAGAAAGAAGTCGATTGCGGAAAAAGAAAATTTAGTTTAGGAACGTTTGCTCTGATACTATATAAGGTAATGGAGAATGATAATCTATTACGACTGACAATGTACAATATATATACAAGGCTGAAACTTGGTCAGCAAGTGTGTATTACAAGATATATACTTAACATAGAAGATATGGCTTGAACAATACCTGATATTGCGTAATCCTGTGCATATATAAGGGATATGTGTGACCTGCCACTTTATATATTGTCAATATCAATGGATTTAGTGTACTTGGTCAAATTATAGTTGAGCATGTATATATGAATTACGAATGATATGGTTATGTATTCATTAAGGATATACTACATCACGTACATTTGTATATACTTTTGACATCCATTGTCAATACTCAATACGTTTTGAATGGTACCACGCGGTTGTGTAGTATTCCATCTTCGAAAGATCCTTATCAGTATAATTGAAGTTTCTTTGTGTAATAACTTGAAGGGATCCGTATCAGTAATTTTGTTTTTGTGGATAGATATTCACGTTCGAAGGAGAAAGAGATTTCAATTTAGAGATGATGTTAGTAATCTTTAATAAATCTAATCGACAATCTAATTAAAAAAAATCTTTAATAAATATGGTTCATATATATATATATATATATAGGTCACAGACTCACGCCCAGGACACTAACATGCTAAATGTTCAAAACTCGATTAGTGATAACAAGGATTAAAAAATTCTCAATATCTATTAATTAAACCACATTATTAGTATTATTTTTAGAAAATAAAATAGGAATATTAACTGGTGTCTTGAAAATAAATGAAAGTTTCATGAATGAATGAATATCCACGTTAGAGAAAATAAATATCTTCGCAGGATTGGAAATAATTAGACAACAATTTTAGGAAAAAGACACGCCTTTCACGTTTGTGTGTGACGCAAAGACCCACAACTCATTTACTGACCAATCGAAAATTTGTTTCCTTTCTTATTCGGAGGCTACTTTATTACTATTCTATATATTTTTGTTTAAAGTAAAGTTACTTAAATATTTTCTTTTTTTGTTTGTTATAACGTAAAAAGTTAACTTTATAAACAACACAAAAGTAAGCAAATTATTATTTCTTATCTCTTTTTATCGTTGGCTTGAATTGAAGCCTTTAAACAAACGTGTTGAATCCGGATAAAATTGAATCTATCCGATCCAGAGAGCAGTAACAATTAATTAAATTAAGTTAAATGACATACATTAGGTTCATATGGATATATATATGTTTAAAAATTAATTTAAAAGGTGAACCATGATAAATATAAAATAATTAACTTCAAATAAAAGTAGTATATAGTATATACTGTTATGGATATTGGATAGAATCCCCAAAGAAAATACGTTTAAAAAAAAAAAAAAGAAGCATTTGGATTTATACTACTATTTCCTTATTTAAAACCCTCTAGGCTTCTAGATAGTTCTCTCGTTATGCTTTTTTTTTTTTTGCTTTTCCTAAAACTGAATCGTTTTAATTATATAAATTCTGTTTTGTGTATTTTAATCAACAATATATAGAAGATAATCAGATCTTACATAACGACTATATAAATCGAAAGTACATACTACTAATTAGCGTGTGAGCTCGTCTCTTCTTTGTTATAATTCTCTCCGTTCTAAAGACTAAATAAGTTGGTTGGAATTATCCTCCGCGTTTATTCTTAAAATCCGATTCGTTTCCATTTCTCGCTCTCGCTCTCGCTCTCGCAGACCTTATCCGTTTCCTTCATCTCTCTCTCTTTCTGTCGGGGAAAATTTGTGGATTTCTTTTTGTTGTCAGCGAATCAAAGAATATTCCAAGCGTTTCTTCCCATCCGCATTGGCGCAGGATCTTTTTTTTTGTCTATTTACCGGGAATCGAACAACAGTTTATTGTATTATAGAGTGTGTGTGTAAAAGAAGAAGTCGAGAGGATTACACGGGATCGAATCCACGAGTTTTTGTTGTTGTTGGATGAGAGATGTCGTCGATACCGAAGGAGCCAGAGCAGGTGATGAAGCTGAGAGATGGATCGGTACTTGGGAAGAAGACGATTCTTAAGAGTGACCATTTCCCAGGTTGCCAGAACAAGCGTATGACTCCTCAGATCGAAGGCGCTCCCAATTACCGTCAGGTCTCTCTCTCCCTCCCATTCTCCAATTTTAATTAATCATTTATTTGTATGTATGAAGTGAGCTGAATCTGTGAATCAAAATCTAAATCGAATCACAGAAACAGGTCCTATGTGTTGGCATTTCATTCGATTCCGGCTAGGTTGTATAGTATTCTAGAACTTGATCTTGTGTGTTCCAGAATGCAGATTTCTTATAAACCTCGAGAACTCATTGCCTACTAAAGCTGGTTTTGAGATATGTGATCTCAATTTCTTATCTGATGTTGGTTTTGTGGTCTTTGTTACAGGCTGATTCACTACGTGTACATGGGGTTGCAATCCCTACCGCTGTTGGTATACGAAATGTTCTTAGGCACATTGGAGCTCACAAGGACGGGAAACAAGTTAAAGTTCTTTGGATTAGTCTTAGGGAGGAACCGGTATAATCCATCTTCCCCCCAGGCTTCTGCCATTATTGTTGCTTCAATATTCTTTCTTGTTAACTTGTCATTTACTACATCATTTGGCAGGTAGTTTACATAAATGGGCGACCGTTTGTTCTACGTGATGTGGAGAAACCGTTCACCAATCTTGAATACACGGTACATAAGCTTTGTCCTAATATACGGTTCAATTCCATTTGGAAACACTTTTCTTGTACATTAATATAGCCTTTTGTACATTTGTTTGTTGGGTAGCTGCAAATTATCTCCACTAACAAAGTAAATCAGAAACTTGTGTATCTGTGGAACCTTTCATTTGTGACCTTTAGCTTATGTTTCTGATCAGGGAATCAACAGGGTTAGGGTAGAGCAAATGGAAGCACGGTTAAAAGAAGATATTCTCATGGAGGCATCGAGGTAACCACTAGGTCCCTTGAATGATCTAAATTTGTTTAATTGTTTTTGCTTTGGGTGTGTATCTGATCATTTGCCTTACAGATATGGGAATAAGATACTTGTCACCGATGAACTGCCAGATGGTCAGATGGTTGACCAGTGGGAGCCAGTCTCTACTGATTCTTTAAAGACACTGCTTGAGGTAGGACATTGGAACGAAGCCTCATATTTACACCCTTTTGTGGGATTTCCAGGTCATATCATTCTTTTTGCTTATACACTACTCTGGATCTAGGTGTACGAGGAACTGCAGGCTGAAGGATACCTTGTCGACTATGAACGTGTTCCTATAACAGATGAAAAGTCACCAAAAGAAACAGATTTTGATCTGTTGGTAAGTCTTATGCCATTCCTCTAAGTCGACAACCTTGAATGATCTTATCTCTTGCCATTTCGTATTTGCTAGGAGCATAACACTATATTACACTTACTATGTTTCTCTCAAATCATTTCTTAATACACATGTATGATTTCAGATTAGGAAGATATCTCAGGCTGACATTAATACGGAGATCATTTTCAATTGTCAAATGGGACGTGGACGTACTACGACTGGAATGGTGATTGCAACCCTGGTCTATTTCAAACGTACTGGAGCATCAGGTACTTCATCATGTCCAACCGCTCAACTTGCGAAGAAGCATATGAGAAGAGAATATAACGAATGCTCTTTCAGTGAATTATATTGTTATTCAGAAAAAGAAGCTGAATTGGGGATACCTTATTGTAGAATTGTTTACTTTTATCCCGCTTTTGGGGTATCACATCTAAAAGTGGTTTATTTTCTTAGAAAAATGAAACACGATCGATTAGCCAAATAATCATCTCTCAACTCTCTTTCTCAAGCATGTTCTTATGTATATATCTAAGAACCACATATTTCTTGAAAACATTATAGCTTAGAGATAGTTTAGTCCAGGCAGATTGGTGTTTAAGCCAGCTCATTATGGTATCTATTAACCTGTCATTTTTTTTGTTTTTTTTGCTTTTTAATGTTGAATAAAGATCAAGGATTCCCAAGAAACAACTCTTTTGGGAGAATCTTTAAAGCTGGCGAAAATATTACTGTTAACCTGCCGAATTCGGAGGAGGCAATTCGTAGAGGGGAATATGCGGTCGTTAGAAGTTTAATTAGAGTCTTAGAGGTATTTAGTCCCTTTCCGTTTGTCTTCATCTGATTATCTTGATGGTCCTGCTGCTTCTAACAATTTATTGGTTTCATGATTCTAGGGTGGTGTAGAAGGTAAAAGGCAAGTTGATAAAGTCATCGACAAATGTGCATCCATGCAGGTATTTGTGTTAAGTTTTTAATACCTAAATTAAGTACACTCTAACGTATAAGCAACCGTATTTTATCTTATGGGGTTTCACTTAGGGTAAAAGGTCTAAAGTTTATCCATGAATTAACTGACAGAATTTACGAGAGGCAATTGCAACCTATCGCAGTAGTATTTTGCGTCAACCCGATGAAAAGAAGAGAGAGGCAGCACTCTCATTTTTTGTTGAGTACTTGGAGAGATATTACTTCCTTATATGCTTTGCTGTATATATTCATTCAGAGGGTGCTTTCCTCCAATCTGGTTCGTTTGGCCACGTCAGTTTTGCTGATTGGATGCGAGCTAGGCCAGAGCTCTATAGCATTCTTCGCAGGTACTGACAAGCAGTTTATTTTTGCTTGTAACTCGTTATGATTCTGTTTGCTTGTAAATCTGGTTGTATCTCAGTTTTCCATAGGAGCAGTTGAAGAACAACTTATTTGAGAGAATTTTCCTAAGTAGCTCCCTGCATTACCTATTTACACTAGACTTTGAATGCCAAAATTAGCCTGGTACTCGTGTTTCAGAATGCATGTGTCTTCAGATGTCTTATGTAAGTTCATTTGCCTCTTCCAGGTTGCTCAGAAGAGATCCGATGGGTGCCCTTGGATATGCAGCTATGAAGCCTTCTTTGACAAAGATTGCAGAATCTACTGATGGGCGCCCTCACGAGATGAGCGTCGTTGCTGCGCTTAGAAGTGGGGCAGTTCTGGGAAGTCAAACTGTTCTAAAGAGCGATCATAGTCCTGGCTGTCAAATTTTAAATCTACCAGAGAGGGTGGAAGGAGCTCCGAATTTCAGGGAGGTTCCAGGATTTCCAGTATATGGTGTTGCTAATCCAACTATAGATGGTATTCGATCTGTCATTGATAGGGTTGGGAGTTCTAGAGGTGGTCGGCCAGTTTTCTGGCACAATATGAGAGAAGAACCTGTTATCTATATCAACGGGAAACCATTCGTTCTACGTGAAGTTGAAAGACCGTATAAGAACATGCTAGAATATACGGTAATTATCTGTGTGTTTTAAGTATATGTCAGATACTATTGGATGCAATACCTTTGTGTGATTAGCCTCAACTTATCGTCAACTCTTATGGATTGGTTGGAATAAATACGTCTATGTAGGGAATTGATCGAGATAGAGTTGAAGGAATGGAGGCTCGTCTAAAAGAGGATATTCTAAGAGAAGCTAAGCGATACGACGGTGCAATAATGGTCATTCATGAAACTAAAGATGGACAGATTTTTGACTTATGGGAAAATGTGGATACTGATTCTGTTCAAACACCCCTCGAGGTCTACAAATGTTTAGAGGCTGATGGTTTTCCTATTAAGTATGCACGCGTACCTATAACTGATGGTAAAGCGCCCAAAAGCTCAGACTTTGACACGTTGACATCTAATATTGCTTCTGCTTCCAAAGACACTGCCTTTGTCTTCAATTGCCAGGTTGGGCTTTCTTCTTCATCCCAATCTGCTTGTGTATTTCGATACGTTTGGTAATCCTCTTTAGCTTATCTGTTCCACTTACAGTAATTCCCTTTTCATTCACAGATGGGGAGAGGTAGAACAACAACTGGAACTGTCATTGCATGTCTAGTGAAGCTCCGCATCAATTATGGGAGACCTATCAAGGTACTTTATGATGTTCTGACCCATGAAATTGTGGATGAAGATTCCTCAAGTGGTGGTGAAGAAAGTGGAAGTAATAACGCTGAAGAAAGACCTCGTAATTCAGGACGAAGAAGTGAGGAGGAACAAGGTCGTGCATTTGGAATGGATGACATCCTTTTGCTGTGGAAAATTACTAGGTTATTCGATAATGGAGTTGAATCCCGTGAGGCGTTAGATGCTGTGATTGATAGATGTTCTGCATTGCAAAATATTCGTGAAGCTGTTCTGCAGTACAGGAAGGTTTTCAACCAACAACATGTTGAGCCACGAGTAAGGAGTGCTGCCTTGAAACGTGGCGCTGAATACTTGGAGAGATACTTCCGTTTGATTGCCTTTGCAGCCTACTTAGGAAGCAAAGCTTTTGATGGATTCTTTGTGGAAGGAGAATCTAAGGTGACGTTCAAGAATTGGTTGCATCAGAGGCCCGAGGTGCAAGCAATGAAGTGGAGCATAAGGCTAAGACCTGGACGATTTTTTACCATTCCTGTGAGTCCAATTTCCCATTATTCAAGCTTGGAGACTGTATAATTTTTTATTTATTTGCGTGTTGTAACTTTAGATATTTTCATGTAGGAGGAACTGCGGGCACAACATGAATCGCAACATGGAGATGCAGTCATGGAGTCAATTGTCAACGAACGGAGTGGTTCTGTCTTGGGAAAAGGTTCTATTCTTAAAATGTACTTTTTTCCTGGCCAAAGAACTTCAAGTCGCTTGCAAATCAACGGTGCACCTCATGTATACAAGGTAGGCTTCAAGGAAATGTGATGTTTGTACCCGTGGTTTCCTGATTACTGGTAACCTTAAAAATGATCATACTTAACCATGACATAACGTTCATTTCAGGTCGATAGATACCCTGTTTATAGCATGGCAACTCCCACAATTTCAGGCGCTAAAAAGATGCTCGCCTATTTAGGCACCAAACTAAAGGAAGAAGGTGGGGTTTCAACAGAGAGGATAGTAATAACAGACTTGAGAGAAGAAGCAGTAGTTTACATCAATGGAACTCCTTTTGTCTTGAGAGAATTGAGTAAACCTGTTGATACCCTTAAGCATGTTGGAATAACGGGTGCAGTGGTATGTTTCAAACGCAGCTAATAAATTATGCAAATTGCAAAAGCAGTTTTATTGATTTGTATCCTCAATGCAGGTAGAAAGCATAGAAATACGGTTAAAAGAAGATATATTGTCTGAAGTTCGAGAGACTGGAGGTCGAATGCTATTGCATCGAGAAGAATACAGCCCAGCATCAAATGAATCTCGGGTTATTGGATACTGGGAGAATATTCAACCAGATAATGTGAAGACACCTGCAGAAGTATATGCTGCTCTGAAAGATGAAAATTTCAACATAACGTACCAAAGAATACCTTTAACCAGAGAAAAAGACGCATTAGCTTCTGATGTAGACGCAATCCAGTACTGTAAAGACGAGTAAGTATCAATCATCTGCAAATTTTATATACATACCAAATCTTTTTCCGTTTTAACTTGTGGTGCCGTTTTCAACACAGTTCTGCTGGGAGTTACTTGTTTGTATCGCACACCGGTTTTGGAGGTGTTTCGTATGCAATGGCCATTACTTGTCTCCTACTTCAACCTGGTCAGAAATTCATATCAACACCAACACTAACCACAAATTCTGCTACCTTAGAAGAAGATAATTCGACTTCATGGGCTTGTGATGAAGAAGCATTGAGTATGGGAGATTACCGTGACATACTGAGTCTCATAAGAGTGCTATCTCATGGTCCGCAAAGCAAATCAGACGTAGATGGAATAGTCGAATTGTATGTATCGATAGAATCAGTCAATCAATCAATCTCTTTTGACAAATTTCTTTCACTTTTAACTACATGGCTCATGATTTCGTTCTCTTGTTTTGGCATTCTATAGGTGTGCTGGTGCAGGACATTTGAGAGAAGACATCGTTTACTACAGTAAAGAACTGAACAAGCTTCCAATTACAAAAGATGAAAACCGTTCGTACATCATGGACATGGGTGTTAAAGCCTTAAGGTTGGTAGTTACTTTCACTCCAATCCGGTCTTTAACCAATTGAAACCAAACCTTGAGTTTCGATTTCTTTCCATATTCAAACGAGTAATCTGATTGTTATATATGATGTACAGGCGTTACTTTTACCTGATAACATTCAGATCATACCTCTACTGCACGTCGCCTGAAGAAATGAAATTCTTGGATTGGATGAAGTCACGGCCGGAACTTGGACATCTCTGTCATAACCTCAGGATAGATAAATAAAAGGTGTTTTTTGGGGTTTCAGTGTCCATACATACATATATAAAATATATATAACCTAGGCAAAGTTATGTTGTTTGGTTTTTATACAGAGCTTTTAGTGTATAAAAAAATTGTAAAGCTTTCTCTCCATGTCCCCGTGTTTGCTTTGTAGAGAGATCTCTGTTTATAGGTTTGCTCCTTTCGTATGGATTGCTTTTAAAACCCTCCAGCTGATTCAGCTAGGTTTACTCTAATGAAAAAGCTTCTTATTTTTTTCCTTTATTAATTATTAAAACCAATTAATAAAATAAAAATATATAACTAACACAAATTTTTAGACTTTTTTGGGAGCGAACTTGGTTTTGATCTTTTCGATTTCTTTAGTCCCGATCTGAAACGCCGTCGTTAAAACGTGATCCGGAATCGTAGGAGTGGCCGTGAACAGCGTGGCGGCGATCGATTGTGTTCCCGGTAACTGACTGTTGAACGCCGAGATCACCGACGCCGGTTTGGCTTTGTCGTTGTTCTTCTGGTAATGAATCAACCCTCTCGGGAATACGAAAACTTCTCCTTTCTTCACCGTCTTAGCGAATAGCTTGTTCGCCGTCGTCACGAACCCGACGTCTAGCTCGCCTTCCAATACGAAGATCACTTCGGTGGCGCGTGGATGCGTGTGCGGCGGGTTTAAACCTCCAGGCGCGTAGTCTATACGCGCGAGCGAGACTCCGAGCGTGTTGAGCCCTGCGATCTTCTCTACGTTTGCTCCCGTGACGGCGGACCAGGCTGTGCTGTTAACGACGGCGGGTTTTCCGATCCCGGCGAAGAAAAAATCTGAGGCGGTGATGTTTGATTCCGGTTTACACGTGAAACCATTCACTTTGATCCCTACATACACATACATGATCCAAAATAATTAGTGACATTTACATTACTTTCATAGTATTATGTCATTCACAAG
Organism: Camelina sativa; assembly: GCF_030686135.1. Classification (NCBI taxonomy): domain Eukaryota; kingdom Viridiplantae; phylum Streptophyta; class Magnoliopsida; order Brassicales; family Brassicaceae; genus Camelina; species Camelina sativa. The sequence goes on along the minus strand of NC_141895.1, from coordinate 725,449 downwards.
GTTTGATTATTGAAGATACCTGAAGTGTGATCTGCAACGCATAGATCTTGAAGCGTATCAGGATCGTAAGCAAGAGCAATCACAGTGAGAGATGATAACAGAGCAAAGAAGAAGCTATAACATCTCGAGTTCATGATTTGATAATGTACTACTTACTGTAGAAGAACAAGTAAATCAGATTTTTGAAGCTCCAATTTGCAACTCTGATGATATGTTTATGTTTTCGATCGGATCGTTATATATATATTTGAATTTGTTGGGGGAAAATTATGCATACCTAAACTAACTTAAACGCAAAGCAAAACTGAGAGAGTTGGAGAGATGTGATGTCGTTTTCTTACACACATGTAGTGTATATTTTAATTTAACTTTTAAGTTTTGGCTTTCGTTATCTATAATTCTAAGGTTACATACACCGAATTGTATTCCAGATCAGAGATTAAAAAACTCTTAAAAAGGTTTCAGTTTCCAATTCTTGAGGCGGGACGAAGCATGTTCGTTTATGTTGTTGGGCTGGGCCTGGTAGAATATTAAATTGGCCCATTTGGGGTAAATCCTCGCCGGCGTAAATTAGCGGGAGGTGTTAACGATACCAGTCCATAGGTTAAAATCAGAGATGTACTTTCATTCTCTGTAGTGTTAGCCGCCGCCTCTCAACCTAATCTCTTCCCTTTTATTCTCTGTCTGGCCCTCTCTTTCTACTTTTTCGTGGAGGTTTTCAGACTTGTTACTAAGATGTCTGATCTAGACTAAGTAACATGAAAACGTATGCTTTTTTTTTTTGGGATTTTGAATATCCCGGAATACATATTTTTTACGTTACTTAGTCTAGTTTCAGCCATCTATCATCTTGCTTGTTAGCGAAGAAAGGTAAACTAATTTTCTCAACCAAACTCCTTTTCGCAGTTCTCTTTTCTATATAGAAAATCGTATAGGCTTTTATTATTGTAACCGATGGGATGTTCGATTTTTGAAACAAAGTAAGATGTTTTGGTAGTATGTCCAAAAGTAACAAACAAGTCAAATCTGATTGAAATTTAAGTTTCATTTTGAGCATTTATAAGTTGACAACATTAGGTTCTTGTTAGACTTAAATCATTTTTTATTTAGCTTGGATCTCCTAATCTCTCTCCTATGGTCGTGCAACTTGAGATTAGTTTCGGTCGTTATTAATAAGAATGAAAAGGTCTCATTCTGCGTATTTTTCTGATTCGATATTTTGAATTATCTTCTGGTCGGTTTTTGCTTGTTCATTGCAATTCGCAAGCTGTTAACAAGGCCCATGGAGAAATCCAGTTTAGGTGGCCTGTTAACACCACCCAAGATTGGTCCAAGTCGACCTCTTGTTCTCTCTATGGTAATTAGAATGAATCTGAGTCATGCTTGACTTGCGAAGTTACCAAACTACCCACAGCTACTTGGTTTCGTATTTGTGTTACCAAGGGGGTAGAATCGAAGTTAGCACACACCACCAAAACCCTAAAAAAAATCCGCAGCGACAGAGCTAAAAAACCCTCACGGACCAACTAAATAGTCTCTTAGTTCTTTCGTTCAATCCGGCAAAAAAACCATGTCTGATATGTTCCTCGGCGATTACGCAAGTAAGATCTTCTCCGTTAGATTTTTTGTTTTTTTGCCTCTTTCCATAAGTTTGTAGATTTGGATTAGATTAGTTGTGTCCGTTTCGTAATTTGTTTCTTTTGTTAAAAAAAAAACATCTCGCTGCCGCTGAGACAGACGTCTTTTGGGACATAGAACAGTGCGAGATCCCTGCTGGTGAGGTTTTGGAGAAAATAAGATCGAATCTTACGAGTTTTGGTCATCGTGGTCCTCTCTCATTAAGGGCTTATGGTGATTTAACTGGTCATGACTTTCCAGCTGGAGACATTAAGCTCAATCACTTCCCCGCAGGTTTTATAAATTAATTTCCTTCTAAATTAATTTTTTTTTAATGATTATGTTAACATGTTGATCATCAGATCTCTAATGTTTGTTTTGTTTGTTTGTTTCAGGACACAGATACGCGGGACAGAAAAAGATGCTTGAAGACCTTGTTTCATGGTCAGCTGAACATCCAGAACCGTGTACTTTGATGCTAATATTGGGAGACACCTCTCATGAGTTCGTCGAGATTGTTGGACGTTTGAAATCCACGAAAAATTACCAAGTTCTCCTAATTCAACCGGGTGATGATGATCCTATCGACCAAAGCGGAAGTGTGGACAATAATAATATGCGGAACCGGAAGAAACGTCGTCGTTGTACTTGCACTTGTAGAGGAAGAAGCTTCTCACTCGGTGTTGCCTATAAGCTGAAGATGAAGTGTAGGAGATGTCGTATAAAAAAATCGAAATCACCTAAAGTTGAAAAGCAAAGCGGAAGGTGTAGGGAGCGAAGCAGTGTTGCAAAACCCAATGGAGACGAATGCAGTGTTTTTTTTTTTTTTTTTTTGTTAAAGGGTCTTCAAATTGAAAAACTGAGACATAAAATGTTTAGAGGGCTAGAGAGCCCAATACTGGAAGTCCAATTAGATATAATCGATTACAAAATACCCATTGAGAAAGAATTAGAAATGAACCATAAGTGAACCATGATAGTTACGATTAAACCAAAAGAAAACGGGTGGCAATTAAACCGTTTCAAACCACCTTTGTCATCATCCATTGAATGGTGAGAGATGACTCTTCGGTGAGATCGCAAAAGGTCGAGAGATTAGGGTTTTGTAACATTCTTTTCAGTTGTGCGATCCAGCGAACCAGAGGCCAAACAGAGTGGAGGTGAGAGTTGGGTTGGAATCACGGAAGCTAAGGGCTCTGTTTCGCACAAGCTGATCAACCTGATGGAGGAGATGATCAGCTGGCTTAAAACAGTTCCGATGCAACCTGTGATTCCGTTCAGTCCAAAGGAAGTATATCAGTGCCTGCCAGGCGATTAGTAGGAGTTTCCTTGCTTCACAGGAGCCTTTGTAGTTGATGCGACCGTTCATTGTTCCAGTCCAGGAAGGTGCAGAGTTATGGTTGCAGCGGCGAGAGATCTTGCTCCATAGCGACCAGCTGTATGGGCAGTTGAAGAAAAGATGATCACGGCTTTCAGATCCAATCGCGCAGAGTAAACAGCGGGAGTCAACCTGCAATCCCCATTGCAAAAGTCGGTCACGAGTTGGGCACCTGTTCAATACAACCAACCAAGTTAAAAAATTGTGTTTGGGGATTCCTCTGGAGGTCCAAACAATCTTATGCCACGGCACCGAAGGCAACTCTTCACCTAGCGCTGAACAGATCCTACCGGTTGAGTGGCTGTCCTTCACTCGATCATTAATCCACCAGGTATGAGAGTCTTCTTCCTCCGTTAGTTGTAGAGTCGATAATTCAGCTTGATAACTAACTTGGGCCTCCGACCTTGCAGGTGGTAATCTTCAGTTCCCTCTTTTCCATAGATCCGCCAGGACTGCACTTTTGGGAATACCTATAGACAGATCCCCACTCAAGGAGTCGCTCATTCGCCCTAGCTTACACCAACGATCTGACCAGAAGCGACACTTTCGTCCATTTCCTAGCTTCACCATTATCCAAAGGTAAGCTTATTCTCTTATCTTTAAAAGTTTTTTCGCTATCCAAGAGTGCTGGCTATTTGGTTTCCTGACCCAGAAATTGCTCAAGTTACCAGCAAGGACAACTTCTTTGAACCAAGCTACCCAAATCGACCCAGATCTAAAGAAAAGCAGCCAGATAAGTTTAACTAGACAAGCCTTGTTCCACTTTTTTAGATCTCGTATGCCTAACCCTCCTTCTGATTTTGCAGTGACAACCGTGCTCCAAGCAACTCGCGCTGAATGGTGTCCCTCAAGGCAACCCTTCCATAAGAACATTCCACAAAGAGAGTTCAAAGTGTCGATACATTTCTTTGGCAGCACCAATGCAGAGCACCAGAAATTTGTGATACCAGCTATGACAATATTTAGCATTTGCAACCAGCCTGCAAAAGAGAGAGTTCTGGTCGACCAGCTATTGAGTTTTGTTTTCACACGCTGGATGAGAGGAGCACAGTCAAGCAGCGTAAGTTTTTTGTTGCATAGAGGAATACCCAAATAGCGTATAGGGAGTTGGCCATGAGCAATGCCTGATGCTGCCTTGGTTTGATCAATTTCAGGCTGATGCAGTCCGGATGCAAAGAAACTTATTTTGGGGAGACTGATCGCAAGTCCTGAGGCCTCTTCGAATGATTTTAGTACTTGGAGGACACTTAGTACAGAAGAAAGGGATCCATCAGTAAAAATTAAATGGTCATCAGCAAAGCACAGGTGCGTGAGTTTTAACCTCTGACATTTGTAGTGATATTTGAATTTACCCTCCTCAGCTGCTTTATCTAACATGACTGATAAACAATTCATGACAAGGACAAAGAGGTAGGGTGAGAGTGGATCTCCCTGTCGCAAACCTCTACATCCTTTAAAGTAGCCGTGTACAGACCCATTGAAGCCCACAGAAAAAGACGGAGTACAGACACACGCTTTTAGCCACCTTAGGTAAAGTTCAGGGACTTCTATTCCTCGCAGACAACCGAATATAAATTCCCATCTAACTGTATCAAACGCTTTTGCAATGTCTACTTTGATAGTGATACGCTTAGGTCCTTTTTCTTTTTGATATCCATTGACCAAGTCTGCAGCTAACAGTGTATTCTCAACTAACAACCTTCCTTTAATAAATGCAGTTTGGTTCTTTTGAATCAGGTCAGGGAGAACAGGCTTCAACCTTGAGACAAGGAGCTTTGAGATGACTTTATAAAGGGTATTCAAGCAGGATATGGGTCTGAAGTCCGAGATAAGAGAAGCACCAGGGGACTTGGGAATCAGGGCTAGGATAGTTGCATTTACAGCCGCCGGGAGGAAAGCTGAATGAAAGAACTGCATAATGCTACCAGTAACATCCGAGCCAAGAATTTCCCAAGCAGTCTTGTAGAAATTTGAGGTGAACCCATCAGGGCCTGGAGCCTTATTCCCATTAATTTTAAACATCACTCTCTTAATCTCTTCTAACGTGGGAAGCTTTATCATTGTTTGTTTCAGCTCAGGGGAACAACGGTATTGGATAATACTTTGAAGCCAGTTAAGAGAGACAGCGATTGGTGGCAGAGAGTGGGGACCAAGTATGGATTGGAAGTGTGCTACTGCTATTCGACTCATTTCTAGAGGGTCATCCACCATAGTGCCTGAAGTCGAGGAGAAGGATCTTATGGCATTGAAGGCGTTTCTGGTTAAAGTCACTCGATGAAAGTAAGATGTGTTCAAGTCCCCTTCTTTTAACCAGTTGATAGGAGATCTTTGTTTGAAATAGGCTTCTTCAATCTTTCTGAGGAATTCCCATCGAGTGTGAAGAGCACGATCTTGTTGGAATAGGGCAGGAGAAGGTGTGGCCATCGCTTGTACCTGCACATTGTTTAATAAAAGGTTAGCCTCTCGCACTCGAGTCTGAATATCCGAAAAATTATCTCTGGAAAGTGTTTTAATATCTCGCTTTATTGTTTTCTGTTTAGCACTCAAAACAGCTAAACTTGTTTCCAAGGGATGTAAAGTTCCAGCCAAGATCCATGCAGTCTCAATCGTTTGGAAGAATTGGGGATGAGAGGTTAGGAAGTTAAAGAATTTGAAAGGTTTGGTGCCAGCACAAGGGAGGGAGGTTTCCAGGTTGAGAAGACAAGACGAATGATCAGAAACTTCAGAAGCCAGGAAGGAAGCCACACTATTGGGGTATAAAGCTAGCCAGTGGTTGTTAACTAGCAGTCGATCTAGTTTTTTTGCTATAGGGTTTGAGGGATTTTTATTGGACCAGGTGAAGAAGGGACCTTGATGACGGAGATCAAACAGCTCCATTTGCAGGAGGCAATCGCGAAGTTCTATCATACGCGAGGACCAGTGGTCAACATTCGGGTTTGAGTGCTCAGCTGGATGGATGATTTGGTTGAAATCCCTTCCAAGAAGTCAAGGTTGTGAATCCACCTGGAGTCTTTGTTGAAGGTTGATCAACTCACACCAGAGGTCAGTTCGTTCGTCTCCTAAGTTAGGAGCATATAGAGCTGTGAAGATAAATCTATGCCCTCCCTGAATTGTGACTTCAGTGGTTATCATATGCCTCGATTGATGAAGAACCGTAATATTGGCAGGAGATTTCCACACGATGATTACTCTACCATCCAGATCAGAAGCATGGTTAGAGACAAATTGCCAACCAGGACAGGTAAGGTTCATAACTCTGTTCAAATTTGTTTCCTTGATATGGGTTTCTAAGATAGCACCAAAAAGAGGCTTATGGGTTGCAAGCCAGTTAGAAAAAGGTCGATGTTTATCCAGATCGTTTAGACCTCGGATGTTCCAAAAAAATGGTTGTATATACGTGGTTAAGGGTTGGGGGTGGATTTAGGAGTGGTGAGGAGTCTCCCCCATGGGGGGAGGAGACACCACAGATAGAGAAGGGGTAGTTTTTGCAGGTTCCAGCGGGGGTGAGGAAACAATGGAAGGGTTAGGGGAGGGGGTGGGATGCGGATTAGTTGAAGTTGTGGAGGAAGGTGGAGGGGGTGGGTTTATATGGTAGACTGGTTCAGCAAGGACTTCAAAAGGGTTGGAGACAGTTGCCTTTGACAGAGGCAAGGGTGAGGTGGAAATATCCATTGGTGCAGGAAAAGAGTTTTGAGAAGGCTGGATTGAAGCAGTTTTTGATGGAGTGGCATTGTTGTTGTGGTTTGTCAGGGCTGAGGGAGTCTTTGCAGGGTCACTGGAACAACCCGCCATATCAACCGCCGCAGGAGCAGTAGTAGTGGGAGAAGTAACCGCATGTTCTTTACCCTTTACAGAAGGATCATTACTTCTTCTATTTGACGCTGGTTTTGGATTTTGTGCAGGAGTCCAGGTTGGGGCAACACTAGGGCAGTAACGAACAACATGTCCGATCCCCTTACAATGAGAGCTTGTGGGAGGGATCCAAGGGTATTCGACTGCAATGGTGATGACTTCACCATTTGATCATTCAATTTCAACCGAAGAAGGTAATAGTTGATTTAGGTTCCTTTCCACCTTAACATGTGCTTCAGAGATACTGACCAAGTTGCGTGTGAATTCATCCATTTTTTTTGGTTCACCAACCAGGCCCGCCACTAGACTTATCCCTTTTTGGTGCATTAGGTCGAAGGGCATGCCTTTAAGATGTGCCCAAATGGGGATAGCATCCAAGTCAGTTTTTGCACCACCAGTAGAGTCCCAATGAGCAACAAGGAACATACATTCTCCTATATACCATAGCTTCTTCTCGAGGACCTTGGTTCGAATATACTCATTTGGTAGCCTTACTAGCATGGAGTTATTGGCGTGATTCAAATGCACCTCAAGCCGTTGTCCGCGTCCCACATGTGACTGAGGACGCTCTGGATATGCTTGTAAGTTGGAAGTCTTCCTTTAAACCTACCTGAGACGAATGCAGTGTTGGGAACGGTAGTGTTATTTCTATCAATTTTTACTTTTGAATGATGTCCCGCGGCAGTCAGTACGTAGTATCTTTGTGTGTGTGAAAACATTGACGTTTTGTTTCAATCTTTGTTATGTTTAACTCAGTTTTGGGGTTTTTTTTCTTCATATTTCTCTCTTTACTCAACGGGGTATTTTATTCTCAAAGAAGAATTCTTTTATTTCGTAAACAAAGAGCACAACTGTTACAATATACTTTTCAAAAATTAAAATATATCCCTTGAATGTCATTTGTAGACTTTTCTTTAATAAGAAAATATTTGTAATTAAACTATCAAACACACACAAATATATAAATAAAGATTATTGGAAACTGTATTAAAATGTAATTTCCCAATCCCTTATATATTAAAAGAGAATCATTCTCACACAAAATGCTGACGTGTCGCATTCACGGAACTCTGGACATTATTTCCTTTATTTGTTATTAGTTTTTAATAATATTTATATTTATATGTCATTGTATTCTTCCAAAAATACAATTAACACCCAAAATTAAATTCTTATATTCTCTTTCTAACTAAATTATATCTTTTAATTACATTTTTATAAAATCTTTTAAATGAATTTTAAGAACTTTTTGTTCTTATGATATAATAATATAAGATTGATATTATAATAATTCTCACGGGTTAAATTTTAATTACTATACAAAAATTATATATATCTATATATATTACACAATCGAATTTTTAGATTTCAATTACCAATAAATATAATAGATTTTGTAAATAAAAATTACAGTAAAAACATCCCTTATATATATATTGAAAAAGAAGCATTCTCACACAAATGCTGATGTGTCGCATTCACAGAGCTCTGAACACTATTTCCTTTATTTATCATCAGTTTTTTATAATATTTATATTTATATGCCATTGTATTCTTCCAAAAATACAATTAACACCCAAAATTAAATTATTATATTCTCTTTCTAACTAAATTATATCCTTTAATTACATTTTTATAAAATCTTTTAAATGAATTTTAAAAACTCTTTCTTTTTATGATATGATAATATAATATATAGATATAATTTTGTATAATAATTAAAATTTAGATTTCAATTACCAATAAATATAATAGATTTTGTAAAAAAAAATTACAGTAAAAATATTTAATAATTATTTTATACTGCACTAGGTGTGAGTTGTTACCTAGTTTCATGTATAAAATGGTGGTACTGTAGTAATTTTTGTCTCATGAATGATTTGTCCAATAAAGAAAGAAGAACAGGAGTGTGAACGGTAGACAATAATAATATCTGTCAATCTGATCCTTTAGGGGGGAAAATTTAAAATAGTCCAAACTCGAACATAATAATAAGCATAGACCCAAAACTGAAAGCCATGTCTATTTCAATCATGCCAAGTAGTAGTAATACTCTAATCCAAATTGAGACGACGTAGTTCCGGTTGCCGAGTCATCAGATTGAGATTTGCATCATTTTATTGTCTACACATATCACGGTTTATATACTCAATAAAGAAGACAACAATTAATCACGGTGATTGACGGTAAAATGATTTCCCACAGTTTAAATTCAGCCTTTGCTTCTTCTTTTTTGGGTCAAAATGTTCACAACTTCGTTCATACCATTACCACCTATGATAGGATTACAAACTTTGAGAGATACAACTTGAGATATATATATACTAGTAAAATCAAATTAATATGGAAATATATATATATATATATATATATATATATATCTCTTGTGTTTCCTTTTTAAAACAACAAAAAAACTTCTCAAGATGATGATCAAACTGTTTCCAGAATATCTATAATTTTGTGGGATTGGGTTCATATTTCATCAGATTTATACTGTTTTTGATTGATTCATTGCAAAAAATAGACCTATGTATGATGTATCTAATCTATTGTCTGGGTTTATACTTTATATTATAATTTATAGGAATTAATTACTAATACATAACTGGTTTTGCTTTACAATAAGTATCAACGGTAACTTTTTAAAGTAAAGGAAGTATGTAACGGTAATATTTTGTAAATTAAGAGTAATTTCCATTTTTATTTTCTTTGTCGACAGATATAACTTCCAATTTTTTTTATTATTTAACCCCGCTTCGCTTTGACCCTCAGACGAAACTGAAGAAGATAGAGAGAAATAGAAATAACTTTGTTTACTTATTTTTTCAACCTTAAGTTTCTCTTACAAAGACATAGTGGTTATATAGGGATACAATGTTAAACCCCTAAAGTCTAGATCCTTCCACACTTGTCCAGCTGGTGTGAGTTGTCTTCAATATCACATGATCCTAGAAGCTCAAACTTATTTTGTAATGTCATTGTCGGACCTCCTGCAGTTTCTGTTGATTCTCTGTTTCCTCTATTTTTGTCTTCTGCAACATTTACCAAACCTCTGACTTGTTATGTTCTGTCTTTGTCTTCTTTTGCAGGTAAACGTTGGAGTGAGTTGGGTACAGAAGCTGATGGGCTTGAGCTGGACCTGAGTTCTGTTGGGCCTGTATCACAAACCATGTTATTGGAGGCTGCATCGTTTATACGCCCCCGCAAACTTGGAGTAGGTGGCACAACGACTCCAAGTTTGAATCGCAATTCCTCAAAAGGACCCTGCGGAAGTGACTTGGTGAAGACATCAGCAACCTGGTAATCTGCAGAGATGTGATTGACAATGAGATTGCCAAAAACCACTTGTTCACGAACATAATGATAATGGTTAGCGAAGTGCTTTGTGCGAGCATGAAAACTCGGATTTGTAGTGAGGTACACAGCAGAGAGATTGTCGCAGAACAACTCAGGTGTTTCAAACTGAGGGACACCAAGACTGCGAAGAAGATTCACAAGCCAGGTGATCTCGGAGGTAGCTTCGGACATAGCTCGGTACTCGGCTTCTGTGGAGCTTTTGGAGACCGTAGGTTGTTTGCGAGAAGACCAGGAGATGATGTTATCACCAAGGAATGTACAAAAACCACCAGGGGAACGACTTGTGTTGTTGCAGCCACTATAATCACTATCACTAAACACTCTCATCTTGCAGTTTGTGGTGTTGTTGAAAGAAATTCCCATTGTAGCAGTACCCTTTATGTAGCGAAGTATACGTTTGAGATGGTGAAAATCAGAAACGGTAGGGGCATGCATCTTTTGACACACATAATTGACAGAAAACTGAATATCTGGTCTTGTAAGAGTCAGATATTGCAGTTTGCCAGCAAGACTGCAGAAGTATTTGGGATTCTCAAAGAGTCGATCTTGATGTGGAGCTTTGTTGAGTTGTTGTGGTAGCGGTGTAGCAACAGAAGAACAATTTGACATAGCTGCAGTAATAAGAAGGTCTTCCGCATATTTCTGTTGAGAAAGAAATAGGCCACCCGAGTGAAAATGAGCCTGAATCCCGAGAAAATAATGCAGTTGACCGAGATCCTTCATTCGAAAACGTTTGTTGAGCTCTTCAAGAAGGTTGTTGAGGAGGCTGGAGGAATTTCCTGTGATCACCATGTCATCAACATAAAGCAACAGGAAGATAACATCCCCATTTTTAGCACAAATGAAGAGAGAAGGATCAGGAATGCTGCAAAAGAAACCAAATTCAAGCAAAAAATTGCTGAACTTATCAAACCATGCTCTTGGAACTTGTTTAAGTCCATAGAGTGATTTGTGCATTAGCCATACATGATCAAGATGTTCTTCATCCACAAAGCCTGCAGGTTGTTTCATGTAAACAGTTTCTGTAAGGTCCCCATGGAGAAAAGCATTGTGGACATCCATTTGTTTGAGTTCCCAATTGAGAAGAGTAGCAATGTGGAGAACAGCTCGAACTGTAGGAGTGCGAACAACTGGACTATATATTTCAAGATAGTCAATGCCTTCTTCTTGATTAAAACCTTGAGCAACAAATCTGGCTTTGTATTTGTCTAATGAACCATCAGCATGAAGTTTCACTCGGAAAACCCATTTTGAGCCAAGCACATTCATATCAGATGGAGGAGGAACAAGAGAAAAGGTTCCTGTTGCTGTACAATTTCCCATTTCTTCCCCCATAGCAGCAGTCCAACGTTCGTCTTTGAGAGCCTCAGTGACTGTTTTAGGCATTGGATGAGATACTTTGTGAGAGAGAAGGGCATAGCGCTGATTTGGTTTGCTAATGCCTGATTTTAATCTTGTGATCATCGGATGAGTCGACGCCAGTTGAAGTTCTGCAGTTGATGTTTCAGGTTGATCTGTTGCACCGAATGTGGTCAGCTGAGGTGGTGATGAGAGAACGATGTTGCCTATAGGAACAAGGTCTAAGCTTGTCGTACACTCAGTACATTCCTCATCACTATCAGTTGAGCAATCAGGTGAACAGTCATTTTCTGTTGAGAGAGTGGGAGGAGAATCATCTGGAGCTGGAATTGCAGAATCAGCTTGAGCTGGAGTTGAGAGAGTGGGAGCAGAGTCTGCAGAAAATAAAGGTTCACTTGAATCTTGTTCAGTGACTGAAGTAACTGGAGTGACTGGAGAGAGTTGAGAACCGCTGCAAGAACCTTTGATCCATGCTGTATACAGAGGTGTGGGAACAAAATGTTGCAGAGAAGAGTATGTATCCGCAAATGGGAATGAGGCTTCATCAAATATAACATGTCGACTCAAATATACACGACCTGTAGGAGGATGATAGCAACGATATCCCTTGTATTTCTCTGTGTAACCTAGAAAAATACACTTGAGAGACCGTGGATCAAACTTATTTAATGCATATGGCCTAAGCGTTGGGTAGCAGGCACATCCGAAGGTGCGTAGAGCTGAGTAATTTGGGGCCTTGCCGTGCAAAACTTCATACAGACTATGATCACTATCAAGTGCGGTTGTTGGTAAGAGATTGCAGAGAAATTTTGCAGTGAAAAAAGCCTCCACCCAATAACTTTGAGGTGTCTTACTTTGAAACATAAGAGTAAGACCCCTTTCTGTAAGTTGCCTATGTTTTCTTTCTGCCAACCCATTTTGTTGTGGTGTGTGTGGACAGGAGATATAGTGCTGTATACCAGACTCTTGCAGCTGATTCAAGAACCTTTGACTTATGAATTCACCTCCACCATCAGACTGAAATATGCCAATTTTGTTTTGAAGAAGATTTTCAACAAGAAGCTGATACTTGATGAATATAGAGCAGAAATCTGACTTTCTCTTAAGAGGATAAAACCAACAATATCTTGAAAAGTTGTCAATAAAGACTACATAGAACCTGAATCCCTGAATGGAAGAGACAGGAGAAGGACCCTAGAGATCACAATGAACTCTCTCTAAGGGTCTGGATGCATGAAAATTAGAAGAAACAAACGGCAATTTCGAACTCTTCCCTAACCGACACGATTCACACATGTTGGTGGTGCTTTTATTGATTTGAATCGCCTTATTCGCAGAAAGAAGTTGGAGAACTTGAGTGTTAGGATGTCCCAATCTTCGATGCCAGACTTCATCAGAGGTTTTGATTTGTCTGGTAGAGTAGAACGTCTTAAACTTTCCATCCTCCAATTTGTAAAGACCATCATTTTCCTTTCCCTTTGTCAGAACATGCCTTGTTTGCTTGTCCTTAATAAGAACATCATCAGAATCAAACGTGATTGCACAAGGATAGTCCTTAGTCAATTTTGAAACTGAAAGCAAAGATTTCACTATTGCAGGACAAACCAACACATCTTTTAATGGGAGATTACCTGAAGTAGAAGGTAGATTTGCTGAACCGATGTGAGTTATAGGGAGAAAATTACCATCACCTGCCATGACTGTATCTGTTCCGGTGTAAGGCTGAGCTTTCTGCAAACGTTGAGTGGTGTTGGTAATATGAACTGTTGCACCGGAATCTGGATACCAAGCACCATCGTCAGTTACATCGGTGATATGAAGAGCAGAGAAAGCTGCAGCTGCAACCTCCGGTTTCTGATACTCTTCATCAAAGCGGTACCAATAATCTAGAGCATTATGTCCTCGTTTGCTACAGATTTGACAGACTGGTAACTCAGGTTTAGTGGAACCGTGAGAAGAGCTTGGAAACTGAGAAGAGACTGAAAACTGAGGAGATCCTGAGAACTGTTGGTGGAAGCCACGTCCTCTGGTTGAGAAACCGTTTCCACGTCCTCTTCCTCTGCTACCACGTCCTCTACCTGAGAAGTTGGATGACCGCATGGTGTGAAAGGCAAGGTGTGGAGTGACATCAGACGAGTTGGAGTAGCCTTGGAGTCAATCCTCATAACCAGTTAGTCGGGAGATCACATTGTCATAAGTTGGTTGAGGACTTCGATCCATTGAGTCTTCGATGACAGTGATTATTGGCTCATAGTCACGACTTAGGCCTCTTAGAGCAGCAAAAATCTTCATCTTCTCACTAACAGGATCACCAATGGAAGCTAACTGATCACAAATGTCTTTAATGCTCTGAAGATAGTCAGACATGTTTTTGTCCAACTTTTCAGAGTTTTGCAGGCGACATTGCAGTTCGAACAGTCTGGAAGAAGAGGTGCGATTGAAGTGAGAAATTAGAGTATCCCAGATCTCTTGAGCAGTTGCAGCGCCAACGACTAGGCGAAGAACATTCTCAGTCATTGAGCCAAGCAGCCATGCCTTAACGACTTGGTCAGACCTGGACCAACTCTCAAAGTCCGGATTGAGAACATCTTCAACCTTCCCTTCTTTGTTGCGGATAGGTATAGTCTTCTCCGGTGATTTGAGGGCGCCATTAACAAAGCCAAGTAGATCTTGAGTTTGGAGAAAAGATTCGAACTGGGATTTCCAGATAATATAGTTTTGCTCAGTGAGCTTTAGAGTAACGCAATTTGAGATGTGTAGTGAAGGAGTAGAGTAGAGGTCCATGTTTCTATCCATGGCTCTGATACCATGAAGAAGATAGAGAGAAATAGAAATAACTTTGTTTACTTATTTCTTCAACCTTAAGTTTCTCTTACAAAGACATAGTGGTTATATAGGGATACAATGTTAAACCCCTAAAGTCTAGATCCTTCCACACTTGTCCAGCTGGTGTGAGTTGTCTTCAATATCACATGATCCTAGAAGCTCAAACCTATTTTGTAATGTCACTGTGGGACCTCCTGCAGTTTCTGTTGATTCTCTGTTTCCTCTGTTTTTGTCTTCTGCAACATTTACCAAACCTCTGACTTGTTCTGTTCTGTCTTTGTCTTCTTTTGCAAGTAAACGTTGGAGTGAGTTGGGTACAGAAGCTGATGGGCTTGAGCTGGACCTGAGTTCTGTTGGGCCTGTATCACAAACCATGTTGTTGGAGGCTGTATCGTTTATAGAAACTCCGTTAGAGAAAAGCTCTCTGCCTTCCGCGTTCTCGGCAGCTATGTACGGCGGAGGTAGCTTTTCTTGTATCACTCATCCCTAAACTCTGTTTACAACATCGTCTTTATCCTTTTCGCATGAGTTCGTCTTGTCAAGGGCTTTACTTTTTTTCGTCGCGGGTTTTGATCGTATCTGTTGGACGACAGATGAAGGTTTAGAGCTATATTGTAGTTGACTTGGGTTCTTCTCTCAAACATGCAAAGCTGGTTACGTTACGCCGGAGAAACCGTTTTCACCTCCCGTAAGTCTTAATTGGTTCTCTCATATTCCTCAACGATCCTTTCAATTCAATTCTGTTTCCATTATTCGTTTGAGGTAAGTTCGTGCGTGTATTGAATGAGAAATAATGATGATGATATATGTATGCATTATTAGGATCTATCAGACTATCCGTATGGGTGTGTGAATTTGAATCTGTAGGGACTAATGAATGTCATGTCATCTTATTACACAGCTTAATTTGGTGTGTTTCTATTATTGTGGTATATGCTTTTAAGACTACGACCCTGTTCGTTACAGTGTCGCTTCAGCTACTCAAATATAACTTTGTTTTTAATGATTTTTGAAATGAGCGACACATGACGTAGAACAAATGGTGAGTAATTAATGATTTTTCAGTTGCCGTGTTAGTTAAAACGGTCGCCGGAAATTGCAGCGACTCGTTTTCCGGAGCTAGCGACAATAAATCTCATCTCCAGTAACTCTTTATTTCTGATCAATCATGATTTTGCCTTCGTTTGCGTCATTTTTTCCGGTTGCTGCAGCTATTTCAGCAACACTCGTCGGAACAGGGCCTACATGTTTGATGTATCCAAATATTTACTCGTATGATGAAATATTGGCAGGTCTACTAGGGAATTTGGATGCGCGGAAAGAAAGGATCAGGTTTTCTCATTCTCCCTACTAGATAGTTGATTCAGGTTAGTTGAACACGCATTTATATTATTATAATGATTCTATTTGAACTTAAATTCATTATTACAAATTTGATATTTTTACTTAAATATTGTTAAAAGATGGTCAAATTAGTAAAAGAAATTTAAGTGTTAAAATTGCAATACAATGGAGAATAACCGAACTTGGTGTCCTATCCATTGCATCGTCTTTGGTTCGTAAGTTTGGCATCACTAGTTCAATCTTTTTTCAAGTATTGTAATTTTAATATTTAAATTTTTAATACTAATTCAACCAAAAAAACTAAAATAGGAAATTCAACCACTGTATTTCTAGAAAACAAATTATCACAAACTTTACCCACTAATTAAATATGGTTATAAATGATTGGATTAATAAAAAAAATTTGAATGTTAAAATTGCAATACAATGGAGAATAACCGAGCTTGGTGTCCTATCCATTGCATAGCTTTTGGTTCGTAAGTTTGGCATCACTAGTTCAATCGTTTTTCAAGTAAATGTAATTTTTAACATTTAAATTTTTTAATATTAATTCAAAAATTAAAAATTCAACTACTATATAGTATAATATTTTAAAATATTTGTTTTTCTACAAAATTTATACACTAATTAAATTTGATTATTAAATTATAATACAATAGAGAATAGCTGAGCTATATTTACTATAATTAGTCAATATACAGAGAAGAAATGAAAGGTAAAAATGGAGAATGAAGTGGACGTATATTTTTTCCACCATAATAAATATTATGAAATATTCTCAATCTAACCTAATCCAAAAACTGAAACTGCTGATTGAGTCGATTGAGTTACACATATTTTCATCATCATATGATTTTTCTTAGGGTATCATAAAATTCAATAGATGGAAATCGTCTAAAAACAAATGTATGTATTGTTGTTAGCTGAATGTCGAGAATAGTTGCGAAGTTCCCATCCGTTAGGTAAAAAAAATAATCTCAGTGTAAATTGAAATTATCAACTGACAAAATCTGAAATGTGGCCCAACTTAAAAGCCCAAAAAGGTTGAAAAGCCCAAAAACATTCTATATCCATCTTTCAACACAACCTACAAAAACAGTTCACCGGTTTTCGTGTAATTGCGGAAGCTTTTTTTTTGTCAGAATGGAGGAGGAGAAACCTTCAGATAAAGCAGAGAGTTCAGAGATTCTGGGGGATTGGGATTCAGCTCTTCCGGCGAATTCCGAAGAAAGAATCGTGATGGTCTCTGTTCCCACTTCACCGGGATCTGTTGATGCGACATCGAATCAGCCGAAAGAGATCGAATCTAGGGTTTCGGAAAAGGAAGGAGCTTCGACATCAACTGCTGCCGGAAGGAGAGTGTTGCCGCCGTGGATGGATCCGTCGTACGAATGGGGTGGTGGGAAATGGAAAGAAGACGGAAGAAAGTTGAAGAAGAAGAAGAAGAAAGAGAAAGAGAGTGATGAGATTATACCTTTTAAGGAAATCATTGAAGCTCTGCTTCGAAACTCCGGTGACAATAAGGTTGAAGACAAGGAGGGGGTTAATCATCAAAATCGGAGCTGTGTTGTTGACATGTTGAAATCAATGGGCTTAAAGTTTCCTTAGTCAAAACTTTTGGGGCCTTTTTTTTTTTTTTTTTTTTTGTTTACTAATTTTTAATTTTATCGGCTTTTTTAGTTTTTTTATTTATTTTGCGGCAAGTAGGTTAACTTTTTTTCAATCTTCTAAAATCTAATTTCTTGAATTTTCCACTTATGACCTAAGTAAGTATGTAAAATATGCAAAGTGTTAAAATATGTACGTATTTTGTAACAATTTTCTGGAATTTCTTAAATTTTTTATCGGATAAAATCGAAATCACACAAAGCGTAAGAGCAGAGCTGATGATAGACATGAACGGTCTCAAAACATGGACGTTTCATTTTCCTACTTTGTTCTGTAATAAGTTATCGGGACTAAAATGGTATAATTATTATAATAACCAAGAGAATATCTTGTTGGGCTGGGCCTAAAAGGATGAAAAAGAAGGCCTAATTGTCGTAATCATGCGGCGTAAGTTAGTAAGAGATGCTTAGGATAACCAAATCCACATCTGCTACTAACTTAAAAAAACAAGGCTCGAGGCGGTTCTCTTATCTGCAAAAACTAGAGACTCCCCCAACAACAAAAGAATTCTTCTATCAAAATCAATGGCTGCTTCGTCGTCTACAATGCAGATGGTTCACACTTCTCGCTCTGTTTCCCAGGTTCCCTACTTAATCCTATACTTTTCGTAAAAGTCTATGCTTTTTATTTTATTTTTAACTCTACCAGCAATGGCGACTACTTTGGTTTAAAGTGGAGTGAGTTGTCTCCATCGGATATTCTCGCTGCTGTTCTTTTGGGGTTTTTGGTCTAAAATCTCTTTTGGTTGGTCTTTTTTTATAGATTGGGTTCGGTGTTAAATCGCAATTAGCTTCCGTAAACCGAACATCTCAATCAGTTTGCTTCGGAGCTCGTTCCTCTGGAATTGCATTTTCTTCGAGATTGCACTATGCATCAAGTTTCCCGCTTAAGCAATTTTCTGGAGTTTGTGCAACCACCACCAAGCACCAGAGAACCGCTTGTGTTAAATCCATGGCTGCTGTAAGATTTCCACACCCAAAAAAACCTGATTTTGTCATCATCAATGTCCTGTTTTCTTATGGATTTTTGTTGATTCTTGAACTTGGTTTTATAGGAGGAAGAAGAAGAAGTCATTGAACCTCAAGCTAAAGTGACAAACAAGGTTTACTTTGATGTTGAAATTGGAGGTGAGGTTGCTGGAAGAATTGTGATGGGTCTCTTTGGAGATGTTGTCCCTAAAACCGTTGAAAACTTCCGTGTCTTGTGTACTGGTAAAGGATCTTCTTTGTCTTTCCAACTGTGTGATGCTGGTCTCTTTGGAGATGTTTAAAGTTTGGAACTTTATATAGTAGATAAACAAAACCATTGTCTAAAAGGAATTTTTGATAATCTTCCAGGTGAGAAAAAATACGGGTACAAGGGTTCCTCTTTCCATCGTATTATTAAGGATTTCATGATTCAAGGTGGTGATTTCACTGAGGGAAATGTAAGTTTAGAAGGTTACATATAAGACTGTTTGTTATTTGATGTTTCTTTCTAAATCGTCTTGTTCGATATGGCCTGACAGGGTACTGGAGGTATTAGTATTTACGGTGCCAAGTTCGAAGATGAAAACTTCACCCGTGAGTATTATGATTTATTAACAAAAAGTAGTTCTGGTTTTGTCTTGTGTTTCTTAGAGGTGTTAATGCTTTTGATTATTCGCATTTGCAGTGAAGCATACTGGACCTGGAATCTTGAGCATGGCAAACGCTGGTCCTAATACTAATGGAAGCCAGTTTTTCATTTGCACTGTCAAGGTGACTCTTCACCTCATCTATAGTTATTCATCTTTCATATGTTTTGCCTTCACAATTTTTTTATTCAGATTTGTTCTTTGATTATCTTCTTGTTGCAGACTCCATGGTTGGATAACAAGCATGTTGTGTTTGGACAAGTCATTGAAGGTATGAAGCTTGTGAGGACTCTTGAGTCTCAGCCGACACGCGCCATGGATGTTCCCAAGAAAGGTTGTAGAATCTATGCTTGCGGAGAGCTCCCAATGGATGCTTGATTATAATCACTATTGATCAGTGTATTGTGATTGCGATCTTTGTTCTGTTTTTTGCTATTATGATGACTGTTGAGGAATTTTAAACCATCAAAAAGCCAAAGATTTTTTATATTCTGGTTCTTTTGTTTCTTTTATTTCGGATACATGAGTTAAAACGTACAAGTAAGGTTCTCTTAATCGATGTGGGATTCATATTATTAGACTAAGCATGGACCATGGCTGCAACTGCGGCTTGCTGAACAATTGGCTCCAGCTTCTCATCTTTGTTGTCTTCCCATAAATCAGGTATTGCTTCTTTTATGTTATGAATGCTGCTTAGTGCATAGTCTGCACCTGGAACTAGCACTGAGTTCCCCACAAACACGGTTTTTAGCCCCGTTGCTTTAGCACTAGCGATGTTACGAATACTGTCATCAAAGAACATCTGAAAACAAAAAAAGAAACAGACGTTTGAGTTTGGTAGCTGGAAACTGTGAAGGATACTTGTTGTGACTTATCTATTACCGTTTTGCGTGGATCAACAATGTCTGCAATGCGAATTGCGGCTTCAAAGGCTTCAACAGAAGGTTTACAGAGGATTTGAGTCTTTGAGTCAGAGGAAGGGTTTAATGTTTCGAAACAAATGATTCCTTCGAAGCAATCCTCTAGACCCAATCTGGTAAGTGCTCGTGTTGCATGAGCTTTGTCTGCGTTAGTAAAGATCTGATGGGAAAGATAAAAACAGAGAATGAGAAAAAGGAGTCAGTGGAGAATTATGAGGAACAAGAACAAGCTCGAAGAAACTTACGATTTTACGGTGAGGCATAGAGAGAAGAAGGTTACGGAGAACTGGATCAGGTTTAAGTTTCTCGTATGGAAGTCTTCCATGGACATATTCATGGAACTCATCGTTGTCAAACTCGTAACCAAGAACCTGCAAACACGCCTCTGTTGTAGTTATTTCGTCTGGTTCGGTTATAAAGAACAACTTGGTATGGTTTAGATGGAGAACTTTGAAATCGCTAACCTTGAGACCAGCCATGGTGGTTCCATATTCTTTGTAAAGATCCAAACACATCTTTGGAACTTCATTCTCTTCAATTCCGAGTTGGTTAAGCATGAACTCTGCAAAATAACAAAGAGAGAGCAAACAAAATAAGAACTTGAGTCGTTAATAGTTAAGCAACATTCGATCTTGAAACGTTAGTCTCTTTACCTTGGATGTTGTTTCGGCAAGCTAGGTTGATTCCGATGCTCAAAGGGTATAAAGTATCGTCCATATCTGCAACAACAACAACAAATTAAAGAACAAAACGTTTTTGATTAATTACTTTTCAGAAATTGCATAGAGAAAAACCAAAAAAAAAGACGTTGAAGGTGATGTGTATATATGTGTGTTACCAAAGAACAAGCACTCGTACTTGGCTGCAAATCCATCCATTTTTCTAATTTAGCAAAAAATGGAAGATGTTAACGAGAGATTACTTAATGAAAGGTGTGTGGGTGAGAGAGAGCTTATGATCAATGTGAAGGAGTTGGCTGTATTTATACACAACTCGAAAAAATATTAATGTATTACGTCTTTTATAACACATAAAATATTTGGTTATTATCTTAATCTGTTATGGTCTTTGCCAATTATCATAAATTTTTAGTTAAATATAAATGTATCTGATAGACAATAATGAAATGAGTTTCAACACTGGTCTATTATTATCTATATCGTTTGGAAAACATACGATAATTTATTTAAATGTTTTTGGTTTTGTCTCTATTTTTATTTCTGTTTACAATGGCTTGTGTATTATTATTAATATGAAATGATTTTCAGAAAGCATGATTGTTGAAGGTGACTTGGCGATGATGATAATGATCCACCATGTTGTTTATATGCTGATGAAAGGCAAATAATAAGATGATGTGTTTAGCATATACTATTATTTATTGTATACATTCGTATAATTTTCTTTGTCATTTCCCACTTTCCGTGACCTGCCATTTTCATTTTCTATAAATAATGCAAACACAAAGGGTAAAATTAAAGGTGAACAGTCGCATATTCTGAAATGTCAAGTGTAGACAGAACACAAAAAAAGGTCAAGTATCATGCAACAAAAAAATGTTTGATCATGAAAAACATAATTTTAATTTTCTTTTATAACAAAAACGTGAGTCTAAAAGTATTGTGATTATAAATCAAAAATAGTTGTATGTTAACCAAATTAAATAAAAAATGATTATCATCCACCATAAAAGTGAATCAAATCTGCATATAAATTAATACAAACGAACGAATGTTTAGCTGATTCAGAGAGCACTCTTTATTATAATAAAAGGTTTAAAAACCTAGAACCAAGAAGTTAGGTTAGCAACATATTTATTGACATGGATCATGTGTTCATTTTCTTACGTCGGGTTATAATTTCTTTTCAGATTCCGTAAAAAAAAAAAAAAAAAAATCATCAATTGTAAATCTAACGTAGTTCAGTGTAACACTGTGCTGAAGCCTGAAAGTTTATAGTATGCGCATTCCAGTATAAAAGTGTAATAATTTACATATTGATTTTCTTAATTAGAGTAAGATTGTTTTTGTGTGTTCTCTAATATTATACTCGCATATAAAAGTTCATAGATATGGGTTTCGTCCGTTGAAACATATATTGTAAATAATAACCAAAATTAGGGGGAAAATAAGTTACACTAGTTAACTTTTCATATAATATATAATTATAATTAGCAACCTTAAAACCTCCAATCTTGATGTCAAAACAAAAAAAGACAACAAAAACAAAACAAGAAAAAATTCTCCAATCAATTTTATTGGGTTTGAAAGGCCCATAGCGTGACCCAAAACATTTTGCGTCCCATATATTTAATTTGATGGGAAAACCCATTAACAAAAAATGTAAGAATGGCATGGGGACTACTTTAATGAGAGACTGCCACGTCAGACCGACAGAAGGGCACGAATAAAATCTAGCAAACGTAATTAATCTATTTTTACGTATTTAATTTAATTAATTGAGAATGTTTTTTTCCGAACAAAAATCTAGAGAACAACGCTAAAAGAGGAAGAACAAGATTTTTTAATCCACAAACATGCACTTGCCACCATTATTACAGTACATAACTATTTTAAGGATTTAAGCATTAATATATTATGTACATGCCAAATAATTGTACACAAAATTGCTAAGAAATTGTATAAATTAGCCACACATAACTACATTAGTCAAACAGTATCTTGCTTTTCCAAATAATAGCAACAACAAAATATATATATATATATATATATATATATCCTCCATATGGTTCTATGCAGGGATTTAAAATGTCAATCTCCATTATCAAATCTAAAAATATTAAATACTCAAATCTGGAAGAAAAAAAATAAAATAAAAAAATAATGGTACATAGTACATACATTAGAGTTTCCTAAGTGAATGAATCTTCCTACTCCAAACAAATAAATACAGATTTAGACATTTAATTCTTCAGTATATTTCGTGACGGAATAAAACTATAAATTATTACAAATCGACGCACGAGAGAAAAAAAAAAGCTTCTTCGTCTGCTTTTTACCCTTTTTTCCATTTTCAAATTCAAATTATTTTTGTCTTCTATGTACTACTGATTAAAAGAGTAAACACATTACTATCGAAATCGATCTCTTAACCAAATTTTCGCGCTCGGTTCGTCCTTCGCTGTATCTCCCGGAGCTCCGGGACTTGGCTTGTTGCGCCGGCGGAGGGATATGAGGAGTCTACTGTTGATTTCGGTGGCCGTGTGCTGGCTATGTTCAGTCGCGGCGGTGGTTCGGAGCGGATCTAGCGATGGTTTCCAGAAACCTAGAGATACTGAGACTGTGATATCGTTGCTGGAGAATAAATTGATGGCGTCTTCGGTTCCTATGGTGCCTCTCACCTTGATTCAGGGAGCTGACTCCAAAGGAGCTGGTACAGTAGACACACTCTCTCTCTCTCTCTCTTTCCTTCTTCTTTAATTGGATTTGAGGATATGCTTGTTGTAGAGATGTTTATCACATTGACCTTCTTAATCCACAATTCGGTCTCGATTTTGGCTTTCTTAGTTGGGATTTGAAATTTAATGGAGTTTGATTTAAATTCTGATGATGATTAGTGGTTTGTTCAACTCTAATTTGGTGCAGTGTGCTTAGACGGGACGCTACCTGGTTACCATTTAGATCGTGGTTTTGGATCAGGTGCTAACAGTTGGCTTATCCAACTTGAGGTTTGTGCATTTTTTACTGCTTGATTTGTGAACAATGCAAGTTTCTGCTATTGAGGATTGACTTGGAAGTAATTAGAAGCTAGATTTCAGTTTTTTTTTTTTTTAACTCAATGAGTGGTTTAGGGTGGAGGATGGTGTAATAATCATAGGAGCTGTGTGTATCGCAAAACTACCCGGCGTGGTTCCTCTAAATTCATGGAAAAAGCTTTGGCCTTCACTGGAATTTTGAGCAATAAACCTGAAGAGAATCCTGGTTTGTCACCATGACTTTTTTATTGTGCAATGTGTGTTATTACTATGAAGCAACTGTATAATATGCACGTTATATTGTATTCATTCTGTTTGTGGCTTGCAGACTTCTTTAATTGGAACAGGATCAAGTTGCGATACTGCGATGGTGCCTCTTTCTCTGGTGATAGTCAGGATGAGGTTGGTCAAACTCAATAGTATATTTTTCTATGAAACCTAGGATTTTGATGAATTCTTCTTAGATCATGTCTTCTGATTTGTTACAATGGCTTTTATGTAGGGTTCACAACTTTTCTATCGAGGACAACGAATCTGGCAAGTGGCTATGCAAGAATTCTTGTCTTTAGGCATGCAGCAAGCAAATCAGGTCTTTGCATTTCATCGAGTCTTATTAGATTTTTGCATTTTGTGCTCAGGTTCATGTTCTGTTTATTGTCTTATCTAATCAGTTGCAAGTGAATATTCATCACAGGCTCTGCTTTCAGGATGTTCAGCTGGAGGATTAGCTTCCATCTTGCACTGTGATGAGTTCAGGGAACTATTACCTAGTTCCACGAAAGTAAAATGCTTAAGTGACGCTGGAATGTTTCTGGACGCGTAAATCTATTCAACTTGGCTTTTCTGTTAGGAATACTATTTGTTCTTTAGAAAAATATCCAAATTTGAAATGTTCTAATGGAAATTGCAGAGTGGATGTCTCTGGGGGCCACTCGCTTAGGAATATGTTCGAAGGTGTTGTTACGGTTCAGGTAATCTCAGATTCAAAATTTGATGAAATGGGCATGACTAAAGTTCATACAACTTACTTTATCTTAAGCTTACTGTAACTCTTATATCCATGTCTCTGTTAATTTATAGAATCTCCAAAAGGACTTGTCCAGTACTTGTACAAACCATTTGGATCCTACTTCGGTATATCTATTTTACTCTTATTAATATCACTATTTCATTAGCAAATTTTTCCAGTAGACAAGGGTTGAAAGAATCTTTTGACATTATCCTTTCCGCCCTTTCTCTCTTCCTCAGTGCTTCTTTCCTCAGAACTTGATTTCGGACATCAAAACTCCAATGTTTCTTCTCAACACAGCATATGACTCTTGGCAGGTAATAATCATGTCTTTCATCTTGCTCATTGCTTCATTCTTCCACAATGTTTGATTCTTGAGAAAACATATGTTCAAACTTTTTCTGTCAGATCCAAGAGAGCTTAGCTCCTCCAACTGCTGACCCAGGCGGCATCTGGAAGGCATGCAAATCAGATCACTTGCATTGTAATTCATCACAGATTCAATTCTTCCAAGGTAAATTTTGAAATTCACGCTTGTTGGTTATCACTCTCTACTCTATCCTGAGTCTGCTCAATGTTGATGGTTCCCACGTCTTTTTTCTTTGCTTACACCAACTAGAATTCAGAACTCAGATGGTGCTTGCTGTAAACTCATTCTCCACATCTGACCAGAACGGTCTTTTCATAAACTCTTGCTTCGCGCATTGTCAGACTGAAAGACAGGACACCTGGTTTGCTCAAGATTCTCCCCAACTAAACGGAAAGGTAAACATTGCTCCTCCAAAACCATTCATGCGTTTTCTATCTCAATGTAGCAACTAGCAGTCACCTAATCACAAGTTTGTTAAAACTCTACTCATAATTGTCTTTCTATCAGAGAGTCGCGGAATCTGTAGGTGACTGGTACTTCGACCGAGCAAAAGATGTCAAAGCCATTGACTGTCCTTATCCGTGCGACACAACATGTCACAATCTGATTTTCGAGTGAGTAAATCGTTGAAACCCATATCTTTGATTCTTTCAAACTTATTGCTTGGAAATATCCTTCCATATTTATCCTAACTTCGAAATCTATAACATTTGTGTATCTCAAATGAGAATCATTTTGTTTATCGATTCAGATCATAATTTATATTTTTGTGACCTCGTTGTTCTATTGTAATAAGCTTTCTTTTGATGTTTATCAATTTTTTCTTCATATATATTCTTTGTGCAGTTTTAATCCGTCAGCTCTAGAGATCTCAGCTTCTTCAAGGTTTTGTTTTCCTCTCTTTAGAGCCTCTCTGGTCCTTCTAGTGTTGACAAAACTCATCCCCAGATTCTTAGTTTAGTAGGTATAGTGAAACACTCATTTTTTTCATACCTCATTATCTATAAACCATTGTCGAATCTAGTTAGTGACAAAATCCATGTCATAACATAGAATAGAATATCAAAAAGAGAAAAGAAAAAGAACATATTCCTTTATTCATTGGACTCTTAACACAAATCGTCCGAATCTCAAAAACCGATCATGAACTCTTCTTCTTTTGAGATGTCCCTTTTTGTTGTATTTTGAAATTCCAATTGTTAATCACTTTACTTTTCACCTTTTTTGCACCACACTGAAGCGCACGCGAGGTAACATAATGCAGATTCTATCTTGTGCTAAAGTGTTAGATTTACTTAAAATACACAAACTCGATAATATTTCGCAAAGTTATTAATTTACCTGCTCAATGGATGTCACTAGTGACTGGAGAAACTTTTCCATCGTCCATGAAACACAACTATTGTTATCGTATTTACAAACCCACAAAACGAACTCGTGAAATCTCTCAAAACTCACTAAGCAAAAGAAAAAAAAAAAAAAAACATGAAAAGCCCTAATAATCTATTACTTGGATAAAAGTGATCAATACTAAAACAGAGAAGATATATAATTAAGAAGCTTGATGACGTGAAGCAGAAGCTAAAGCCACAGCTTGTGCCCACACCTTCAATCTCGCCTTAACCTCCTTTGGATCATCACCTAATTCAATAACAAACAAACACCTAGTAAATAATTATCTCGGAGACGACAAAATTCAAAACATACATAAAACAAAAAGTATCTATATTTGACTAGTAGTGTTATTTATTTACCGGGACTGGAGATGCGCCAAGTGGCGATGGGTGAGTTGCCGCCACTACTTGTCTGAGTATCGAAATTAGACCCGGTTGACACTGAGATCCGACCCGGAACCGGAACTTCTAGTTCGAACCCGAGATCTCTGCAAGCTTTCACTTCTTCTAACCCCATCCTCAGCGACTTCTCTCCTCCTTTAGCTCTCGTTAACACCGTCAACCCTTCTCCCCCACCGCCGTCACACTCTCCGTTAACTCCTCTTATTTTCTTTTCCCTACTTACCCTCCTTTGCCTCCGCGAATTACACTTACTGCTGTTACTCTCATTCGCATCTAACTTGCCGGAGACTATAAGTTTCCTTCTCCGACGAGATGGAGTCACCGGAAGAGAGTAAAACCCACGCGACTCTTTGTCGGAATCAGACTCTCGAACGTTCTCTTTTCCTTCTCCATCATCGGAAACTTCTCCGTCAGCCTCTGCTCCGTCGACGAAACTCTCCACCGACGTGAAAACACACGAATCTTGCTGATTATTCGTGGCTGCTGCTGCTTCGTCTTCGTCGACGTAAACAGAGTTCGTGCATATAGACAGTCTCGACAAAGAAGAAACTGTCACTAAGCTCTCTTCTAACGCCATGAGAGAGAATTGAACAAGAAGTAGAACAAAAATTTAAGAGACTGACGTTTGGAGTGTCCACACTATATTAGTATCGTTTATAATGGTGAAACTGAGTCAACTCGTGCTTTAACTCTTTACGATCACTTTCATTTATACCCCAAGTATCGGGATTTATGGTAATTACGCTTTTACCCCTCTTTTTGTTTGAAAACTGCAATGGTTTATTTATACTTTAATCCTTTTTTTGGTGGGGTAAATTATCTAAACTCACTTTGTTTGATTCGATCATTACTCAAAATCAAATACTCATCAACATACATATTTGAAAAACGTTGGTCGAATTATACTATTTTTTCTAATTGAAACGTTACTTTATAAACGCGGAGCTTGAACGACTCTCTCTTTTCTTTATTACAGAAAACAAAATCCACCGGAAAGAAGATTTTTATTCTATAACATTAAATGTTTAAACAAGGTAATCACGTAGTTAGTGACCTTTTTTGTCTTCTCTCTTGTCCTTAATACGAGATTGATTATTCCCTACAGTTTCCAAGTTCATCGTCGCGTCGCTCTGAAGAAATAAATAAGTGACACGTGTACCCGGCCCCTTCTTACTTGTAAATGCATAATGCCATAATCCAATATCGGAAGCTTTAACTAATCGACCGTTAATAACATCACTAAGCAACCATATCGTTATCCGTTAACGCGGTATCGGCATAAGATAAAAAAAATTCACGAAACTACCTTTCTTTTAGTTAATAATTTGATATTAATGACACCTATAATTTCGCTTCAACGAGCATATCAAGCTGGTTTGCTAGACTAAATTTGTTGCCAATGTTTAACATTATTGATTCGGGATATCCAAAACCAAGTTCGTCGCAATCGAATCGAATCAAAGCAAATCAATTTTGTTAATATTTGTTTAGCGGCTACACGCACTAATTAAGCTAACCTATAATTGATATAGACCACAAAGCTGGACTGAAAACGGATATAGATATCAACATCAAATCAATAACTAACATGCAAAAATCACGTGACATGTTATAATTATCCCAGACCAAGATCAGTTAAGCCATTACAACGTCTATATTTTTTTGTGTGTAGATAAACATGTATATGTGTATGGAATTTGGATTGCCTCAGCCCTCAGGTGTGTGCTGTGTGGTGTGCATAGATAAAACATACTATCATTGTCGTAATTAGTATAACGCATTTACTCTTGGCATGGACGGTCCTTCTTGTCTCGTTTGTGTCTTTCACACTTTTCTTTTCTAGTTTCACACTTCTTCGTGTGGATCCGATCTCACTTTTATAAATTGTTTTTGAGCATTTTCATAATCACCTAAAGAAAAGACAAATTAGTATTACTTGACTTTCATATTTTCAATTGTTTTCTAGAAAAGAATAATGAAAAAGATATGAGCGTGTGTCAAGTGTGTATTTTGTATTAGGTCATCTAATGGCCGGCCCATTGTACGTTTTACTAAGGTTTTTTAAAATATGATTTGGTCGCTTTCTAGTTAATTGAATAATTCTGAGTTTGGAAAAGATAAATTAAAGAAGAGGAGCTTAAGATTTTTAAGTTATATGATGGTGGATTTGTTGTTGAAACAAGCGGAGCTACCATAGCCGTCGGTATTTTGACCAGTCTCGTTAAGAAAGTCAAAGCCTAGTCTCTAACTTATGGGCCGGGCCTAATTCTTAAGATGCATAAACCCATTAATTACCCTGTTTAAAACGTCACACAGTGCTAAAGCGAATATCTAAAACAGCAGAGCATGTGGATTCGAGAACTCCTTTTTTTTGGACTTGGCTTTTCTCTCCGACGACGATCTTCGTATAAAAAAAACTTACTGCAGCGGGAAATCGACTTTCAAATTCGAAGGATTCGGTCGATGATCCTGTAGATTCTCTAGTTTAGAAGTTTCTCATCCCGCATCGCTGTTAATTTTGACCTAAAATTTTTCATCTGAGCGAAAGAAATGGATTCGGATGCTGTGAAGGAGTTCATACGAAGGGAAGTTCCGGATTGGGACGATGAGGTGGTGTCGACGGCCAGATTCAAGGCGTTTAGCGGGCAGAGATACGATTGGGAACCTAAATTTCAGTTTTGGCGCGATTTGATCCTCAAGGTTTCGCGTCAGTTCGGGGTGTTCATCATTGATCCTGTTCAGGTATGGTCCATCGCTTTTTGATTCTAGATGAAATTAGTGTCGTAATTAGTAGAGATAAGTGATCGTTTTTTGTTTCCAAAGGTGAAGAACGCGTGGTTTGAACGAGGAGGTATGACGCCTTTATGCGTTGATCATGTACTGGTGAGTTTTCTGTATTTAGTGGCGAAAGAGTTTTTTTTTTTGTCTTCTTCTTGAGATTGATTACAACAAGTTGCTCGTTTTCAGTTATTGATGCATAGTGAAGGTGATGTGGTGCGGATAAGTGATCTTGATGACCCCGGTAGTGGCCGTATATCTCGTTTATTTAGGACAGTAAGGAACTTAGTGGCTCAACCGTCAGTGAAGCCGGGAGAGATTCTGGAAGATAAACTTGTTATTGTTCCACTCTTGAAGGTGCCTCTGTGTTCCTTGTCACTTTTAACCATCTTTTTTTTTTCTTGTTTTGAAGTTTAAAAGGTGCGTCTGGTTGGAATAATGATATGTAGGTGTGGTAAGGGTCTGGCGATTTAATTAGATACATGATTTATTATGTGTGAATATGTCTTGTAATGATTGATATTGAAAAGACTAGCTATCTTGTAATGTGTGAGCTGACTATATAAGTCTTCAAGCTATCTTTTATAGGTGGTTAGTATCCTTTGTATAGCTCGTTTGCTAATAGGTGAAGAATTTTCAGTTTATTGTACATGCCTGTGGCTCATATAAGCAAGTCTTTGTAATGTCTAGGAGAAGGCGGCTGATGTGGTGAATATATTATCTGAGGGACACTGGACTTCTACTTGTGTTGTCACTCTGAAGAAGTTCCGGAGTTTGTGCAACGGTTCGAATGAGGCATCAGCTGTTTTGAGTCACTTGTCAGGGTGTGGAAAGGCGCATAAAATCTCTATCAATCGGGGAGAACTGATTGAGGTTGGTTATTTATGTATCTATGATAATGAGATTTGTTAGTTAATTAGTATAGAATCTATGAAGTTAAAATGAGTACGGTTCCTTGAGATATATCTAGTCAATAAGGCATGTTAATATCTTGCTTGAATTTTGATGTCCAAGAAGTTTCTCGTTTAACTACACATTCCAGTGAAGATATAAAAGAAAGAGACCAATTTGACAAGTTTTGGAAATTAGACTTTGTTCAGGTCAAGGCTTATGCTCAGTGTCCGAAACCAATATACTTATGCTTTGCAGGGTGTTAAAGTGTCCATATCAAAAGCAGCACTTCCCAGCATCTCAAAATTAGACTGTGACATTCTGCACTTGCTAAGGACTACAGAAAAGCTTCAAGATCAACTTGAAGTGATGGACCAGCGTTGTGAAACGTAACACCTTCTGATTCTTGATCTGTTTCGAAATGGTTTAAATTTCTCGTACATTGATCATACCTATGGAAAAAATATTTTAGCTTTACTTTTTCATATATGGTTAAATAGATTGTATTTAAGTGTATTTGAATCGTTTCCCCTTTTTTAGGTCAAAGAAATCAGCGCTGTTATCTCTAAAGTCTGGACACAAGAAAGTTGCTCTAAGGCATGCAAGGCAACTGAAGCTGGCGACTGAGAGCAGAGAAAAATGCACTTCACTTCTGAACAGAGTAGAGGAAGTGTTGGATGCGATAACAGATTCCGAGTCGACGAAAATGGTAAACCCTTAGGAGAACTTGTCATATTTGGGTCTATGTCTATGTAATAGTATCAATCATGGAGTTAGAACTATCTCTGTGTGTTTGGCAGGTCTCAGAAGCAATCAAAACTGGAGCTAAGGTTATGAAGGACATCAAAATCAGTGAAGATGAAGTTCATGACTATTTGGAAGAACTTGAGGAAACTATTGAATCACAGAAGCAAGTAGAAAAAGCTCTTGGTGAGTGGTGTTTTGTCATTTAAACATACATACACGATTACTCCATCCACTTTTATGTTTAACTAGATTCATTGTTAATGTGGCAGAGTCAGCTCCATATCCAGATATTGATGAAGAAAGTATCGAAGAAGAATTATTGGAATTAGAGATGGAGCTTGAAAGCGAAAATTCCCAAGTCGGACCAGGGACCTCAAATACTGCAGATTCACTGACTGAGATGTTATCAGAGCTTAAACTTGGGAATACGAAACAAACTGAACATACAGCTCAAACTTTGGAAAAGCAAGCTACTGAGCCAGTTCGGATGAAAGATACCGGAAAAAAGATTCTTGAAGCAGCATAGCTGAACAATATACAGTATCTTCATTCTGGTGCGATCTCTTCTCTTCCTGTTGTACTATGAGAGGAAAAGTCACTCAGTGTCATGTAAATAGATTAGAACCGGGTAAAGTTCGTTCTAGAGTACTTGTAAGCTATGTCTTTTGTTGGGATCCTAGAAACAAAAGCTTCACTCCTTTGTGTAAAACTCAAGAGCTTGTTTCATAAAAAGAGCGGAAGCTCATATTTTATTAATATTACTCGCGAGTCACGATTATTAGTCTTATAGCTCCTATCATATATGTTACATGATTTACAAAAGCTGGCACTACAAAAAAGAGAAACTTGAGGAGATCCTTTCATGGTAGTTGTTCTGATGTTGTAGTGTCTTGTGGATCTGTACGATTCATCTTGAGATGGCTCTAGTGTTCTCGAGAAGAAGAAGGCCATGAATCAGCAGGTAACTATCACCACTCTGTTTACTTCATCTGCTCACGGGTTTACAGATTTTTTATCAGAGAGAATTCCTCCATCTGTTAACGGTCCTTGATTTCTTGTGTAGGGTGTTGCACCATCTGAATTTGACAAAAATGTGGGGTTTGAAATTTGGTTAGGGAAAGTAGCACACGATGGCGGGACAGATTGTGGGGAGCATTGTTCCGTTGTAGTGAAAGGAGGAGCAGAGTTTTGCATTGGCATTAGTCCAGGATGGTTGAGAAACGTTAGCGTATTAGCTGAATTATTAATCCCAGGCAAGCCTGCTCCTAAAACAGGCGCAGGCCGAAACTGTGATGCACCCATTTGCATTCCCATACCCATTGCTACACTCATCTGCGAGTAATGCGACCCTAATGGCAACATCATTGATGGTGTAACAAATCTGTTACCCATCGTCATCATCTGCAACCCCTAGATTTATACAGGTTAAAACAACATTCTTTAGATTGAATTTGTTATTTGATTTATTATTATTATTATTATACCTGAACTTGAAGTTGAAGATTCGTCATATAATTGATTGCTTCATCCAACATCGATTCGTTGTCGTCCTATGAACAACATTGAATATATAGGGTAATGTAAGTAATGGTGGAATAACCAGAAAGCTTTTGATCTCTTTCGAAATAAATAAAAAATTTTGGTTCTTATGACAAACCTTGTGATAGTTAGGTAGTAGATCCTGCAAAGTACGCAATTTCTTGTTGATATCGTTTCTTTGCTTCTGTTTTTCCACAATAGTATTATATACCGATGTATCAGATTCAGTATGCACTATTTTGCTTTGTAGCTTAATGAGATTACTTACTCTTTCAGGTGAATCATAAGCTTCTGCATTTCGTTTTCTTTTGACCAATGCTTTTCTTGTTCTTGCAGGAACTCGTCGTGGCCTCGCATCATCTGTCTCGTCATCTAGACTCTGCGTTGAGACAAAAAAACTGTCTTCAGACAGACAAGAACCTAACAGATAAACCAAACCAACAAAATCTGTGAATCAATCCACATACACTGCTTAGATACGTGGATGCTTCACTGTCTTCAGTGAAACCTGCGGAGGAGGAAGCGTCAAATTCCGATCCAACCGTCCTTTCAGCAACCACAGATTGCTCATCAGGAGGTAGAAACTTGATCTTCTTTCGGTTATCATAATCAACCATCACCCTCTTTGATGAAGAAGATTTCAAAGTCTCAATTAAAGTTGAATCATCAACATGTTTATTGGTTTCCAACATGGTCGTTTCAGGAAGAGCAGCAACAACATGATTTTGTGGAACAACCTGTGCGTCTCCGATGGCACCAACAACATCATCATGGATGATGATACTCTTCATGAAATCCTCGTTATACTCGGCCTCATACAAATCCATGATTGTTTTCGTACGTTGATTGTGGATAGAAGAAACGTTGGATCTTTGGCCCTTGGCAAGAATCTGGCCATTCTCAAACACAAGCTCCATATACTGTTGATCGTTCAACCTGCAAAACAATAATCACTAGGTAAGAAGATCATCTACATAAATATATATACATGTGTGTGTGAGAATCAAAATAGAAGAACTTAATTTGGTATGAAGGCTGATGATGGGGAAGTCATATTTGTTGTTGTCTTGTTGAATGATAAGGCTTTTTGTTTTTTACTTCAATGGAAAGGAAGTAAGTGAAAGCTAATCTTTTCTTTTGTTGTTGTTGTTGATCAACTTCACACTTCTTCTTTCTTATATTTTGCTTTTGTTTCCTTTTCCCTTTTATTTTCTTTCTGTTATTATTATTATCTTTTTTAATTTATTTTTCTCAGGTGCAATTAATTTCTGAGTACAGTAGTACCACTGTTCATATATATAGTTTTTTCTACTATATATATATTTCGCATTAGAAAAAAGGGTTATTTCTCAATGCAAGGGAAGGGACTATAGACTATAGACTATAGAGTAAACAAAAAAATGAGATTAAATATATATATTATGTACATGAGTCAGAAATATCAGATCGCGCCACAACATAGACAAAATATCTTTTGTAAACATCAATGAAACAAGATATCTTTTGCCCAAAAAAAAAAATATCAATCACGTGGGCTTTTTGCTCAAAAAAAAAAAAAAAAAGACAAGATATCTTTCGTAAACATCAATGAAACAACAAACCACAGTTTCACAAATCGATAAAAAAAATGATAATTTTCAACAAACAAAATTATACAGAACGACAAAAGAAGAAAAAGAAAAACAGTAGTTATCTGGGTATCTTGGTCTCCCCCTAAACCCAACAAGGATATCCTCTGCAACCTTACAGCTTTTCCTGGAGAAAATTACCAGTAAACTTCACTCGTGGACAGTTAAATCTCTTTCGTTTGCTGGGAAAATCAGATTAATCTCATCTGTCGTTTATGGGATGGTAAATTTTTGGAGCAGTGTCTTTGTGTTGCCTAAACACTTTTACGCTAAGGTGGACTCTCTGTGCTCGGCCTTTCTCTGGAAAAATAAAGTGGGATCAGCTTCAGGTGCCAGGGTGGCATGGAAGGACATATGCAAACCC
The DNA here is from genome assembly GCF_030686135.1 of Camelina sativa. Taxonomy (NCBI): domain Eukaryota; kingdom Viridiplantae; phylum Streptophyta; class Magnoliopsida; order Brassicales; family Brassicaceae; genus Camelina; species Camelina sativa. Next base: position 690,676 of record NC_141895.1, on the reverse strand, counting down.
AAAGAAGAGGGTGGTCTTGGCATCCGCTTGCTTCAGGATTTTGAAGTTGTATTTAGGCTGAAGCAGATTTGGAATTTTTTCTCCAATTCAGGTTCCCTTTGGGTAGCTTGGCTAAAGGAGAATGTTTTCCTCAGAAAGGGTTACTGGCAAACATCCGAAGCAAGTCGGTTTTCCAAGGTAGTCAACAGCATGCTACAGTTAAAGTCCACAGTGGCTGAGTATCTTAAATGCAAAGTGGGTGATGGTGCCACAGCGTCCTTCTGGCATGACTGTTGGACAGACTTTGGTCAGCTTAGCACTCATCTAGGCGAATCCGGGCCACAACAACTCCGCCTTAGGAGAGATGCTAAGGTAATCGATGCTGTAAGACAAGGGAACTGGGCTCTACCTGCCGCTCGTTCTGATAATTCACAGGCTTTAATGGTGGCTCTTACATAAATGTCTCCACCTGATCCGTCTAAAGGTAGTGACTCCTTCCTGTGGCGCAACGCTGCAGGGAACTTCCGACCTTGTTTTTCATCAAAGGAAACCTGGGAGCAGATAAGGAATCATGGTATAAATGTTCCTTGGGCCAAGGTAGTATGGTTTAGGGAACATGTGCCACGATTCTCCTTCATCACCTGGCTAGTCTTGCTAGCTCGACTTCCTACTCGCGACAGGTTAATTAGATGGGGCATGTCTATCCCAGCCGCTTGTGTCCTCTGCTCTCATGGTGTGGAAAGCCATGATCATCTCTTCTTCGAGTGCTCTTACTCGAAAAGCATCTGGGAATTTTTTGCTTCCAAATTTATTCCTCATCCTCCGTCAACCTCGCTTGCAGCTACCACCTGGATTCTTAACATAACTCAGCCGCATTCCCGCAATATTACCACCGTTCTCAAGCTCCTCCTGCAAACGGTGATCTATCTCATCTGGCAAGAGCGAAACGCAAGAATCTTCTCCACCGTCTCACCGTCGACCGCACCATGAGAAACCGCCTCCTCTCCTTTCCGGAGTCCACCTTGCAACGTCTTTCCCTCCTCCAATTTTATTTTAGTCGGTTAAGCTATCCCCTGTAATTATATATAATTTTTTCTCTGTTTTATGTTCCTATGATAATGGGCTAGATTGTATTTAGGTTGTATCTTTTCAAATGAAATCTTCACCTTAAACCAAAAAAAGAAAAACAGTAGTTGGGAAGAGAGAGAGAGAGAGAGAGAACGGGCCAAAAAGCCCACGTGATTGTGGGAAGAACAATTCACAGTACAAGGACAAAGAGGAATGGGCCGGGGCCCACCAAAAAATATGAGAGGGACCCATGAGGGGGTGTTTTGGCAGCATTATTCTCTTCAGAAAGGGAAAAGTGGGACAAGTCATAAAAGTGGTAAAAAAAGAAAAAGGAGAGCGTGAAGTTCACGTGAAAGTCACGTGGTTCTTTTGTACCTTTTTTTTTCCCTTGTCCCCTTCTGCATTTGTATTTAGACATTTGTCCTCTCCAATACAGTGACTCACTCCCATGCAGTTTTTTTTTTGTGCTCCCTCTTTCTGTCATCTACTCTTTTTTGTACCTATTACATAATCTTTGGTGTTCTCAGACTCGGCGGAGGTTCGAACTTCAAAGTACATCGCAAACACTTAACCAACGTAGTAACCGGTCGTCAACACAAACCAAGCCGACACAAAACTAGTTTGACCGTTAAAGAGTTATTCCCAAAAAAAAAACGAGAGTTTATCGTACTTCAATATTATTATAATAGTATTTCAGTAGACTTGTATTAAACTGCAAAGTTATATTAACGAGTAAATAACAAAAGTCATCTAACAAGCACATGCACAAATTGTTTGGGCCTATATAGAGGCGTATAAAGGCTTTTAACCTTGTCAATGTGAAAACAACAAAAAGAAAACTAAATACGCATCGACAGGGGAGAATCAAATGTCATTTGGAAAGAAAATGAGGCCAATAAAGAGTCCAAATTTAAAGGCAAACATAATGTCACACACCCACACGTATCATTATCATGTTTTAAGATTTTGGGGAATTTCTTTTACAAAAAAAAAACAAAACCAAATCAATCACGGGGTTAGCGCGTAATCTAAAAAACCCCAAATAATTGAAATAAAATATAGTATCAATACTTCTATCAAAAGGCACGCACGTAAAACCTCAATAGTAGTAACACGCACGCACACACCCCGTATCTTGCTTTTACCTAGTTTCCATGCATTTTCATATACCATTAATGTATTAATTAGAGCTTAAACAAACTACTAGTATAATACTTAATTACATGAAAATAACATCACTAAAGTGGGTGTATTCAACTTGACATTTTAAGTGATTTATGTGAAATTTACAATTTTTATGTTATTCAATTATAGATTTTAAAAAATCCATTAAAATCCAATGTTATTGAACTGATGATTTAAAAATCTACTTCAAAATCCTATGTTATTCAAAACAGTTCTATTGATTAGGATTTTAATAATTTTTAGGATTCTGGAGAATTTGTTTAGTTAAAAATACAGAAATCCAAATTTCATGGTTTTAGGTGGGATTTGAAAGAAATTTACAGAAAATCATATGAACTTTCCTAAAATCTATCAAAATTCTAAATTTCCTAAATCCCATCACATTCTCCAAAATCATCGTTTGAATACACCCCCTAATAGTCTAATACTACCTCATTACATTGCCCTCCTAGACTACTTTAGACTTTTGAGACCATATCTAACTCTTCCTCTACTTTCTAAACTTTCGATTTGATTATACAAAACATGTTTTCGCTCCCGTTTTAAGGGGAAATCGATATATACATACCTCTTCTGATTTTTGCACCGACCCAATAAGATCATTGTAAACTTTAGTAGGGGTTAGGTATATATACTACTACAACATTCATTTTCTTCCTTTTTTTTTTGTCAAAAAGGTAATAAGAATTTTTTTCATCAAAAGTTAACATTGTTGAGTTTTGAAATAGACACAATTTCTGGATCGGAAGTAGTACGATTTATTCTCATAATAAATAATTAAAAAAATGTTAAATTTTGTTGCGATTTTAAATAGTATTATAGATGAAGATTCAACCAATAAGTATTGGAAAAAAGGTTAAATATTTTGCTGTTTGCATTTGAATTTTTAAACTAAATGATGTTTCTAAATTGAATTACACGCTATTTTTTTTTTTTAACTACACGCTATTTGGTTCTAATTAAATCAATGGTACTTTCCCATAAGGTATATACTGTACTACTTACTACTTGATTTCTTATTTCTAATTACTACGCTATTTGGTAGACGTAATTCCACAATCATTTCTTTATCATAATAACAGAAAAGAGATTTTCTATAAAAAACATAGAGCAAACATATCTCGTAAAAAGAAATAACGGGAGTAGTTTTGAAGTCATTCATCACTCGTCAAACAGAAGATCAGAAGGCGTATCACTGTACTGTATAATGTGTTGTACATATTTATGATATAGACACTTTCCTTATTGTTTAACCGCAAATAATTTATATGTTAAACCTAAAATATACTAGAGGAGTGGTCAAAATCGATCTCTTTCTCTTAGTATAATATTTGGTCTTGCATATTGGTATGGTCAACTTTGTAATAAAAAAAATAATACTATAAAGATAAAGAAACAGAAAACGAGAAAATGGAATGAGTTGGCTAACAAGGGAGGCTACAAAAGAGTCACGAGGCATGCAATCATCCTGATTTGAAGCCAGCCCATGTTTTTACTGACAAGCAAACACATTGCAGTAAAGTCGAGTTATCATAATTTATGATGAACATAAAGTAAATTATTAGATCTTTTTTTTCTCTCAAAAAAGAGGAAAAACTATCTTACAACTTAATGATTTATAAAAGGACCAGACATTATCATTAAATCTTGAAACTAAAAAACTATGAGTGCCTTGAAATCTGAGAGTCACTACTGTTTTCCTTTTGAAATATTTTTCTCCGAGACCTCATTCTCCATTTTCTTTATATTTTAAACTGCTATGATTTAATTTGCTTATAATTGACTCCTTTTTTTATCTACTTCAATCTTACAATAAATCGACTTCCCTTTATATCTTGCTTTTTTTTTTTTGCTTTTCGCTTTCATAAAGTTTATACCTATCCATAGAAAATACTGACCAAATACATGAAACATATTGGTAATCTAGAAACAAAAACGAAAGAAGAGTAGACGATAACATTAAGTATATATAATGAAGGGGACAAAAAAATGGTGTAGAGAAAGGTTTGAAGAAGAAAGAAAGAAAGAAATAAAAGTGAGGAATGGTGATGATATTGGTAGGGGTGGTGGGGAACATATCTCTTCTTTATCTTTTTTCACTTGTTTTTTTCCTCTCTCTAAAAATCATGTTAACCGTTTTTATTTTTTGGTTCAAGCTACCCATTTCTTTTTCCCTTCTTTCTAAAATCTATATTTGCTTCTTCAAACCAAACGGTATCTACGCAATAAATGTCGATTATTCTGATAATTAACGTCAATCTTTTAATGTTTCGGCCTTTCGGGTTCAAAAGATTTGTACAGTATGTGTTTCTATTTAGCTAATTGATAATAACACTTTACAAAAGAGTCAAGATCGTATCACACCACTATATGACTTAAGGCCGGTTGATGATTAAGATTCATATATAGGTTTTGTAATTTGTTAAATTTAAATTTTAGTACCATAATTAAAAAATAAGAAACTAGTTGCATGTATATATTGACTTAACTTAGACCTAATCAGAATTAGGTTTAGTTGTAAAAAAATAACTTCGGAAAAAATCTTCCAATTATAAAAGAGAAAACTAGGAGTTCTAATCATATTGATTGGCCATGAAGAAGCTATAAGGAGTGATTGTAAAAGAGTAGAAGTGGAGGCGACAAAGTGAGCAAACACGTGGAAAAAGGCACGTGACGTGGGGAATGTGAAATGTTGTCGATGGTGTTTACTGTTTACTGTCTCGTGCTTGCAAAAATATATGTTTTCAAGTGTGAGAATTGTGACGTATCCTCAGTCCTTAGTCCATAGGCGAAGCATCTCTCATTAGCTCCTCTCTTTAAGGTTACGCATTCATTACTCATGCTTCCCTTGCCTCCCTCTTCTCTCACTTTTCTTTCTTCTTCTTTTTTTCTCGATCTCTTTATTTGTTTCTTTGCTTCTACTTTATTACATGTAACGTACAAAACCAAGGAACATGCACTTTTTCTGGTGACCGAAGTTTAATATATCAATCGAAAATGACTATACCATATACATATGTTTTATGTTTATATCCAAATGCAATGAATATACACAAATAGAATCTTGATCCCAACCAAAGAGACACAGTTATTAAAGTCACTATTTTGTATACCAGCGACGGATAACACACCAATATGATGTGTTTTGGTCTCTGGCAATTTTTTATATGAAATTTGTAATCATCATATCACACGATGAAGTCTACGGAAGCAAAATATCTGCCTCAATTAAAAATAGATTTCTGATCACGATTTGTAGGAGATTAGCAACAGTTTTATTCACTTTGGTCGATTGTTACACAAAAGGTTCGTAAGATGGTTTAATATTTGGAAAAAAATATAGTAGTGGTTGGACTTGACCATAGATGCTAATGCTATAGCTTTATGATTATAAGATAAACTGATGCTATAGCGACGTGGATTAGAATCATGCGAAGCCCAAACTCTTGTCATGCTTGGATACGATGGAATCCACGTAGACTTTTTGTTTTTTTTGGGGTCATAATTAAAGAACATTACTTATTAGAGAGTTGATGACGTAAACGAGACGTGTTAAGCAGTTGATAATTAATCTAACAGACATTTAATTAGAGTAGTATTTTAGTGCTTTGAGAAAAACATTTGTTTTAAAGTGTCTCTCGGTTATAAAAGAATGAAAACCCTTAATTATGGAAGTGGTGTTTGTCGAACCCACGAATGCATCAATGCGCGTCACGATAATCTCATGCATTGAACTTGAATTAATTTAGGCCGGATTAATGAATGTTTTTCTAACAATTTAATTTGTACTTTGGTCTATACTGTATTTATTTGAGAAATTATGTTCTTATCCGGTTTACAGCATACTATATATCCAATATAATTTTTTAAAAATCTAAGGCTAGCATTTGATTTTTATTTTTCATTATATATTGCTATATGGAGCCAAATAAAGCACACGATCTTACTCATTTACATATTTTTTAAAACAGATAATTCATTTAATCAGATAACTAAATTAGTAAAATCCAACACTAATCCTAGTACTAGTAGTATTTATAAGAAATCAGACCGTCTTTTTTTTAGTAAGAAAAAACAAAAGAGTACTAGGAGTCGAGTATTTACTACACATTGAAACAATCAAAAATTAAATTAGAACACACCCAGCAAAAAAATCCGAGCACAAAGTCAAAACCAACATTTTGACCAAGTGTCCGACTGACACGTGTAATTTGTCTGCTACATGGACAACATCTTTAACAACACTGTCTCATCATCCCACCATCTCCAGTTTTTATTTAATACTATAAAAACCTATACTCCACTTTATATCAGAAAGACCATTACAATATTACTTCTTCCTTCTAAGCAATATTTTATTTCGAACAAAAACAAAAAAAAATTCCTCGTCTATATATATATATATAACACACACGTTCAAATCATTAATCACTTGTTTTAGATAAAATCATAGAGAGAGAGAGAGAGAGAGAAAAGAAAAATGGGAAGAGGGAGAAGCTCACCGTCTTCATCGATAGAGAGCAGCTGCAAAAGCAACCCGTTTGGTGTGTCTTCGAGTAATACTCGGAACCTAAGCACGGACCTGCGGCTCGGACTCAGCTTCGGATCATCGTCGGGACAGTATTACAACGGTGGAGAAAACCATGAATATGGTGGAGTGGGTGCGGCTGATGAGGAAATGATGATCATGGAAGAAGAAGATCAAAACGAGTGTAATAGCGTCGGAAGCTTCTACGTGAAGGTGAACATGGAAGGAGTTCCTATCGGAAGAAAGATCGATCTTCTATCTCTTAATGGATACCATGATTTGATCACAACTCTCGACTACATGTTCAACGCCTCAATCCTTTGTAAGTCTTTATATCCACACACAAACTCACATATATCTTTTTGCATGTTGACTAATACTATAGTTTAGTATTGTTAAGAGAGAATTATTTGATTATTTACCCGATTACGAATGTAACGGATCAGAGTAAGATCATATAATTAAATATAATAGATACCCTTCCAACAACTAGTTATATTTCTTTGCATGTAGACCAAAACCATTATTTATCATAAAGATGGTAAATAAGAGAGAAATCTAATGGCAATAATTTGTTAAAACAGGGGCTGAAGAAGAAGAGATGTGTAGTGAGAAGAGTCATGTACTAACGTACGCAGACAGAGAAGGTGACTGGATGATGGTTGGAGATGTTCCATGGGAGTAAGTACTGTTTTATTTATCTACTAATCTCTTATTAAAAATTTAAATTTTAATACAAAGGACATAATGATTATGTAGAAATCTAATTAAGGGGACTTAATTGATTTTTGTAGGATGTTCTTGTCTAGCGTGAGAAGACTGAAGATCTCAAGAGCTTACCACTACTGATGTTTTAAAAAAGCAAAGGTGTTGAATCTAGGATTGACCAATACAGTGGTGGGGAAAAAGTTAGTTTTGTCTGATGTAAATCACTTGTTCAAGATTTTATTCAAATTTTCGTTTCTAGTCTATGAATTACATTATATAAAAATCGGTTGTAACTTGTAAGGAGGCAATTTTTTCAAACAAGTTTTAGCTAATGCAGACCTTTTAATTAAGTTCACTAATCATTCAGAATGTATATGTTTTTGGTTCATTAGTACTAGTTTTAGTCACAGAATATTAAGTAACAAAGTAAAATTAGTTTAACCAAATCAAGACAATTTCCATCTCCATATCAATTTCTATTACTTTTACTGATTAAACAACAATGATATACAGTTAAAGTTTTGTTATAGTTAATGAAATTGAGATAGAAAAATAATTGTCAAAAAATTCCAGAAGACTCTGTCGGAGATATTACACTTGGTTTCCGCTCACCAAAGCATTAAAAAGCCCATACAAAAAAAAAACAAACAAAAAAAAAGAAAGAGAAAGACAACAAAAACTCTTAAGCCACTCTGATTATTTTTTCTCACTGCACACAAATTTACAAATTACAACAAAACAACAAAAACAAGAAAGCATCACTGTAAGAAAACGAAACCTCTGAAGGAAAAAATTGGAAGGAGATATCGAAAGAGGTTTCTTTAGAATCAAGCAAAACTTGACAGTAACTTACCAAGAAAGCAACCATGGTGATCTACTTAAACCACTTGATATCTCCAGATGATTATTTTCCGATAACCCGAAACAATCAGACTGATGTTCCGGGAATATACTCTCTTTCAAAGAATCACAAGTAAACTCCGGCGAAACCCACTGTGAATAACCTCTAACATTTGAGCATTCCCATGGAGACTTCTTCGATTTCTTCTTCAATGTAAGAGTGACATTAAGGAAACATATATTCTTGAACTCATCTCCATCTATACCTTCAAGAAGACCCGCAACACCGATTCCACCGCCATGAACATTCTCAAACGTTATTTTCTCGATAACTGGGAGCGCTTTGGGATCAAAATTTTCATCAGGATGTTCACCGTACTTGCCCGTGAACCTTATCGCTTTCTTTACATTATCGAGCTTCACGTTGAAGACGTGAACGTTTCTGACATACCCTCCTCTTCCCGGAGAACTCTTGATCCTGATCCCAGTACTCGAATTGAATAAATGTAAGTCTTTGATATATACTTCAGATACACCTCCTGACATTTCACTTCCTATTGAGACTCCTGAGCTTGAAGTAGTTTGACCTGTTAACCTATTGATCTTGATCTTGGAGCTCGGTCTTGCGTATGATATTCCATACTCATCCCATCCGCTTTTTATCGACACTAAATCATCTCCGGTAACTATGTAACAATCCTCTATGCAAACATTAGTTGATGAGTCTGCAAATTCAAAACAAAAAATCCCAAAGGTAATGAGAAGAATAATTTCAGACTTGAAAACAGTACTTTTGCTACATTTGACAAGATAACTCACCTGGATCAACTCCGTCTGTGTTTGGAGATTCAAGCGGAGCCAAAATTGTAAGATTCTTTACAACAACATCTCTGTTCAGACAAAAAAACTTCATATCAGAACATTAGAAAAAAAAAGAAATATTTGGCGGAATTTACAAATCGAATCATGATAAGAGTGAGCTGACCTGCAATAAACAGGATGAATGTTCCAAAACGGTGAATTCAGGAATGTGAGGTTGGAGATGATCAGACCAGTAGAGTTCATGAGCTCAACAAGATGAGGTCTTGTATAGTTTAGCTCTCCATTTCTAAACCAATCCCACCATACACTTCCTTGCCCATCTATTGTCCCGTTCTCGCCTATAATTTTTGGTACCATCAGACAACATCGAAGGCTAACATCATCGGTTCAGTTCATATAGATGCTATACTAGTAGTAGTACCTGTTATGACTACATCTGTGAGATTCTGACCATATATAAGACTCCTATGCCTTTTACCAGGTAATTCTCTTCCACGTCCATACGATGGTAATGGATCAACAACGGGCCAATCCTCTGAGCTCTGAGAATTTAATAAAGTTGTATTAGTGATGATCACAGTTCATATAACAAAGTGGTATATGCTTGCAACTATTGTAAAAGGTGGTAGAGACTTGCCGTTGATCCTAGAATCGTTGCACCTTTATCTAGCCACAAGGTGAGGTGACTGATAAGGTCGAAACTCCCGGTAAGCCACTGACCAGCGGGAACAAAAAGCTTGGCACCGCCTTTATCAGAGAAAGAATTGAGGTAGAACAAAGCATTCTGAAAGGCTTTGGTGTTTAGCGTCACGCCATCTCCAACCGCTCCAAACTCTGTAATGGATACGCTGTGAGGCCGGTGAAGATTCGCTAAATTGGAATATTCACAATGCAGGCTTCCTCCAACACTATTACACCAAGCACCATACAAGGCATGTACTAGGAGCACATACAAGAACTGCAAAACCAAACATATCTCAATCTTTTAAATGGAAACTCTGATAGATATAGCAAACATAAGAAGCACAGTTCGGGGGTGAGAGCCAAACATTTCATCTCTAAAACTTAGCAATGAGCAAAACAGTGAGAACATTTAACATTGTGATCCTATGATGTTCTATCAAGTCTCAAGCTACATGGAAACTCTGATAACAGACACACACTAGAGACACTGGAGGAAGCAAAGTTAGGTGTGAGAACCACATTTTTCACCTCTATAACCTAAGCGAAACGTCAAATCAGGAAGAAAGATGAAATTTTTTGAAGAGTGAATAATAGGATAATAATTTCTCAACCTTTCTGACCAGATTTGAGATCTTGAAGACAAAGATGAAGAGATTTAGAGAGACAGAGAGGATTGGGGATGACAAAAGTTATGTCAAAAGAAGGAAAGAGGGAAATTGTAAAGAAAAAGACTTACAAGGAAAGATCTCTTCATATGAATAGAAGATCTGTGATCTCTCTCCTTCTCCTGGAAACCTAAATTAAAAAAAAAAAAAAAAAAAAAAAAAAAATAAAGATCTTGACAAACAATCTGAGAGATCTTATTTTATTAGGCTTCTTCCTTCACTCTAAGTCACACAGAGATGGTGAAAAAAAATCAAAACTTTTGGAAAGAAATGTTCTCTCTCTATCTCTATCTCATGGTTTGAGAGTAGGCAAGTTGGAAAGAGTGATTAGATGGGACAGTGGTGAGAGGAAACTGGGGAACCCACACTGGACAAGGGAATCATTGAAAGAGACCGTTTGTGCCGCGCCCCCCCCCCCCCGCGCCAAAATTCAAGCAGTAGGTCCATCTCCTCCTCCTACCTTCTCCTCCGTACCCTTTCCCATTATCTTCCTTCCCGTACGATAATTAATGGCGAGATTAAGATATACCAAGAAAAGACTAAAGAGCAAATCTTATTAGAGACTTCTTTTTTTTAAAAAAAAAAGCATAATTAAAGAAGAAGAACCTTCGATGATATCTAGGAGTTCTGGAAATACCTTATTCGATGTTCTGTTACAATGAGACAAATAGGGTCAGAGAGAGAGAAAACTACTACTAGTCTCAACACTCTGTATTATGATCTAATCAATTTTTTTTTTTTCCTAAATTTTGGGTGAAGGAAACATCGTATTTCATGTGATCCGAACTAATAGAAAATTGTATTATATATAAAAAAAATAAGATGAGAAAAATTTACATGAAATTTTCTATTATTCGAAGATTGATTGATTCTGTAGAAAAGAAAAGTTTTTTTTTCTTAACATTAGTATTTTACTAATCTTTATTACACCTTGTTCATCATCAGTTATAATGTACGAAAGGTGTCGTTTCACATATCAAAAATTTAAAGAAGAAGATAACGGATCACGTGTCACGTGGCGTGTGTCTCGTTAGTGAGAGTTGACTCTGCTAATTTTACTTACACATCTTCTTCTTCTTCCGCTTTATATTAGGAGTTTAGATCAAAATACAATTGTGTAAATAATGAGGTTGAAAAAAAACAAAACCATTCCAAAGGAAGGTTGAACCGGAGACTTTCTGAGGTCCGGAGTGGGGAACCACTGGAGTCACTTGGAGTTACTACTGTGTACTTAATTACCCCCTTTTTATTAAGAACCAATTCACCCAACATACCATCATTGACCGGATTATCAGGTGTATTACACCGCTTACGCATTGTTTTTTTCCTTTCTTCTATCAAAAATTACTATTAGTTAAGAGATGATCTTGCTTGTGGTTTGGTTTTGATTCTAAAATACTCATCTGAAAAAATTATGTATATGGTCATGACTCATGAGTATTAAAGAAAAGGAAGAATCTTTGGAGGAACCCAATAAGATAAAAAAAAAGAAAAGAAGAAACAGAGCGGATGGATAACTAATTTTTATCGAGATCATTATAAAATCCTTAAATGCAATCTCAAATAGTTTTTCTTCAGAATTTCAAATCAACGCACAATGCACTTGAGTTGAGGGAGTGTTTTACAACAAAAAGTAAATGAACATTTTCGTAACTAGTAACTCCTGCCCCAGTAAGTCCATTTCTTGGCAGGCTTTCCTGAAGCAAAGCAGAGAGTACCTGCATCCATCGAAAACAAACATACATTGAAGCTTTTTTGTACCAATGGGATGGACTAAATTTTCTGTACAAAAACTTCTCAAAAAGAAATAGTCACTAACCTTCAGGGAGTTCTGGCTGATCAAATGGAGAACACAGGGTTTTAGCTGCTCCAGTTTCACCTTTAGTACGTCCCTTAACGTCTATCTCCACTTCCTGCAACGACGAAATTCATTTGTAAAGGAGTGATAACTACATTCCCTCACAGTTTGATTCCAGAAGATGGAATTAGAGTTTTTTTTTTGTCGTAATGTACCTTTTCATCACACCAGGGAGCTAAGATGAGTTTCTTTTCCTTAAGAGCATTGCTAAACTCATCCCAAGTCTTAATCACTTCAACACATGCTTCCCTCTTTTGTTTTGCAACTTCAAACATGTTTTCCTGGATCTTCACAAGCAGTTCCTTAACATGTTCGACTAAGCCACCTCTTGGGATATCTTCCTTCACTCCGTTGTCACGTCTCACAGTTCTGACCTATGGGGATGCAAACGAGAGATACAACAATTCCGTTTAGCTACATTACAAGTTTACATATTCAAACCAAACATCAGTGTCTTCTTAGAAAACCAAACATCATTACAAGTTCTGACCTATGGCCTATGGGCATGCAATCCAAGTACTTCACTACTATATACTTTCGAAGAAATTGAGGAGATGTTCAACGGACTGACCTGATCATTTTCCAGATCTCTGGGTCCAATCTCAATTCTCAAAGGAACACCCTTCATTTCCCAGTTTGAATACTTCCATCCAGGAGAGTAGTTGTCCCTTAAATCTTCTTCAGCACGAATCCCGGCTTCAGACAGGGCAGATACAGTAGCACTACATGCATCGAAAATTCCTTGGGTATTAGCATCTTTGTAGGGCACAGGGATCACAACAACTTGCACAGGTGCAATTTTAGGAGGGAGTATCAGGCCTTTGTCATCTCCATGAGTCATAATCATCACTCCAATCTATACAAGGTTTAAAATTAAAAAGTTAACAGCTATAGAACGGATGAGGAAAGATTATTTAAAGTATTTACCGTCCTAGTAGTGTAGGCCCATGAATTCTGCCACACCATTGCTGTCTCTCCTTTCTCATTCTCATAGTTGATCTCAAACATCTTTGCAAAGTTTTGACCCAAACAATGAGAGGTTGCACCTTGTACACCACGGCCAGTGTTGGGAATGAAAGCCTATAAAATCAAAGTTTTAATGATTCATAACGAGTAAATCCGCAAGAAAAAAAAAGATAGTGTCTCTGAAACAAAACACAAAGATTACATACCTCAATACTTGTAGTGTACAGTCCCCCAGCAAACTTCTCATTTTCACTCTTCATACCTTTCACAATTGGGACTGCGAGATACTCTTCATATATGCGACGGTAAAGCTCCAAAACTTGAAGGACCTAAGAACAATAGAATCAGTACGATGAAACGACTTCTCCTAAATGTTGTTGAACTGCTTAATATAAACCTTTTTTGAAGGGAAAAAAGGGAGAGACTGGATCACATGCAAAAGTTTAAGTGTTTAAGTTCACCTACCTCTTCATCTGCTTCTTCTTTTGTGGCGAATGCAGTGTGTCCTTCCTGCCAAAGGAACTCACGGCTCCTGCAATTAAATAGGTTAGGCAATAAGCTATGGCGACCAAACTTCTGTGTGGAAGATTTAAACCCTAACCAAGTCGAATATTTACAGCAGAAACAATGACTAGCTTAAGAAGAAAAGTACTAACATGATGAACAGAAAATGTAGAAAGGAGTATATGATAATGACGTACCGGATAAATGGGGTTGGGTTGCTGAACTCCCATCTAACAACATTGCACCATTGGTTAAGTTTCAAAGGCAAGTCACGGTGGCCCCTTATCCACTTGCTGAAATAAGGGTACATCACTGTCTCACTAGTTGGACGAATGGCAAGTGGGACTTCCAAGTCAGATTTACCCGACTTTGTAACCCAAGCAACCTAAACAAACATTCAAATCTGTCAAAAGAAGGCCTTTTTGTCACAAAGAGAATCTTCTAAGATATAAGATATACACACCTCTGGGGCGAATCCCTCAATATGGTCCGTCTCCCTCTCTAAGGCACCAGGAGATACAAACAGAGGGAAATAGCAATTCTTGACCTTCATTTTCTTGAGTTCCGCATCAAAGAAAGCCTAGAAATGGGAGCATGGAAATGAATGAAATCAAAATGATCAAACTTTTCTATATTTCCAACTCTCGATAACACTTCCTATCATTGTAATTGATACACACAATAAAGAAGTGACGATACTCACATGCATAATCTCCCAAATCGCCATTGACCATGGCCTAAGAATATAACATCCAGAGATATCATAGTATTCAATCATTTCGTGTTTACAAACCTGGAAAAAAACATAAAGAAAAGCAGATGTCATGTAACCTCTTTGGGACAAAAAAAAAAGGTCAAAACAATCATCTTGAGCATAAAAACAAACCTCAGAATACCATTCCCCAAAGTTCTCATCTTTCTTAACGCTGAGTCCGAGACCCGTTTCCTTCTTGACATCCTTCTTCTTCTTTCCACCGGGACCAGACGTTGCACCCTTTTCTTTGACAACCTTTTCTTTTACAACCTTTTCTTTCTTTTCACTTGGACCATCCATTTCAACCTTCTTCTTCTGAATGCATTAGCAAAAAAGAAATACATTTACAATCAAAGTTATGAATCACCACCAAGTTAATGAAATGAATTAGCAAATCGCAAGCTACTTCAAGATCCGTGAATCGATTGAGATTTTAGTCAAACGAAAATCGAGTTACTCTCCACTGACAGACAGAGTAAGCAAGCAATCTGACACAAAAACAAAAGCCGGAGAAAACTAAAAAGCTACGGAACATAAGAAACACAACAAATGGATTAAACTAAAAGACGTCCAAGGGGAAACTAAACGAGTGTCGAGACCAATCAAGAGTACAGATTCACTGAAATTCCTAGAGAGATTACCAAAATCACAATCGATTCACAGAACAATAAGAGAACAATTGAGCTAAACAGAGGAGGAACCTAACCAATTTCGCCGGGGAGCTGAGAAGACGACGGCGGAGATGAAAATGAAGCAGCAAAGATAAAGGAAGTAGAGAGAGCAAAGAGCGTTTAACTATACCAAATTTACATGGGCCAAGCCCATATTTTGGTCAGTAAGTCAACGCTCGATGGCATAATTAATTATACAGTACTATAGTTATGGAGAAAAGATGGATTTGTAAACTAATCGATCCATTTGCAACTTGAATAAAATAATAATGGGTAGGTCATGGAATAAATAAATATTTTATTAATCGCCTGCTAATCTCGCATGTCTTATTGTAGGCCTACCTTATATTGGCCCACTAAGGCCCAAATTTGAAATGAATCGTTAAATTTTAATTAATGAGAAATTTCATAAACTTACTTATATAGTCTGACTACAAAAATAAAATCTAACAAGGTGCAAACGATCATTACATGTCAAATAAATAAATAAAAATGTCAAAAATACGGTCAAGGTAAGCGGCTTTGATTTAGTGACCAGATTAACAGTATGTATTTGTTGTCCTTTCATTTTTTGTTTAACCAAACAAATTTACAACTTTAAATAAATGATTTTGAAAGTGGTTACTCTAATATTTTCTGTTAATTTTAACAAGTGAACCATGTTAAACATATAACGAATATTTGTATAGCTGTTTTTATAATGATAGTTTTCGAACAACTTTTATTATTGGGTTTTATCATGTATTTATAACAAAACCAAGTAATTAATTGTTGGACTTTATTGAATGTAGATATGTCGTCTAATCATCGACCGAACACCCACCGACAATTCAATTCTTCCCACGGAAACAACAATACGGGTACATTTAAATTTATTTTTAAATTAAAATTACAATATTTTTGACAGAATAGTTGTACATTCAGAAAAATTAAATAATATTGTATTCACAAATTTTGTAGAACAAAGACAAGTACAAATGGTCGTACATTCAGGAAAAAACATTGATTCAATTGTTCGATGAAGCAATTGCCATGAATAATTATACTCTAAAAAATCTTATTGCTATCGGTAGAGAGTATATTGTTGAAAAGTTTAATCAAGCGTTCAACATGAATATAACCTATGGTTTTTTTCAAAAACAAGCTTGATGAATTCAAAAAAAATTACAAGAGGTGGAAATTTCTTACGCATAAAATTGGCATAACGGTTGATCCTGATACATCCATGATATTTGCATCTGAAGCATGGTGGACGGAACAGGAGTATGTAAGTACACTAAATCTTTTTATTCATAAACCTATGTTTAAAAATTTATGTATCAAAAAATCTAATTGATTTTAAAATTATAGAGATGCAAATTAACAAAAAGCTTTAACCAAAAGCCGCCTGAATTTTGGGTTGTGATACAACGATGTCTCGCATTACATGATGTTCAGTCTCAATCTCAACACTCTGCTCCTCAAAGAAGAGAACAATTGATCCATGAGCATGCAATTGATGAAGAAGGCCATGATGACTCAGACAGTGATAGCGGTGACGTGCCACAAACACAGATTTCTGAAACGCAAGAAGAAGAAGAAGTGTATCGTGTTACCATTGATGATGATGAAATAGTCCAAAATTCTGTTGCTTGAAGCCAACAACGAGGTGGGGTAAATTTGCAGTCAACCGATAGACGTGGACGTAGTGCACACAGATCTGGAGGAAGCTCACGTGTTTCTATTGGAAGTGGTTCACGAGGAAGTCGAAGACGACAATCCTTTGAAACAACAATACAAGTCAACATCACTGGCTTTAGAGAATTCCAACGACAAAGTTTTCAACAACTTCGTTCTGGTGCATTTGACCAAGATGATTACGATGAATTTAAAAAGGCGGAAGCGATATTTATCGCGCTAGATCTTCCCAAACACACTAGATTTTATTGGGCATGCATTAATGCACTTAAGGAGCTAGTATTTTGGCGTAAGTATTTCATTGATATAGCTGCAAGAACCGACGATGATAAGATACAACTATTAGAAGCTATGACTGGGGTTTCACGGAACAACCAAGATGTGCCAAAACAGTTAGGTTCAGACCATTCATTTGGGAGTCCACATTCAGGAGGTATATCATCTGGAAGTCCATCTTCTGTGGTAATAATTTCGGAGGGCAAAATTCACCCGGTTTTTGGGGTCCCATTTATCCATAGTGAGGCACACCACCAAATGTTGCACAGTGGGGAACACCACCAAATGCTCCACAGTGGGGAACACCACCAAATGCACAGTAGGGCACATCACCAAATGTTCAATAGTGGGGACACCACCAAATGCTCCACAATGGCGACAAACACAAAATTTTCAACAAGGAGGTTCAAGCGGAACGACTCCAACAAATGTTCAATATGGATTTTCAGTTGGAGGTCAAGGAGGTCAAGGAGATGGTGCAACAGTAGAAACTCCACCGATCATTCAACAAACATCATCATCCAGTCTCGGTTTCACAAATTATTTTGAAACTGGACAAATGCCACAAACACCTAGACCAGGAGGGCTCTTTAATATTTGGGGAACTCCGCAAGGATCCAATGCAAGTCATCACAGTGATGTAACGACCATCAATTGTTTCTATATAATACCAAAATACTTATGATTTTTTAGTTCAGACTTTTATCGAATAGCAATATAAGTTAGAAATTATTATGAAAATATCATTATGTTACCTAAATCTTATAGGTTTACCATTTTCTTAATAGTTTTATTTATTTACCATTTTTTAACTCAATGATCACCAGATTTTTTCACATGTATTCATTGTTGAAACAATGTTAATAACAATCGACGGTTCCATTAAAAGACAGAGTTGAGAGAAGAGAGTGACAAATTTAGACAGAAACAAATAGTCTATTACATGATAATAATTTTAAGAACACCAAACCAATTTTTACCACTGAAAAATAGTATTTATGATCAGGATGAATATTAATTTTGTGTTTATGTTGTAACCATTAAATTATACATGAAACAGTATCATATTTATATAAGTAAATTTTCAGTTTGATAAGAGTTTTTGGCCAAAATATGTACCTTACGGCATCTCCAATGAGAGTATGTAAACAATTTTTTTAGTTATTAAAGGAAATAAAAAAATAAAAAAATTTGGAATAAGCTAAAAAAAATAATCACGTTGATTTATAAACTAATCTTTGATCCATTTGATAATGATGGTTAGGTGATGGATCCACTCTGGTTTCCAGCGAGCTTGAGCTTGAGGTGTAGGTGCGGTGAAGTCCACAGAGTAGGAGTATGCTGGGCAAATCAGTTCTGTAATTGGTAACTGTGGAAAGTTGAGGAGCTGGTGATTGAGATCCAAGTTTGATTTCAGTATGATTTGAACAAGCATCACATTGTAGTCTCGGAACCTGCTATGGTTGATTACGTCAGCGAAATCTCCATCACCTGAAATTACAACCATATTCTAAAATTTTGGATACGGGTTCAGATCAGATTTGTTGGATCGAGTTTGGATCAGATTTTTGGATCCAAATATTTTGCCCAGACCTAATTTTGACACTAATTTCGAGTATTTTGTTTTTTAAAAAAGAATAATCGTAACTAATCGAAAAGTGGGTTAAGGTCCAAACAAAAATCGATATTATAATCATGTCTTTAATTCAAGTATGTGGAACTATTTACTCCTCTAAATCTCGTGGAACGGGTTTTTATAAGGTGAATTTTTAACCCAACCCGTATAACGTGTTGGGGTTTATCCTTTTTATATTTCTATTTAGGTTATTCTGCTTCACGATATTTTAATTCATTTTCGCGATTTTTTTCCCCGTTGATAGTTTATAAGTATGATAGAAATTTAAATGGTCAATCTCGTTAACAACTCACCCGGATTCATCATTATGTCAGTCCAAGTTCCATGTGAAATCAATCTTATTTCAAACATTGGCACACTAGATTGAAATCAAACCAATATAAAATTTGGATTATAAATACTATACTAAATTTAGAATATAAAGCTACTATAAGACTCATGTGTTATAAATCAAAACACCTAAGTGTAGATCCAAAATCTTGAAAAAAAATATTTAGAAAAAACACCCGGCACTAGGGTACGTACGGGTCCGATCCCTAGTTTATAAACTAATGTAATCTTCGATCCATTTGATAATAATGGTTAGGTGATGGAATGAATAGATATTTTATTAATCTTCATTTTTTATTAACATTCGGCACTATGGATCTTCGATCCATTTATGTTTTGAAATGATTGATGTTTTATTTTAGTTTTAATGTTGAATTTTGTTTAATTTATGTTTGTAAAATAATCTATGTTTAATGACAAAAATCGTTTGTATTGAATTTCAGGCATTTCGTATATGTCAGTTGCGATGACAAGACCTTAACAATCTAAGTTACGAAGAAAGAATTGAACTGTGGAATTTGGAAAACGAACAATTTGAAGAGTTAGTAATTCAAACAGCTTTGAATTATTATGACCGATATTTTCAAAGAGCACCAGTCCAAACTGATGGAGGTTTGGGATGGAGAAATATATGGTGTCGACTACATCAAGATGGTGCAGCTTGTCTTCAGTTATTACGGATGTCACTTCCATGTTTCACAACATTGTGTAATATGTTGCAAACAAATTATGGTCTACAGCCAACATTGAGTATAAGTATTGAAGAAAGTGTTACGATGTTTCTACGGATATGTGGGCACAATGAAGTTCAGAGAGATGTTGGTTTAAGATTTGGACGAAATCAAGAAACTGTGTAGAGAAAATTTAGAGAAGTTCTTTACGACAACTGAATTATTAGCATGCGATTATATTATAACTCCGACAAGACAAGAACTTTATCGAATACCTGAAAAACTCCAGGTAGACAGAAGATATTGATCATATTTTAGTGGATTCATTGGAGCTATGGATGTGACTCATGTATGCGTAAAAGTAAAGCCTGAGTTACATGGAATGTATTGGAATCGACACGATAATGCATCATTGAACATCACGACAATATGTGATTTGAATATATTATTCACATATATTTGGAATGGAGCACCAGGTTCATGCCACGATACAGTTGTTCTGCAAATAGCACAACAAAGTGACTCCGAGTTCCCTTTGCCTCCGTCAGAGAAGTATTATGTGGTTGATTCTGGCTATCCAAACAAACAAAGATTTCTAGCTCCTTATAGATCATCATGAAATCGAGTTGTGAGATACCATATGTCTCAATTCTATTCTGGTCCTCCTTTTAGAAACAAACATGAATTGTTTAACCAATGTCACACATCTTTACGTTCTATTATTGAGAGAACTTTTGGAGTTTGGAAGAAAAAATGGAGGATTCTTTCTGATTTTCGAAGATATAATGTTCATGTTCAAAAAAGAGTGGTAATGGCTACAGTGGATTTACATAATTTCATCAGAATTTCAAAATTCTTAGATGCAAATTTTACAAGTGTAATGACAGAGACAAATATAAACAACAGAGATTTTGATCATGATTTAGACGACATAGAAGCAACATAGATAACAGATGGATAACATATGACGCAAATAAAAGACAATATTGCAAATATGTTATAGGAGAATCAAAGTAATAGATAATATTTTTTTAATGTATTGTACATTTTTATGATATAACTATTCAACGCATGTACCAATATATATGTTAAAAAATTAAATTTATATTTTGATTAATTTTTGTATTAGTGGTTTATAAATATCTGTTATTGTTTAGATATTAATAAGGAAAATAATAATTAATTATTAATATATATATATATATATATTAATAATCCCACACCGCAAGTAGTTTTTTTCACCAATCAAACATTATTCTGTACCGCTTATTTTGTACAAACCGCACTTGTCCCGCAAATATATTTCTCCCGCACGTACCGCAGTTGAACCGTACTGCACTGTAATATCGTTTTCCCCGCATAACCAAAACCGCGGTTACCATTCGGACCCTTTATTTTGCATATTAAAAAAAAACATTCTATTATCTACTAGGTGCGTTTTTCTATAAAACGCTGGGTAAAAGCTGGTTCTGTTTTGAATCGTGGTCTATCAAATTATCCAACGGATAATTCTGCAAATTTGATTTTTTTTTCTTAAAACACAAATTTTCAGTTTTAATCCTGATTGGTGACACATGTGCGGATTTAAAAAAAATTGAATAACGCTTTTTCAATGGCTCCCAATCACAACCTCAACTTATCCAATTGTTTTCAAAAATTAAATTTTAAATATTCCGGTATCATTTAATAAAATACTTCAATTTACTTTGTTTATTTCAGTCTCTTTAGTGACTCTTTTTATTAATTCATTTAACAACAAGTTAACGACCATCAATTGTTTCTATATAATACCAAAATACTTATGATTTTTTAGTTCAGACTTTTATCGAATAGCAATATAAGTTAGAAATTATTATGAAAATATCATTATGTTACCTAAATCTTATAGGTTTACCATTTTCTTAATAGTTTTATTTATTTACCATTTTTTAACTCAATGATCACCAGATTTTTTCACATGTATTCATTGTTGAAACAATGTTAATAACAATCGACGGTTCCATTAAAAGACAGAGTTGAGAGAAGAGAGTGACAAATTTAGACAGAAACAAATAGTCTATTACATGATAATAATTTTAAGAACACCAAACCAATTTTTACCACTGAAAAATAGTATTTATGATCAGGATGAATATTAATTTTGTGTTTATGTTGTAACCATTAAATTATACATGAAACAGTATCATATTTATATAAGTAAATTTTCAGTTTGATAAGAGTTTTTGGCCAAAATATGTACCTTACGGCATCTCCAATGAGAGTATGTAAACAATTTTTTTAGTTATTAAAGGAAATAAAAAAATAAAAAAATTTGGAATAAGCTAAAAAAAATAATCACGTTGATTTATAAACTAATCTTTGATCCATTTGATAATGATGGTTAGGTGATGGATCCACTCTGGTTTCCAGCGAGCTTGAGCTTGAGGTGTAGGTGCGGTGAAGTCCACAGAGTAGGAGTATGCTGGGCAAATCAGTTCTGTAATTGGTAACTGTGGAAAGTTGAGGAGCTGGTGATTGAGATCCAAGTTTGATTTCAGTATGATTTGAACAAGCATCACATTGTAGTCTCGGAACCTGCTATGGTTGATTACGTCAGCGAAATCTCCATCACCTGAAATTACAACCATATTCTAAAATTTTGGATACGGGTTCGGATCAGATTTGTTGGATCGAGTTTGGATCAGATTTTTGGATCCAAATATTTTGCCCAGACCTAATTTTGACACTAATTTCGAGTATTTTGTTTTTTAAAAAAGAATAATCGTAACTAATCGAAAAGTGGGTTAAGGTCCAAACAAAAATCGATATTATAATCATGTCTTTAATTCAAGTATGTGGAACTATTTACTCCTCTAAATCTCGTGGAACGGGTTTTTATAAGGTGAATTTTTAACCCAACCCGTATAACGTGTTGGGGTTTATCCTTTTTATATTTCTATTTAGGTTATTCTGCTTCACGATATTTTAATTCATTTTCGCGATTTTTTTCCCCGTTGATAGTTTATAAGTATGATAGAAATTTAAATGGTCAATCTCGTTAACAACTCACCCGGATTCATCATTATGTCAGTCCAAGTTCCATGTGAAATCAATCTTATTTCAAACATTGGCACACTAGATTGAAATCAAACCAATATAAAATTTGGATTATAAATACTATACTAAATTTAGAATATAAAGCTACTATAAGACTCATGTGTTATAAATCAAAACACCTAAGTGTAGATCCAAAATCTTGAAAAAAAATATTTAGAAAAAACACCCGGCACTAGGGTACGTACGGGTCCGATCCCTAGTTTATAAACTAATGTAATCTTCGATCCATTTGATAATAATGGTTAGGTGATGGAATGAATAGATATTTTATTAATCTTCATTTTTTATTAACATTCGGCACTATGGATCTTCGATCCATTTATGTTTTGAAATGATTGATGTTTTATTTTAGTTTTAATGTTGAATTTTGTTTAATTTATGTTTGTAAAATAATCTATGTTTAATGACAAAAATCGTTTGTATTGAATTTCAGGCATTTCGTATATGTCAGTTGCGATGACAAGACCTTAACAATC
Organism: Camelina sativa; assembly: GCF_030686135.1. NCBI lineage: Eukaryota > Viridiplantae > Streptophyta > Magnoliopsida > Brassicales > Brassicaceae > Camelina > Camelina sativa. The sequence continues at coordinate 667,282 of NC_141895.1, read as the reverse complement.
TAAGTTACGAAGAAAGAATTGAACTGTGGAATTTGGAAAACGAACAATTTGAAGAGTTAGTAATTCAAACAGCTTTGAATTATTATGACCGATATTTTCAAAGAGCACCAGTCCAAACTGATGGAGGTTTGGGATGGAGAAATATATGGTGTCGACTACATCAAGATGGTGCAGCTTGTCTTCAGTTATTACGGATGTCACTTCCATGTTTCACAACATTGTGTAATATGTTGCAAACAAATTATGGTCTACAGCCAACATTGAGTATAAGTATTGAAGAAAGTGTTACGATGTTTCTACGGATATGTGGGCACAATGAAGTTCAGAGAGATGTTGGTTTAAGATTTGGACGAAATCAAGAAACTGTGTAGAGAAAATTTAGAGAAGTTCTTTACGACAACTGAATTATTAGCATGCGATTATATTATAACTCCGACAAGACAAGAACTTTATCGAATACCTGAAAAACTCCAGGTAGACAGAAGATATTGATCATATTTTAGTGGATTCGTTGGAGCTATGGATGTGACTCATGTATGCGTAAAAGTAAAGCCTGAGTTACATGGAATGTATTGGAATCGACACGATAATGCATCATTGAACATCACGACAATATGTGATTTGAATATATTATTCACATATATTTGGAATGGAGCACCAGGTTCATGCCACGATACAGTTGTTCTGCAAATAGCACAACAAAGTGACTCCGAGTTCCCTTTGCCTCCGTCAGAGAAGTATTATGTGGTTGATTCTGGCTATCCAAACAAACAAAGATTTCTAGCTCCTTATAGATCATCATGAAATCGAGTTGTGAGATACCATATGTCTCAATTCTATTCTGGTCCTCCTTTTAGAAACAAACATGAATTGTTTAACCAATGTCACACATCTTTACGTTCTATTATTGAGAGAACTTTTGGAGTTTGGAAGAAAAAATGGAGGATTCTTTCTGATTTTCGAAGATATAATGTTCATGTTCAAAAAAGAGTGGTAATGGCTACAGTGGATTTACATAATTTCATCAGAATTTCAAAATTCTTAGATGCAAATTTTACAAGTGTAATGACAGAGACAAATATAAACAACAGAGATTTTGATCATGATTTAGACGACATAGAAGCAACATAGATAACAGATGGATAACATATGACGCAAATAAAAGACAATATTGCAAATATGTTATAGGAGAATCAAAGTAATAGATAATATTTTTTTAATGTATTGTACATTTTTATGATATAACTATTCAACGCATGTACCAATATATATGTTAAAAAATTAAATTTATATTTTGATTAATTTTTGTATTAGTGGTTTATAAATATCTGTTATTGTTTAGATATTAATAAGGAAAATAATAATTAATTATTAATATATATATATATATATATATATATTAATAATCCCACACCGCAAGTAGTTTTTTTCACCAATCAAACATTATTCTGTACCGCTTATTTTGTACAAACCGCACTTGTCCCGCAAATATATTTCTCCCGCACGTACCGCAGTTGAACCGTACTGCACTGTAATATCATTTTCCCCGCATAACCAAAACCGCGGTTACCATTCGGACCCTTTATTTTGCATATTAAAAAAAAACATTCTATTATCTACTAGGTGCGTTTTTCTATAAAACGCTGGGTAAAAGCTGGTTCTGTTTTGAATCGTGGTCTATCAAATTATCCAACGGATAATTCTGCAAATTTGATTTTTTTTTCTTAAAACACAAATTTTCAGTTTTAATCCTGATTGGTGACACATGTGCGGATTTAAAAAAAATTGAATAACGCTTTTTCAATGGCTCCCAATCACAACCTCAACTTATCCAATTGTTTTCAAAAATTAAATTTTAAATATTCCGGTATCATTTAATAAAATACTTCAATTTACTTTGTTTATTTCAGTCTCTTTAGTGACTCTTTTTATTAATTCATTTAACAACAAGTTAACGACCATCAATTGTTTCTATATAATACCAAAATACTTATGATTTTTTAGTTCAGACTTTTATCGAATAGCAATATAAGTTAGAAATTATTATGAAAATATCATTATGTTACCTAAATCTTATAGGTTTACCATTTTCTTAATAGTTTTATTTATTTACCATTTTTTAACTCAATGATCACCAGATTTTTTCACATGTATTCATTGTTGAAACAATGTTAATAACAATCGACGGTTCCATTAAAAGACAGAGTTGAGAGAAGAGAGTGACAAATTTAGACAGAAACAAATAGTCTATTACATGATAATAATTTTAAGAACACCAAACCAATTTTTACCACTGAAAAATAGTATTTATGATCAGGATGAATATTAATTTTGTGTTTATGTTGTAACCATTAAATTATACATGAAACAGTATCATATTTATATAAGTAAATTTTCAGTTTGATAAGAGTTTTTGGCCAAAATATGTACCTTACGGCATCTCCAATGAGAGTATGTAAACAATTTTTTTAGTTATTAAAGGAAATAAAAAAATAAAAAAATTTGGAATAAGCTAAAAAAAATAATCACGTTGATTTATAAACTAATCTTTGATCCATTTGATAATGATGGTTAGGTGATGGATCCACTCTGGTTTCCAGCGAGCTTGAGCTTGAGGTGTAGGTGCGGTGAAGTCCACAGAGTAGGAGTATGCTGGGCAAATCAGTTCTGTAATTGGTAACTGTGGAAAGTTGAGGAGCTGGTGATTGAGATCCAAGTTTGATTTCAGTATGATTTGAACAAGCATCACATTGTAGTCTCGGAACCTGCTATGGTTGATTATGTCAGCGAAATCTCCATCACCTGAAATTACAACCATATTCTAAAATTTTGGATACGGGTTCGGATCAGATTTGTTGGATCGAGTTTGGATCAGATTTTTGGATCCAAATATTTTGCCCAGACCTAATTTTGACACTAATTTCGAGTATTTTGTTTTTTAAAAAAGAATAATCGTAACTAATCGAAAAGTGGGTTAAGGTCCAAACAAAAATCGATATTATAATCATGTCTTTAATTCAAGTATGTGGAACTATTTACTCCTCTAAATCTCGTGGAACGGGTTTTTATAAGGTGAATTTTTAACCCAACCCGTATAACGTGTTGGGGTTTATCCTTTTTATATTTCTATTTAGGTTATTCTGCTTCACGATATTTTAATTCATTTTCGCGATTTTTTTCCCCGTTGATAGTTTATAAGTATGATAGAAATTTAAATGGTCAATCTCGTTAACAACTCACCCGGATTCATCATTATGTCAGTCCAAGTTCCATGTGAAATCAATCTTATTTCAAACATTGGCACACTAGATTGAAATCAAACCAATATAAAATTTGGATTATAAATACTATACTAAATTTAGAATATAAAGCTACTATAAGACTCATGTGTTATAAATCAAAACACCTAAGTGTAGATCCAAAATCTTGAAAAAAAATATTTAGAAAAAACACCCGGCACTAGGGTACGTACGGGTCCGATCCCTAGTTTATAAACTAATGTAATCTTCGATCCATTTGATAATAATGGTTAGGTGATGGAATGAATAGATATTTTATTAATCTTCATTTTTTATTAACATTCGGCACTATGGATCTTCGATCCATTTATGTTTTGAAATGATTGATGTTTTATTTTAGTTTTAATGTTGAATTTTGTTTAATTTATGTTTGTAAAATAATCTATGTTTAATGACAAAAATCGTTTGTATTGAATTTCAGGCATTTCGTATATGTCAGTTGCGATGACAAGACCTTAACAATCTAAGTTACGAAGAAAGAATTGAACTGTGGAATTTGGAAAACGAACAATTTGAAGAGTTAGTAATTCAAACAGCTTTGAATTATTATGACCGATATTTTCAAAGAGCACCAGTCCAAACTGATGGAGGTTTGGGATGGAGAAATATATGGTGTCGACTACATCAAGATGGTGCAGCTTGTCTTCAGTTATTACGGATGTCACTTCCATGTTTCACAACATTGTGTAATATGTTGCAAACAAATTATGGTCTACAGCCAACATTGAGTATAAGTATTGAAGAAAGTGTTACGATGTTTCTACGGATATGTGGGCACAATGAAGTTCAGAGAGATGTTGGTTTAAGATTTGGACGAAATCAAGAAACTGTGTAGAGAAAATTTAGAGAAGTTCTTTACGACAACTGAATTATTAGCATGCGATTATATTATAACTCCGACAAGACAAGAACTTTATCGAATACCTGAAAAACTCCAGGTAGACAGAAGATATTGATCATATTTTAGTGGATTCGTTGGAGCTATGGATGTGACTCATGTATGCGTAAAAGTAAAGCCTGAGTTACATGGAATGTATTGGAATCGACACGATAATGCATCATTGAACATCACGACAATATGTGATTTGAATATATTATTCACATATATTTGGAATGGAGCACCAGGTTCATGCCACGATACAGTTGTTCTGCAAATAGCACAACAAAGTGACTCCGAGTTCCCTTTGCCTCCGTCAGAGAAGTATTATGTGGTTGATTCTGGCTATCCAAACAAACAAAGATTTCTAGCTCCTTATAGATCATCATGAAATCGAGTTGTGAGATACCATATGTCTCAATTCTATTCTGGTCCTCCTTTTAGAAACAAACATGAATTGTTTAACCAATGTCACACATCTTTACGTTCTATTATTGAGAGAACTTTTGGAGTTTGGAAGAAAAAATGGAGGATTCTTTCTGATTTTCGAAGATATAATGTTCATGTTCAAAAAAGAGTGGTAATGGCTACAGTGGATTTACATAATTTCATCAGAATTTCAAAATTCTTAGATGCAAATTTTACAAGTGTAATGACAGAGACAAATATAAACAACAGAGATTTTGATCATGATTTAGACGACATAGAAGCAACATAGATAACAGATGGATAACATATGACGCAAATAAAAGACAATATTGCAAATATGTTATAGGAGAATCAAAGTAATAGATAATATTTTTTTAATGTATTGTACATTTTTATGATATAACTATTCAACGCATGTACCAATATATATGTTAAAAAATTAAATTTATATTTTGATTAATTTTTGTATTAGTGGTTTATAAATATCTGTTATTGTTTAGATATTAATAAGGAAAATAATAATTAATTATTAATATATATATATATATATATATATTAATAATCCCACACCGCAAGTAGTTTTTTTCACCAATCAAACATTATTCTGTACCGCTTATTTTGTACAAACCGCACTTGTCCCGCAAATATATTTCTCCCGCACGTACCGCAGTTGAACCGTACTGCACTGTAATATCGTTTTCCCCGCATAACCAAAACCGCGGTTACCATTCGGACCCTTTATTTTGCATATTAAAAAAAAACATTCTATTATCTACTAGGTGCGTTTTTCTATAAAACGCTGGGTAAAAGCTGGTTCTGTTTTGAATCGTGGTCTATCAAATTATCCAACGGATAATTCTGCAAATTTGATTTTTTTTTCTTAAAACACAAATTTTCAGTTTTAATCCTGATTGGTGACACATGTGCGGATTTAAAAAAAATTGAATAACGCTTTTTCAATGGCTCCCAATCACAACCTCAACTTATCCAATTGTTTTCAAAAATTAAATTTTAAATATTCCGGTATCATTTAATAAAATACTTCAATTTACTTTGTTTATTTCAGTCTCTTTAGTGACTCTTTTTATTAATTCATTTAACAACAAGTTAACGACCATCAATTGTTTCTATATAATACCAAAATACTTATGATTTTTTAGTTCAGACTTTTATCGAATAGCAATATAAGTTAGAAATTATTATGAAAATATCATTATGTTACCTAAATCTTATAGGTTTACCATTTTCTTAATAGTTTTATTTATTTACCATTTTTTAACTCAATGATCACCAGATTTTTTCACATGTATTCATTGTTGAAACAATGTTAATAACAATCGACGGTTCCATTAAAAGACAGAGTTGAGAGAAGAGAGTGACAAATTTAGACAGAAACAAATAGTCTATTACATGATAATAATTTTAAGAACACCAAACCAATTTTTACCACTGAAAAATAGTATTTATGATCAGGATGAATATTAATTTTGTGTTTATGTTGTAACCATTAAATTATACATGAAACAGTATCATATTTATATAAGTAAATTTTCAGTTTGATAAGAGTTTTTGGCCAAAATATGTACCTTACGGCATCTCCAATGAGAGTATGTAAACAATTTTTTTAGTTATTAAAGGAAATAAAAAAATAAAAAAATTTGGAATAAGCTAAAAAAAATAATCACGTTGATTTATAAACTAATCTTTGATCCATTTGATAATGATGGTTAGGTGATGGATCCACTCTGGTTTCCAGCGAGCTTGAGCTTGAGGTGTAGGTGCGGTGAAGTCCACAGAGTAGGAGTATGCTGGGCAAATCAGTTCTGTAATTGGTAACTGTGGAAAGTTGAGGAGCTGGTGATTGAGATCCAAGTTTGATTTCAGTATGATTTGAACAAGCATCACATTGTAGTCTCGGAACCTGCTATGGTTGATTACGTCAGCGAAATCTCCATCACCTGAAATTACAACCATATTCTAAAATTTTGGATACGGGTTCGGATCAGATTTGTTGGATCGAGTTTGGATCAGATTTTTGGATCCAAATATTTTGCCCAGACCTAATTTTGACACTAATTTCGAGTATTTTGTTTTTTAAAAAAGAATAATCGTAACTAATCGAAAAGTGGGTTAAGGTCCAAACAAAAATCGATATTATAATCATGTCTTTAATTCAAGTATGTGGAACTATTTACTCCTCTAAATCTCGTGGAACGGGTTTTTATAAGGTGAATTTTTAACCCAACCCGTATAACGTGTTGGGGTTTATCCTTTTTATATTTCTATTTAGGTTATTCTGCTTCACGATATTTTAATTCATTTTCGCGATTTTTTTCCCCGTTGATAGTTTATAAGTATGATAGAAATTTAAATGGTCAATCTCGTTAACAACTCACCCGGATTCATCATTATGTCAGTCCAAGTTCCATGTGAAATCAATCTTATTTCAAACATTGGCACACTAGATTGAAATCAAACCAATATAAAATTTGGATTATAAATACTATACTAAATTTAGAATATAAAGCTACTATAAGACTCATGTGTTATAAATCAAAACACCTAAGTGTAGATCCAAAATCTTGAAAAAAAATATTTAGAAAAAACACCCGGCACTAGGGTACGTACGGGTCCGATCCCTAGTTTATAAACTAATGTAATCTTCGATCCATTTGATAATAATGGTTAGGTGATGGAATGAATAGATATTTTATTAATCTTCATTTTTTATTAACATTCGGCACTATGGATCTTCGATCCATTTATGTTTTGAAATGATTGATGTTTTATTTTAGTTTTAATGTTGAATTTTGTTTAATTTATGTTTGTAAAATAATCTATGTTTAATGACAAAAATCGTTTGTATTGAATTTCAGGCATTTCGTATATGTCAGTTGCGATGACAAGACCTTAACAATCTAAGTTACGAAGAAAGAATTGAACTGTGGAATTTGGAAAACGAACAATTTGAAGAGTTAGTAATTCAAACAGCTTTGAATTATTATGACCGATATTTTCAAAGAGCACCAGTCCAAACTGATGGAGGTTTGGGATGGAGAAATATATGGTGTCGACTACATCAAGATGGTGCAGCTTGTCTTCAGTTATTACGGATGTCACTTCCATGTTTCACAACATTGTGTAATATGTTGCAAACAAATTATGGTCTACAGCCAACATTGAGTATAAGTATTGAAGAAAGTGTTACGATGTTTCTACGGATATGTGGGCACAATGAAGTTCAGAGAGATGTTGGTTTAAGATTTGGACGAAATCAAGAAACTGTGTAGAGAAAATTTAGAGAAGTTCTTTACGACAACTGAATTATTAGCATGCGATTATATTATAACTCCGACAAGACAAGAACTTTATCGAATACCTGAAAAACTCCAGGTAGACAGAAGATATTGATCATATTTTAGTGGATTCGTTGGAGCTATGGATGTGACTCATGTATGCGTAAAAGTAAAGCCTGAGTTACATGGAATGTATTGGAATCGACACGATAATGCATCATTGAACATCACGACAATATGTGATTTGAATATATTATTCACATATATTTGGAATGGAGCACCAGGTTCATGCCACGATACAGTTGTTCTGCAAATAGCACAACAAAGTGACTCCGAGTTCCCTTTGCCTCCGTCAGAGAAGTATTATGTGGTTGATTCTGGCTATCCAAACAAACAAAGATTTCTAGCTCCTTATAGATCATCATGAAATCGAGTTGTGAGATACCATATGTCTCAATTCTATTCTGGTCCTCCTTTTAGAAACAAACATGAATTGTTTAACCAATGTCACACATCTTTACGTTCTATTATTGAGAGAACTTTTGGAGTTTGGAAGAAAAAATGGAGGATTCTTTCTGATTTTCGAAGATATAATGTTCATGTTCAAAAAAGAGTGGTAATGGCTACAGTGGATTTACATAATTTCATCAGAATTTCAAAATTCTTAGATGCAAATTTTACAAGTGTAATGACAGAGACAAATATAAACAACAGAGATTTTGATCATGATTTAGACGACATAGAAGCAACATAGATAACAGATGGATAACATATGACGCAAATAAAAGACAATATTGCAAATATGTTATAGGAGAATCAAAGTAATAGATAATATTTTTTTAATGTATTGTACATTTTTATGATATAACTATTCAACGCATGTACCAATATATATGTTAAAAAATTAAATTTATATTTTGATTAATTTTTGTATTAGTGGTTTATAAATATCTGTTATTGTTTAGATATTAATAAGGAAAATAATAATTAATTATTAATATATATATATATATATATATTAATAATCCCACACCGCAAGTAGTTTTTTTCACCAATCAAACATTATTCTGTACCGCTTATTTTGTACAAACCGCACTTGTCCCGCAAATATATTTCTCCCGCACGTACCGCAGTTGAACCGTACTGCACTGTAATATCATTTTCCCCGCATAACCAAAACCGCGGTTACCATTCGGACCCTTTATTTTGCATATTAAAAAAAAACATTCTATTATCTACTAGGTGCGTTTTTCTATAAAACGCTGGGTAAAAGCTGGTTCTGTTTTGAATCGTGGTCTATCAAATTATCCAACGGATAATTCTGCAAATTTGATTTTTTTTTTCTTAAAACACAAATTTTCAGTTTTAATCCTGATTGGTGACACATGTGCGGATTTAAAAAAAATTGAATAACGCTTTTTCAATGGCTCCCAATCACAACCTCAACTTATCCAATTGTTTTCAAAAATTAAATTTTAAATATTCCGGTATCATTTAATAAAATACTTCAATTTACTTTGTTTATTTCAGTCTCTTTAGTGACTCTTTTTATTAATTCATTTAACAACAAGTTAACGACCATCAATTGTTTCTATATAATACCAAAATACTTATGATTTTTTAGTTCAGACTTTTATCGAATAGCAATATAAGTTAGAAATTATTATGAAAATATCATTATGTTACCTAAATCTTATAGGTTTACCATTTTCTTAATAGTTTTATTTATTTACCATTTTTTAACTCAATGATCACCAGATTTTTTCACATGTATTCATTGTTGAAACAATGTTAATAACAATCGACGGTTCCATTAAAAGACAGAGTTGAGAGAAGAGAGTGACAAATTTAGACAGAAACAAATAGTCTATTACATGATAATAATTTTAAGAACACCAAACCAATTTTTACCACTGAAAAATAGTATTTATGATCAGGATGAATATTAATTTTGTGTTTATGTTGTAACCATTAAATTATACATGAAACAGTATCATATTTATATAAGTAAATTTTCAGTTTGATAAGAGTTTTTGGCCAAAATATGTACCTTACGGCATCTCCAATGAGAGTATGTAAACAATTTTTTTAGTTATTAAAGGAAATAAAAAAATAAAAAAATTTGGAATAAGCTAAAAAAAATAATCACGTTGATTTATAAACTAATCTTTGATCCATTTGATAATGATGGTTAGGTGATGGATCCACTCTGGTTTCCAGCGAGCTTGAGCTTGAGGTGTAGGTGCGGTGAAGTCCACAGAGTAGGAGTATGCTGGGCAAATCAGTTCTGTAATTGGTAACTGTGGAAAGTTGAGGAGCTGGTGATTGAGATCCAAGTTTGATTTCAGTATGATTTGAACAAGCATCACATTGTAGTCTCGGAACCTGCTATGGTTGATTACGTCAGCGAAATCTCCATCACCTGAAATTACAACCATATTCTAAAATTTTGGATACGGGTTCGGATCAGATTTGTTGGATCGAGTTTGGATCAGATTTTTGGATCCAAATATTTTGCCCAGACCTAATTTTGACACTAATTTCGAGTATTTTGTTTTTTAAAAAAGAATAATCGTAACTAATCGAAAAGTGGGTTAAGGTCCAAACAAAAATCGATATTATAATCATGTCTTTAATTCAAGTATGTGGAACTATTTACTCCTCTAAATCTCGTGGAACGGGTTTTTATAAGGTGAATTTTTAACCCAACCCGTATAACGTGTTGGGGTTTATCCTTTTTATATTTCTATTTAGGTTATTCTGCTTCACGATATTTTAATTCATTTTCGCGATTTTTTTCCCCGTTGATAGTTTATAAGTATGATAGAAATTTAAATGGTCAATCTCGTTAACAACTCACCCGGATTCATCATTATGTCAGTCCAAGTTCCATGTGAAATCAATCTTATTTCAAATATTGGCACACTAGATTAAAATCAAACCAATATAAAATTTGGATTATAAATACTATACTAAATTTAGAATATAAAGCTACTATAAGACTCATGTGTTATAAATCAAAACACCTAAGTGTAGATCCAAAATCTTGAAAAAAAATATTTAGAAAAAACATCCGGCACTAGGGTACGTACGGGTCCGATCCCTAGTTTATAAACTAACGTAATCTTCGATCCATTTGATAATAATGGTTAGGTGATGGAATGAATAGCTATTTTATTAATCGTCAGCTAATCTCGTATGTCTAATAGTAGGCCTACCTTATATTGGCCCACTAAGGCCCAAATTTTAAATGACGGTCCAAATCCTAATATTTTTAATTAATGAGAAATTTTATACACCTATATTATGATTAACAAAATAAAAATCTAACAAGGTGCAAACGATCATCACATGTCAAATAAATAAATAAAATGTTGAAATTTTGAAATTTTTTTTCTGAATTGTCGGGAAGCGCAAAAGTGTTACCGCACCACTAAATCGACGATGACGTATCAACAGTGAAATGATTTGACCCACAAAAAAAAACAACCACAGTCTCTCTCGATTTGGGGATTTCCAGAGAAAAAGAAACCCTAGCTTCTTCCGATGGAGGCGGACGAGCGGCGTAACGGCGATTCATCGAATCACAATCACCGCGCACCGAAGAAGCCGCGCCTCGCTGGGTTAATAACCGAGTCAGATATCCGGTCAGAGTTCGCTCACCACCAGACCGGTATTGCTCGAATCAACAACGGAAGCTTCGGGTGCTGTCCTGGATCCGTTCTCGAGGCGCAGCGTGAGTGGCAGCTTCGGTTTCTCCGTCAGCCTGACGAGTTCTACTTCAACGGTCTCCGTCGTGGACTCCTCGCTTCTCGAACTGTGATCAGTGACCTAATCAACGCCGATGACGTTGACGAGGTCTCGCTCGTTGATAACGCCACCACTGCCGCTGCTATTGTTCTTCAGAAAGTGGGGAGGTGTTTCTCCGAAGGGATTTACAAGAAGGAAGACACCGTAGTCATGTTTCACTGTGCGTTTCAGAGTGTGAAGAAGTCGATTCAGGCTTACGTCTCTCGTGTGGGAGGTTCTACTGTTGAGGTTAGGCTACCTTTTCCTGTAAATTCTAACGAGGAGATTATCTCGGTGTTTAGACAAGGATTAGAGAAAGGTAGGGCGAATGGTAGAACGATTAGGTTAGCTATCATTGACCATATAACGTCAATGCCGTGTGTTTTGATGCCGGTACGAGAATTGGTTCAAATCTGCAGAGAAGAAGGTGTGGAGCAGGTTTTTGTTGATGCTGCTCATGCCATTGGTAGTGTTAAAGTTGATGTTAAAGATATCGGAGCTGATTACTATGTGAGTAACCTGCATAAATGGTTCTTTTGCCCGCCCTCTATCGCGTTTTTCTATTGTAAGAAACGTAGTTCTGAGTCTGATGTTCATCACCCTGTGGTGTCTCATGAGTTTGGAAATGGTTTGCCTATAGAGAGTGCCTGGATTGGGACTAGGGATTACAGTTCGCAGCTTGTGGTTCCATCTGTGATGGAGTTTGTGAACAGATTTGAGGGAGGGATTGAAGGGATAATGATTAGGAACCATGATGAGGCTGTTAGAATGGGTTTGATGCTGGCTAATGCCTGGGGAACAAATCTCGGGTCACCTCCTGATATGTGTGTTGGGATGGTTATGATCGGTCTACCTTCAATACTCTGTGTTGAAAGTGATGAAGATTCTACTATGTTGCGGTCATATCTGCGGGTGCATTACTCAGTCGAGGTTCCTGTTTATTTTCTCGGATTGAGGGATGGCGAGGAAGGAGTGAAAGACGAAGAGAGTGGACTAATTACTGCGTATGTTCGGATTTCTCATCAGGTTTATAATAAACAAGAAGATTATGAGAGATTGAGAGACGCAATAACAGAGCTGGTCAAGGATCAGATGACTTGTAAAAACCTTTCCGCAGTGTAGTAATCAGGTATGTTTCAAATTCACAATCTTGCTTATCTTCTAAGAGTAGATTTCTAAACACAAGAGCTTCTTACCTTGTTGGTATTGTATCTAGTAAAATGGTGGACTGTAAAAGCAAACAACTTTAGATCTGTTTCCATGTTCTAGGTGATATTTGCTTGATTGTATATGAATCAAACCCATTAAGGGATTAAGCCATTGCATTCTTCTAATCAGAGATGTTGGTTTGGTGGCAGATAGATATATGTGGATAATCCACAAGAGCCTCATTCAGACTCTTTCATAGATCAAACACATGAATCCGGTGTAACAATAAGGCGTTGGAAGAGCCACGGGCAAAGATTCCGGATGTAACTTTATTAATGAGCTTGTGGAGGAGCGGCTTGCAATGGAAGAAGAAGAAGAAGCTAATAAATAACCTTGAGAGGCCCTTTCTTTTTATCAGTTTTTTTAAAACGTTTAACGGGCACTGTATGATGATTATTGCAAATAAAATGATGCCCCCCTTTATATTCCTCAAACATTCTTGCTTTCAAATATTGTTTCGTAAAATTCCAATAATTTTTCTTTAATTGAAACTTGTAATAACACATAATTTTTCTCTTCTTTTCGTTCGTTAGACATCTTAGTCTATTTATTCACCTACTTCAAAGTGCAATCTTCAAGTAAAGAGTCAAAAGTACGAAATTGATACAGATGAAACCTGTAGGGTCAAACCCAAATAGATGAGGAAACCTATGGGTATTTCTGGAGAATTTAAAACTCTTGAGATTTTAATCAGATAATGCCACGTGTAATCCATCGCGCAGTTATGACGGACACGCGTCATCCATCGGGCGGTTTCTCGGAGAGAAAGAGTCTTGTTGAATCCGGCGAGTTAAAAAAGATTCACCGGAACTTAACGCAAAGCGGTGTGATTGAGTTGTTTGCGGTGTGATTGAGTTGTTTGCGTAGAGGAGGAGGAAGAAGAAGAAGATGGCTGAAGATACAGCGAAACCAATTAGGTTACTAAATTTCGTCTCGGAGGACCAGGTTTTTTTTTTTTGTTTCTTGTCTCTGTCTCGATCGAAACCCTAGCTTTCTAAAATTCGATTAAAATTTTTTTTTTTTTAATCTTTCGTGATGCAGTTAGATGAATCGAAGAAAGAAGGAGGTGAAAGAGTTGAAGATGGAACATTCCAGAGAGACAGGGCTCTCTTCGAGGTTTTTTTCCCTTCATCCATCCTCCATTGTCGTTCTTCTTCTTCCTCACTTGTAAATGTGTTCTTTGACCTATATATCAATTCCAGATTTTGAAAGAGAACAAAGACAAGAAGGACGCTGAGTTTAATGAACGATTCAAGCATAGTGAGTCTCATTATTACTTTTGCGCACCCGTATTAGTATTAATTCTGTTGTTTTAAGCTGTGATTGGTTCTTCTTATGTTAAGAAGAACCTTTGTAGTGTGTAGTTTTACGAGATAATTTGGATTAGTCTTCCTTTCTGAAACTATACCTTACGCCTCGTTAAAGCCGTTCTTTCTATTTGGGATTATTCCAGGACCACCTAAAGCTCTGGATGAAGATGAGACTGAGTTTCTTGATAAACTGGAGATGGTGTGCAACTTCTTTTTTCATGGATAGCTAATTACTTTCTTGCCTGTTTAGTGAGAGTACTTAACTAGTTTATTGTAAATGGACTAAATATGGCTTGACCATTGTGGATATTGGTGTTAGTATTGTTAAGCTCTTGACTTGATGACTTAATCCTTGGGGTTATAACAGCCTCATTTGCACTTGTTTTTTTTTTTTTTGCTTATAGTCAAAGAGGGAATATGAACGGCAAATGGCAAATGAAGAAGAAGAGCAACTTCGTAGTTTCCAGGTAAGTTTCTTTTTGAATCTTGAATAACACACAATTAACAAAGTTAAAGATGCTAGATTAAGACTGTATTATGGTTCAATTTTTAGGCAGCGGTTGCAGCACGATCAGCTATCATTCACGAACTTAAGGATCCAGCACCGCCACCACCAGCTCCAACCACCAAGGTGAGTGTCTCTCATAATGGTTCAAATTGGAATGTTCGATAGAATTGTACAAGTGTTTCATTTGAGCATTTTGAATCACAAGATAATAATATATATCTTGATCTCTTTTACAGGAACAAAAACCAACCGGGAAAAGAAATCCTGCAACTCGTCCATTTAAGGCAATCGTAAAAGTCAAGCCAGTACTGAAGAAGGCTAAGGCGACTGAGAAAGAAGAGGAAGAGATCCCAGGGAATGAAAAAACAGCTAGCCAAATCGACCGGACTTCTTTAGATTCCGTAAAAGGCAATGTTACAGGTAAAACTACTGAACCTCTGCTAACAGGGTTAGGCTTAGTCTCATATAGTGATGAAAGTGAAGACGATGATTAACATTTTTGTATTACTGACACAAGAATCTGTAAACATTCTCAATGAATCCAAACATTGAAACTTTTTGGTTTCAAGTCTCATTCTTTCCTTTCTCCACTATGACTCTATTCTTAACCACCGCAATTACATCAGCATTCTTGTCGGTTAGGCAAAAGGGTTTAGTCAAATTGTATAATCTAAAACTCGTTGGGAATTTTTGTGAGATGATTATAATTTTGAGGAATTTCATTCGTGTGTCATGGAAGAACGAGATTGTTTCTAATAATTAATCTTTACTGACTTGACAAAATGCAAAGTTCATTTAATACAAATCTTATAAATCTTATAAGTTCATTCAATCTTTATAAGCATGGTTAATTATTTAAAAGAAAATATGTAAAATATAAAAGGAGTTTGTAGAAATATAGGTTACAAAAATACTTTTTTAAATGCTCTTTCGACTTGAAAAATTGATTATTAATGTTTTTCTTCTGTGGTTTAAATTTTTTTTTATTAGTATGAATTATTTTATGGATACAAAAATTGAAATGATATCCGATAGGCCCTTTTTTCAAGAAAAAACTATTTATAGTTTCTAATAACTAATCTTTACTGACTTGACAAAATGCAAAGTTCATTTAATACAAATCTTATAAGTTCATTCAATCTTTATAAGCATGGTTAATTATCTAAAAGAAAATATGTAAAATATAAAAGGAGTTTGTAGAAATATAGGTTACAAAAATACTTTTTTAAATGCTCTCTCGACTTGAAAAATGGATTATTAATGTTTTTCTTCTATGGTTTAAATTTTCTTTTATTAATATGAATTATTTTATGGATACAAAAAATGAAATGATAGCCGATAGGCCCTTTTTTCAAGAAAAAGCTATTTCTAGTTTCTTATAAATCTATTTTAAGCAAAGTTCATTTAATACAAATCTTATAAATCTTATAAGTTCATTCAATCTTTAGAAGCATGGTTAATTATTTAAAAGAAATTATGTAAAATATAAAAGGAGTTTGTAGAAATATAGGTTACAAAAATACTTTTTTAAATGCTCTCTCGACTTGAAAAATGGATTATTAATGTTTTTCTTCTGTTGTTTAAATTTTCTTTTATTAGTATGAATTATTTTATGGATACAAAAAATGAAATGATAGACGATAGGCCATTTTTTCAAGAAAAAGTTATTTCTAGTTACTTCAGTTGCTATTTTTTTTGTTTTACTTTCCCTATTTGAGTCTTTTTTTGTATTTCTTTTTATAGCAATTGAGATATCCATATTTGCTTTGAGATGTCCATATTTGCTTTGGTCATTTTGACTAAGCCTTTTTTTGTTTTTTTGCCAATTTTCATTCATTTTCCTTGTACTCCTGAGATTTGAAATTACACCTTGAACTAATGTTTGTTTGGGCTTGTCATATTGCTTAAAAGTTTATTTTTGGTTTGATATTAGGCATTTTCATTTTGACTAAGTTTGTTTGGCATTTATTTAAAAGTTTTATCGACTAAATTTTTTTTTTTTGCATTTTTGACGTTTTCTTATATGATATTTCTAGATTTTTTATAAAAATATTTTGATTTTACGGCCTGGTAAGCAAACAATCTCTTATGCGAAATAACTAATCCGCCCCGCTGCAACTATTCATACGCTCCAACTATTCATACTCTTAGTGACACTACACTCGTGTGTCCTTCTCTCTACGCTGCAACCATTCCCTCTACACTCGTGTGTCCCTCTCTCTCTACGCTACACATCCTATACACCTATACATACATCTATCTATACATTCACATCCTATTCATACATCTATCTATACATTCACATCCTATACATACATCTATACAAACATATTCACATCCTATACACACATCTATACAAACATATTCACATCCTATACATCTATACATACATCTATACATTCACATTTAAACACACACAACATACGGATGTATTCAAGGAAAAAAAAAATACAAATAGTGCTATGAATGTTGCTCTTGTCAACTTCACAAAGCAGAAGATTTACGCTGGACACGGTCCCTAAAGGCTTTGTTTCCTTCAACCCATCTGCAAAAATTAGTTAACGAAAATCAGTTTTCATCACAATCGTTTTCTCCGTTTGTCAATTCTACTAATCAAAACCCATTCTTCCTTTGTTTTCCGTTAAAAAAAAAAAAAGAACTTCATTCTATGTTTTCTTAGACACAACATATAATATCTAGCTATAAGAAACATAAATCAGATTATTAAAAACTTACAAGACACTTATATAGCCAAAAAAATCAGTTCATTAGACACACGCATATAGTTGAAGTCAAGACAACAATATTATGTAAAATGGATTTTAAAACAGAGCATTTTGTATTTGGTGTTCAACAAAAAAAACTAATAAGACACTTATATAGCCAACAAAATAAGTTCATTAGACACACACGTATAGTTGAAGTCAAGACAACAATATTATGTAAAATGGATTTTAAAACAGAGCATTTTTGTATTTGGTGTTCAACAAAACAACTCCATAAAAGATGAAGAAGAGGTAAACAATCTAACACAAGAAGTCAAGAACCACTTAAATGGTAAATAAACTAGAGGAATTAGACAAAGAGTATTTACCTTGTACGAGAACGTGGATGCTTTTCTTTGTTTCTCTTCCGGTGATGAGAAGTGTAGACGGAGAAATTCGAGTGAGAGCTCCTCAAGTGGTAAGAACAGAACTAAAAGGATTTAAAAACAGATTGTATTCGAAATTTGTAAAGAAGTTATTCAAGTTAGAGTAGGAGGTCTCAGATTTCAGGGCGAAGAAGGGGGAGTATTTATAGAGAGAGTCATAACGTTCATATTTCCCAATACAATATTTTATTTTCAATGTTACCGTTTTACAACGTTCTTATTTCCCAGTAAAATATTATATTTTCAAACGTTAGAAAATGTTACCGTTTCACAACGTTCATATTTTGCTATTGTGTTACTGTCACATGTCAAATCAAACGGAACGTTGGAACAATATGAGACGTCATTCTTTTACCGAGTCAAAAACTCTATAAGCTAGAGAGGCCCAAAGGTAAGGCCCATTATGTATGATATAAAGAAGAACGTCAAAATAATTTAATGAAAAAAATTTATTAATAATCTAACTATCCCAGTAAAATAATTTAACGACAAAAAAAGTAAAGCAAAATACTAGTATTAACAAAAAGTGTATTTATTCTATGATTTTTGGCGATTATTAATATTACAAGTACGATGGCCCGTGCTATGCACGGACGTAATATTTGATACTTAACTAAATATTAATAATTGAAATTTTTTACAAAAGCCTAAACATTTAAGAGAATTTGAGAAGAATACTTAAATTAAATTTCATGAAAAAACGTTTAAGAGAGGGAGAAAAAAAGAGACAGCTAATATAATTAGGTGGGATGTAGAGAATAAGTACACGTGTAGAAGTAAAAGTGTAAAACAATCACACTGAGAACTCTTCTTTTCGATAAGTTTGTTTTCTTCCGGCAAACTTCACTTTTGGACTTCTCTCATCTTAATATTACCCACGAATCTTGGCGAGTAAGAAAAGAAACAATTGTGTCTGCGATCGGAAACATGGTGGATGGTCTAGAGATTTCACACTTCGAACCAGATTCAACGGCTTGATACAAAAATGTTTGAGAACCTTAACGCTGTAGATCTTATGCATAATAATTCTTCTGTTTTGTTGTTACTTCCCAGGTATTCTCCAAGAGTTCTTATGTCTAACTTTGTTGCTGCCCAAAAAAACAAATACATAAAAGTAGAGATAGTGAGATATACAAAAGAGAAAGAGAGGTATCTGTTTGCAACAGAGAACAAAGAGATTTGAAAATTATTAAGTGTATATCAAGTAATCTACAAAAGAGATGTATAAAACAAAGGAAAGAAATAAGTTCATATGCTCCTTAAAGGAACCTATAAATGTTATTTTGTTTAAATAAGTCGTAGGAATGGGAAAGTGGTGTATTCAAGGCAAAATGTATGACATGTGCAAATGGCTTGATTTCTTCAAAAACTTAAACAATCAATAATAGACCACTTGATCAAATATGTGATCATGGATAAGTGAGAACAAAAGGAAAATTAATTGACAGTTTACCTTGAGTTGGTCACGATCTAACAATTTAGTAATCACGATTTGTTCCATTGAAGTGGTTCATATATTCTTCAACCGAAAATGTTTCCCACCAAACCATGTATTACAACATGATCAATACTACAAAATTGGAAAATTCACAACTTATAAATCAAAATGATATTGAAATTAAGACCCAGAACAGTATGTGCAAAACGAAAAGATATATAAATCTTGACATATTACAAATGTGATACCTCAAAAATGTATGTGGCGTGAAGGGTTTGATTTGAAAAAACCAGAATCACTCTGGTGCTTGTGTTATGTTCTCGTGTTTGACCATCTGTTTTCAGAATCACTCTGTTTTCTATCTCTTCTCACCCGTAATTGATGAGGAATTTGATACATCAGACATGACTATACCATCTAACATCTAGTAAATAAACTAATCAAAACAGCATGTTGAAGTGAAAGCATAGTTGAAGAATCACAGCAGCACATATTAATTTGAGGTAACATAATGCATTATCAAATTTCAAACTATTCCAACCATTCTTAAAAGTAAACTTTTTTGTTTTTGCCAGAAGGAATTTTGAAAAAGTTACCTTTCAGAGTTTTGCATGTTTTCTTCCCGTCAAGAGGATGCAGTGGAGTTGAAGAGTCTCCCTTTCATTGTATTGTTCTATTGTTATATCAAACATCTGTAAGTACCGAAAAAAACGCAAACAATTGATAAAGATATACTGTATATATAGCCAAAATACCTCTGTTAACTTTGGCTTAGACTTTTGCTCCGATCATCTTCTACACTCCATCTTCCTCGCCCCTATAACAAACAATACATAAATCAATTCTTTTTTAATCAAATCTCTTAAACATTGAAATTGTTGAGTGAAAAAGTGTTAAAGTACTCACTGTATAAACTAACCCAATTTTGAATTAGGGTTTTCAAACAGAGGAAGTAGAGGGTTTATTGGGATCGAATGAGAGATTTTTTTGATGTTTATGTGTCAAATCTGGTAAATAAAGGTTATATAGAAAGAGAGATCCTGAGCGAAGAAGAAGGATGAGGATCGTGGATTGTTTGTAAAACTGTCAAGAAGTTTTTTTAGTTTTTTTAGTTGATTTTATATTTGTTAATTTTTTAAATGTCTAAAAATCCATTTGGCAAATATTTATTGGTCAGATGACTTGTGATTTATAAGATAAAAGGATGTGTGGCTTGTTCATTTTCATTAAATGTACTTTTTTTTCTCACATGTACGGTGGTGGTGAATATATTTGAGATTTCTCTCATGCAAAAAATGATAGTGTCAGATAAAAAAAAAGTTAAAAGTTAAAACACATTAAAATCTTTTACAATTTATTCTGAATATTTTCATACCCAGCTTAGATAACAACAACCACTAATAAGATTGATCCTGGTCTTTTAAATTCAGCTGCTACAATAAATTATTAAATTCTTTGGAAAAAAACTATGATTAATACTTAGAATAGAAAGTATGAATGAACAAGTGGCCTATTTAAATTTGATGTCATCACAAAGTTGTGTATTCATGATGGTCCCTATCAATTTCCCTTAACATCTACTCAATGTTTGCTTGTAAGCATTGGGCGTGACGACAAGGGAACCTTCATGTCCAAACTGTATATATAATTCATGATTAGAAAATATTCCTGGTACAACGTTTTTATACCATGATAATCTATATCATACACCAATTTTAAGTGCATAAAGCAGTCAAAACATAAATGATACACAAGATTTAATGGATGTCCACAAATAATTTACAAAGAAAAAGTATTTCATTTTATTATAACCCTTGTCAAATGCCAGTTACATTCTAAGAGACATAACTTTTTACAAAACTTTTAAGTAAAAACAAAACAAATGGTTTACTTTTAACAACTTGATTGAACATAAATATCATCAATACGTGTGTACGTTCGCATATGAAATATTTATGTAACACGAAAATACCATAGAAAGAAACAAATGGGACACGCATGGGTAGTTTGTCCCATTCTCTTGTTTGTTGGACAATTTAATGAAGTTACGATCTCTTGAGGCCAATTACATTATTTCTATGTTTTTTTTATTACAAAATGATTTATTAAAAAATACTAATAAGAAACGTAGAATGTACTAGAAATAAACGAGGGTGTTAGTTGGATTCATCTAAAAATGTTTATGACATTTTGTACCAAACATTGGAAATATATGTTGTGTAACTTTCTTCACAATAAATTCTCGAAATTATTCAACTGATAGAGTTGTTACGCGTCGTATCTTTTGGACCATTTGATTTTCCCAACTTTATTGTGTTAATATGCATAATGTTTTGTCTCTAATATTCTTGCATTATTTTTGATTTATTTCCATGAAACAACATTTTTTTTCTAGAGAAAGCTTAGTGGAGATGCTTCAACCAAAAAAAAAACTTAATGATAATTTTAGCTTTTATATGACTCAGAACTTCTTTGCTTTCTAAGAAGAGTATATAGTTCCTTTATCCTTTTCATGAGTCAATGTAAAAATATTTATTTTATTAAACACAACTTCAATATTACAAAAAATATTCCAGCCTAAGAAATTTGTGGAGTAATTTTGAAGGCAATGTTTGTTTGGGGTATGGACGTATGGTAGTTTTTCTTTTCTTTTCTTTTTGGAGTATGGTTATTTTAATTCGCTTAGAAATGAGTATTTATTTTTGAGTAAATAGATAAATTAATTTTTATAAGTTGAGTATTACTCCATGCAATTCGATATTGTTTTGCACAAGAATATGAATGTACCGCAAAACTTCAACATTCTCAAGTCAATACAAGATGATCAATTAAGTTTTGTTCTTGAATTGTTTTATCCTTGGAAGATGAAGCTTTTTAATAAATGTGTCATCGGTAATTAACCAGCTTCTAACATCCTTTAATTAACTTGCGTTGAACTAGAAATCCAATGACTTGTTGTTCTTGACTAGATCAACCCTTAATTCTTTGTATTGGTCTCTTCAAACCTTCTTTTCCTCTCAGTAGTCTAACAAGTAGCAACAACCCCGTACTAAGTAGGGTAAGGAGTTGAAGTGTTGAACTATTTTTCCATTGCATTAATTAAGACTATGATCAAGATACAATTCAAAAAATTCTCTAAATTTTAATTTAAAAATCAATTATCCGATATGAAATTTGATCTTTTAGTCCAACACAACGTCATATAAACCATGTTCTTATTTTCTTTTCAAAATTTTAGCTTATTCTTCTATGTTTGTTTGTGTGCAATATACGAATATATGTTAAGGGGGTTATTGGATCCTTGATTTTAATGGATTTAGAAATCCAAGTTAAATCATGTGTTATTCAATCATTCATTTTAAAATCTTTATTAAAATTATGTGTTATTGGATCTATGAATTCTAAATCCTAATTAAAATCACCTCTTATTCATTATTAAAGATTTGAGTATGGATTTGATTTCATATTGGATTTGGATGGATTTGAAAATATATTTTACTTATAAAAATAGAGATTGAAATCCTTGGTCTCCACCTAGTTATTTGGGTGGATTTGGAAAAAAAAAAACTAACAATACGTAACAATAACAATACGTAACAATACTTGTAACAATTCATGCATGATCTCCATAATATGGTTGGTTTGCAAAGAGTGTTCATGCACGAACATAACAATACGTAAATGTCGGACATGATAAAGAATGAGAAATAATTCAACCTATAATATCGGACATAACAATACGTAATAGCAAACCAACCATATTAGAAGACAAAAAATCATGAAGCATCTAATAAAAATAATTCAACTTATAAAGAGAAAGCAGAAAGGGTGTTCCCCTAATAATAATTATCACTCCATCACATTACGCTTAATCCAACCATAACGCTCATCAGTGGACATGCTAACAAAGACTTCTTTCATTCCTAATTGGTGAACCACTTTGACTGCATCGTAACGAACGTTTTCTTCCAAATTAGGAACTTCTTTGATAGCTTCCCATACATTATTTCTTTTCTTCTCGACCTCTCTTTGTTCAGCTTCTCTTTGTTGTCTTGTTTCTCTTTCTTGTATTAGATCAAAGAGTTTATGAGTTACTGTTGTCAATGAATTCATCTCTGCATGGACATCTGGTGAACCTTCAGATTGACTTGATGGTTCACTTACATTGTTAGTATTGCTTCTATGCTTCTTTCTTAAAGGTAGTTTGTTTAGAGAGCCCCTTGCATTGCTGCATACAAAAGACAAAGGTGTTTCATGATCTTCCTCAACATCCATAGAAAAATCTTAAGTAGAACTTGTTTGCTTTGTTCCTGCAGTTCCACTTGTTTGAGCATCCGTACCATCACCTAATCCAATAGCATTTCCACTGGTTGCTACGTTGTCCTCAAATATGATTTTGAGATCGTCAAATTCTTCAAATGTTTCATTTTGGACTTTTTTGAAATTCGGATGCCCCTAAATAAAAAGAAAAATAATTTAGCATAATTACAAATTTCAAAATTTATTTGCTTATTATCTTAAAATTTTCACCATATATAAATCCAAATAATTAAAAAATTGATACAACCTTCCATATTCTTTTGAAGGTTGTATTAGAAAAACATAAGAAAAGCTAAAGTTTATATACTTTACCTTTACATAATTAGCCCACACCTCAGCTGAAGCCGTAAACCTTTTTGTACTTGGATCCCATCCAAACCCGGAACTGCAACGAAGAAGATCAAGACCACTATTGTATTTTCCCTTCAAGGTCTTCATTCTGTTTAGGTAGTGTTTATGAAGTTTGCCACCCCCATGTTTTTCATTAATAACATGCAATATTTTTCTTTCCACTGTAAACTTGCTAAATGCACCACTTGAATCACGCCAACCTGCAGCAACACCATCTACTAGTAATTCTATTAACGTTTTTGTTTCTTATGGAGTCCATGGAAGGTAAAGATTTTTTTCTCGATCTTCTTGTGATTCACTCATTGTTTTTTTTTGGGTTAAAGTTTTGTGCTACACCTGTGACACACAAAAAAACATAACTAGTATATCTTTTCTTGCAAGTAAATAACATAATAATTAAAAAGAATCAAGCAACAAATAGTCGAGACGTAAGTGAGCATGCAATACAAGAAAATTTAAAAGAATAAGTAATATAAAAACAAAAAAGTTAACAAAGACACTTACAAACTAAAAAGTTAAGAACTATATGGTCGAGACGTAGGTGCTCTAACTCTTTCTTATAATAATGAAGAAGTATTGATGGTGATCCAATAATATATAGTGTTTTTCTTTACCATATATTTCATATGAAAAATTGGTGATTTGACAAATATTTTTAGTTACAAAATTAGAAATATTACAATTCCTTGACTCACAAAAAAATTCGTAATATATCACCACTGAATCTTTGATTAAAAATTTGGAAATCTTACACTTTTTAACTTACATCGTAAAATACACTTTCTCTATGAATATTCGTATCTTTGAAAAATGTAAAAATGTACATAAACAAAAAATCCATAACTATATGAACAAACTGTTACTTTCTCACTACGGCACCGTTCATATCCTCGATTTCCTCGGGACGCTACACGAAGAAAGAGCACCATCCATAAAGTAATGCGTCTTTTCTAACTTATTAGTTTTCTGTTAATTATTCTTTCAACCTTCTCTTTTTTGTCACAGGTGTACATCAAACATGTATCAAGAAGTCCATGATGAAAGAGAAAAAGATGCATTACATGATGACGAATTAGATAGTGATATTATTTTCTTGGTGTTCTTGATTTTCATTCAAATGCTATATTTGAGAAAATGCCAACGACCTCGATTGCAATATTCTATTCAACGTGCAATCACAAGAGAAGGTGAAATATATATAGAAAATATGCAAAAGAAAAAGCCTTCGGATTTTAAACAGTTGTATCGAATGTATCACGAGACTTTTCTAAAGTTATGTGTTCATATCCGAGAGCATACAAATCTATGTGATACAAAATATATTAGTGTTGAAGAAATGGTTGCAACTTTTCTTCTTATAGTTGGCCAAAATTCAAGGTATTGTCGTACAAAAGACACTTTTCATAGGTCATCGTTTGCAACAAGTGTAAACTTTCACAAAGTTTTACGGGCTCTAAATCAAATTGCTCCAAGTTTAATGGCTAAGTCTGAGATTACAGTGCCTACAAAAATTAGAGAAAGTACAAGATTTTATCCGTATTTTAAGGTATATTTTCCATACAATTATGTTTTTGCTTTTTTCATTATCTTTCATAGAATATAACTTTATATATTTTTTTAGGATTGTGTTGGAGCTATTGATGGTACACATATCCTTGCAATGGTACCGACAAAAAAAGCGCCTTCTTTTCGTAACAGAAAAGGTGATATATCGCAAAATGTGTTGGCTGCTTGTAATTTTGATCTTGAATTCATATATGTGCTTAGTGGATGGGAAGGTTCAGCTCATGACTCAAAAGTATTAAATGATGCTTTGACAAGGAACACTAATCGACTACCAGTTCCAGAAGGTATGTACATGTCTTCCTATTGTAAATATGTTTTTTTAACATGACAAGTGGCTGTATATTATTATTATACTTCAGGAAAGTTTTATGTAGTAGATTGTGGATTTCCAAATCGTCGAAACTTTTTAGCTCCTTATCATGGTGTCAGATATCATCTACAAGAATTTTCTGGTCAAAATTCACAACCAGCGAATGCAAAAGAGTTGTTTAACCATCGTCATGCATCCCTAAGGAACGTGGTTGAAAGAATATTTGGTATTTTCAAATCTCGATTTGCAATCTTTAAGCACGCACCTCCTTTTCCTTATAAGACACAAACAGAAATTGTACTTGCATGTGTTGGTTTACATAATTTTCTGCGAAAGTATTGTCGAACGGATATTTTTCCAGAAGAAATCGAGAGTGCAGAAGAAGTTGTCGAAGAAATTAATGACGATGATAATGCTGAAGTACTTACAACCCAAGAACAACAAAGAGAATATGCGAATGAGTGGAGAGAGACAATAGCATCAAACATGTGGACTGATTCACTTGAGAATGCTACATGAGAGATTATTTTTATAAGTTTTATTTCTTTTTTAACTTTTGAATTCTATTCTCTAGAATTTTTAAATCCATTTTCTTTGACTTTCAAATCCACATTAATTAATTTTCAAATCCATATTATTTGATTTTAAAATCCATAGAATTCCATGTGGATTTCCAAATCTTATAAGGATTTCAAATCCATTAAAATCAAGGATCCAATAACCCCCTAAATTAAGTTGTAACAATAAACCTAAAATGCGGGGGAGAGTATTCACATCAAACGCTCCAAGCACCAACTCGCACGATTGGTGGCGTAACTCTCGATGAACCATTTTGTCTTTCCCACTAAAAGTAATAATTCATGTAGAATACATTGGAACATAGCTTATTACAATTTACAAAAATACGTATTAGAGCACTCCCATCGGTCATACCTTTGGGATGTGTCCAAGTTTTTTAATAATAAAAGTTAAAAAGTTTAAAGTTTTAATCGAAAATATATGTGATCCGTGTCTCTGCCCACATCATTTTAGATCTTCAGAGACACGGTAACGTGTCAAGAATTCATTGGTTTTTTCTCTTTTCTTCATTTTGCTCATCTCTCTCTCTCAATACGAACAGAACAAAACAAAACGACGAAAGCAATAATCGATTTATCAAAATCCAATCGAAGTTGTGATCGGTTTCGAGACAAAATGGATCTCTCCAAGTCGTCTTTTTCTTCTCTGATTCCGCTTACTTCTTCTTTGTTAGGTCAGAAATTTTTGGTGACACAATCGTCGCGCCGCAGCTTCGTCTCCAACCAGAGGTCGGATAAGATCCCATAGTGAGGCTCACTCAAAATTATGTATCCAATTTTGTAATTTTCAGAGGTTCTAGGATTAAATTGTTAACGAAGCTTCTTCTAATTCTCTATTGTTGTGCACATTGGAGATAATATTATTTGTTTCTGTTTTTTTTTTATCAACAGTCGAACAATAATTGTGTTTCGTTTTGCAGTTTTGTAGAAATTGTATGTGTTTGAAAGGTTTGAAGCTAAGTATAAGGTATATTGAGGTCTTTTTCTGTATAAGGTATATATAGGTCTGAAACTTGGCAATGTAAAGAAGAAACAATGAGCTCCAATGGTGGTGGCGACGACTATAGCACCAAAAGTGTTATAATACATTACCAACTATTTTGACCATTGCTTGGTGTTTATGTTGTTATAGACTAGGATGTCTGCCCGTGCGTTACCGCACGGGAAAGTGAAAACTTGAAATTATTAACATTGTTAATTTCACATTTCGAGTGAAATTTTTTTGGTAAATTTTTAACTGTATAATATAAAAGTCATAAATAATGACTAAGATGAATTTAACCAAATTAGTTAAATAAAATAATATATATATATATATAAATGAAAAATCGATTCAGTGACAATAAGAGAATAATGTTAAAGATGTATAAATCTAGGTTTACCGAATCATACTCAGATAATCAATTTTGAAAGATATTCACATACAATAACATTGAAATCATTATTCTATCGAAAGTTATAAAAAATAATAAGAGAATTAGGGAGAAAGAGGTCATAGCTGCAACTGCAACCAACCAAATTGACTAAAAAAATAAATCTATGAAAAATAGAAATCACAATTAATTACCTAAATTAATACTTGAAAGAGATGAGCAATACAATTAGATGGAAAACGACACCAAACAAAAGTTAGATGAATCAATAAATAAAACAATCCAATTTTTTTGACAAAGATGAGTGAATTAATGGTGATTAATAAATTGAAAGAAAATAATACTCAGAATTTTCAAATTTGGAGGTATTAAACAATAGTCAAGTAACAAAAACTCTTTTCAAGGTCCATGAAAAAAATATATATATATATATAATCAAAGAGGTGTGAAACAAAAATGTGTGAAAACTAACTAATGTGAACATTGAAAGCTGGGAGTACGACGAAGAAACACAATTGTTGGATCAAAATATTGCAACTTTTAAGATCATTAACAAATCTAAACAGTTAGATGAGATAATAAAAATAATCTCATCAGTTATATTTAAATTGACCCCTAAAAGTGAGTTTGCTATAATATATAAACATATAAATCTATGATTTTATTTATTAACTTGTAAGTATAAAAAATACTCAGAAAACAATAAATTCGAAACTTGTTTTTGTATTCTATAAAAGTTTATATATAATTAACAAAGAGGTGTACAATATAAAGGTGTAAAACATAGAAGGGAAAAAAAGTGAAAAACTAATAGGTGCGATTTTTTAAGATGGGGGTACGACGAAAAGATGCAACAATATGAAAATAAAGACTATGAAACAAAAAGATGCAAAAACTAAGAAGTAAAAACATTGAAATCAAGGGGTACAACGAAGAAACACAATTGTTGGATCAAAACAATGCAACTTTATATAAACAAAGAGGTGTAAAACAAAAATGTGTGAAAACTAACGGTGCCTACATGGAAAGTTGAGGGTGCGACAAAGAAACACAATTGTTGGATCGAGTCTTTGAAACTTTTGAGATCATTAACAAAGGGTGTGATCATTAATTGTTGGATCACTCCTGAGTTATCAAAAAAAAAAAAAAAAAACTCTTTTCAAAATCCATAAAAATCTGTATATATATAAACACAAAATGGTGTGAAAACAAAGAAGTGTGAAACAAAAAGGTGCGAAAACTAACAAGTGCAACCATTGAAAGCTAGCGGTACGACGAAGAAACGCAATTGTTAGATCAAAACATTGCAGCTTTATATAAACAAAGAGGTATAAAACAAAAGG
The DNA here is from genome assembly GCF_030686135.1 of Camelina sativa. Taxonomy (NCBI): domain Eukaryota; kingdom Viridiplantae; phylum Streptophyta; class Magnoliopsida; order Brassicales; family Brassicaceae; genus Camelina; species Camelina sativa. The sequence goes on along the minus strand of NC_141895.1, from coordinate 638,135 downwards.
GTGTGAAAACTAACGGGTGCCAACATAGAAAGCTGGAGGTGCAACGAAGAAACGCAATTGTTGGACCGAAACTTTACAACTTTTGAGACCATTAACAAAGGGTGAGATCTTTAATCATACTCAAAGAACAAAAACGCTTTTTAAAGTCCATAAAAATCTGCATATATATATAAAAAACAAAGAGTGTGAAAACAAAGAGGTGTGAAACAAAAAGGTGTGAAACAAAAAAGTGCTAAAACTAACAAGTGCAACCATTGAAAGCTAGGGGTACAACGAAGAAACACAATTGTTGGATCAAAACATTGCAACTTTATATAAACAAAGAGGTGTAAAACAAAAGGGTCTGAAAACTAACGGGTGCCAACATGGAAAGCTGGGGGTGCAACGAAGAAACACAATTGTTGGACAAAAACTTTGCAACTTTGAGATCATTAACAAAGGGTGAGATCATTAATAATACTCAAAGAACAAAAACTCTCTTCAAAGTCCATAAAAATCTGTATATATATAAAAACAAAGAGTGTGAAAACAAAGAGTGTGAAAACAAAGAAGTGTGAAACAAAAAGGTGTGAAAACTAACAAGTGCAACCATTGAAAGCTAGGAGTACGACGAATAAACACAATTGTTGGAACAAAACATTGCAACTTTATATAAATAAACAGGTGTAAAACAAAAGAGTGTGAAAACTAACGGTGTCAACATGTAAAGCTGGGGGGTGCAATGAAGAAACACAATTGTTGGACCGAAACATTGCAACTTTATATAAATAAACAGGTGTAAAACAAAAGGGTGTGAAAACTAACGGTGTCAACATTGAAAGCTGGGGGTGCAACAAAGAAACACAATTGTTGGACCGAAACATTGCAACTTTTGAGATCATTAACAAAGGGTTTAATAGGTGCGATTTTTAAAAGATGGGGGTACGACGAAGAAACATGATTATTGGAAGAAAAAAACTTGCAACTATTGGGATCATCAATAATTTTAAACCGTTAGATGAGATAATAGAAACAATCTCATCCGTTAGATTAAAGTTGACTCCAAAAATGGGTTTGCTATTATATATAGATTGGTGCTTGCTTTGCTCGCCATTGCTTGTGGAACTCGACGAGTGTCTTGGTTCCTTCTGCGGAGTTTTCTAGCTTATCTAGCAAACCCATGATTTTCTTCTTTCCTCTACTCGAAAGTTTATTGATTTTGTTGCTTACATACACCTTTTGGGCTATGAGGTTAATTTCATGCTTTCTGTGGTCTGTGGAATGGGTCTTTCTTAATTATCTCACTGGGCGTTTTGCTTTACTCTTATGTTTAACTGAGTTTAGTGGAGAAATATTCATAAAAGGCTATTATTGATGTTCATAAAATGCATTCATAAAAGGCTAGTTTTTGTTAATTCTTGTTTGATGTTCTTTTGTTAGGTTCTGAGTCAGCTGCTGGTGAAGAAACTGATGCTCTTGAGTCCCAAACTGCTGCCGTACTAATAACCGTGGCGATGGCATTTAACTTTGTGACAATCTTCTTGGCTTTGATGTTTGTTGTTTCCGTGTGTATGTGGCGTTTTCATTTGTGATTTGGTGATGATGATAGGTTTGCTTACGGCTGTTCATAAGGATTATTTTAGAGTTGTGAACTCGAGGGATTTGCTTTTTAACGATTGTGGTGACAAAGTTGCGCAGTTGCTACATGTAGAATTAGTTCCTTCGTACTCTCAGTACGATGCTCATCAACAAGTTTTGATTGTCAATACTCATTTGCTGTTTCCTCATGATTCAACTTTGTCTATAGTAAGACTGCAACAGGTAGAAAAATTTGTTATTATTAACTCTGTTTTCATTGTGTGATGATTTTTGTATCTTTATAACTAAACAAGATTTTGGTTTTGGGCAGGTTTATAAGATTCTTCAGTATGTAGTGTCACAGTCTCTAAAACACTGTGAATACATAATTGGAGTTTGGAATCAAGACACTCATATTTAGGGATGACTAATGGGAGGGTCAAAACTAAAAACAAAAAGATGAAGATCATAAATTTAGATTAATACTATTTTTAATATTATTAAAAGTTATAGACGCTAATTTGAGAATGTGCAATGGGTTTGCTCTTACTATCTGAAATCTTCGCGTTTTACAAAAACTAAAAATTAGCCTTAACACTAACAGTAGTATTTTATTACAGTGAAATTAGAGTTTTTATTTTCTTCCCTTTCTGACTTGAATAATACATTTAAGTAAGTATACTCTTTGTAATTATATGTTGACAAAAAATAAAATAATTATTATATGTTGACCGTCAGATTAAAATATAATATTATTTGATCAAAGAGATGCAGTCTACGGTAGTACGGTATGTCCCACAAACAGCTTAACAGAGCTCAAGATCACACCGTAGTAGTAGTAGACACCGTACCATAAAAATTCTCCTTTATTTTTTATAAATTAAATAAACGCTTTACTATTATTATCAATGATTAGCAAAAAATCTTATTATAGTATTACTCTCTCTGTTATTAAGAATCTTCCAACGCATTCCAACACAATTTATTCATTTTCGAACCCATCATTATTCTAATACACTTCTCCTCCTCTAATTAAAAAATCTGTCCCATTTTTTTTATTTCTTTGTTAATAAAGCTTTTGAGTAGATCAGTTTCTAAAAATATTAATGATTATATACTTAAAAAATATCATTTATTTGTTTACCACATATATAGTATTAGAAAAAATAGATATTACGATTGAATCTCATGCAAAATAAATACAGTTGTAATTTTGATAACCCGGTCCAATGCATCCACGCTCTGACTTCATCAAGTTCCGCTTAGTTTAAGCTTTTCGTCTTTGGAATTTTGGTTCGGTGCGGTTAAAGTTACCTGTTGTAGGCCACTGATGAAGCCATGATCGTTTTGATAGCTCAGCTGCAGATACGATTTCGGTTTCAGTAGCATCTCCTCCTTTACCATAAAGCAATGTTTGCTCTGATCGTTTCATTGAACAAAACCGGTTCTTGGCTCACCATCCCGGTTTGCTGTCTTAACCATACCAGCTGCAATGTCTTGATCTCAACTCCATCAAGAGTTATCTGACCAGAATCAGGGTCGTAAAATCTCTCCAACAACGCAGTCACAGTTGATTTCCCGCTTCCGCTCTCTCCAACCAATGCTAGATATTGTCTGAAACAGGGAAACGAAAACAAAATAAGAGAATTTTGAATTTAATTCAACAAACTGAACCGGAATTATATCAAACTAACTGATCTGGTTTTAGTTCTTCTATATCATTATCAAGAACTCTACGTCAACAAAATTCAAAAGTACACCTTTCTTCAGCAAAGGAAACGTAGGAACGTGTTATGGAACACCCCACCAATAATCCACCTGATTAAAACCCTAATTTCGAGCTACCGGAGAAGGGATAGTAAGAGACAAGTGCTTTTAGCCAATGCCTCTTGTAGTATGACTCTAGTCCATGTATAAACAACCGGAATATTATCGACTAAGGACAGGTCTAACCAACACGACAGATGGGATTGGTTCACATGGTTGACTTGATCAAACCGGAAATTGCTAATGGCTTAAGAGTTTGCTACGGTATGGAGGCTCGCTTTCGTTAACATACCCTTCTCATAGTATTAAAATAATATTTGCCACAATTAGCAAATCTATCTAGACAAACAATAGCAATGCAAAATGTTTATAATATTTTTTCTCAGATGAACATTTGTCAAAACCAGTACATGTTTACATATAATTTGGAATAATCTTTGGTTTGTCTAATTTTTGTAGTTATAAAAAATCATAAAAGTGTAAAAATAGAAAATTTGTGCAAATGATTCTGGTTATCTATATTTTTTTTTTGTATCAATTTTTTTTAGAATGAATGACAAGTACATATATATAGAAAAAATACATCAAATTGGTATAAAGAAAATTTGTGATTTAGAACCAAAAAAATAATTTAAATGAAACAAACTTTGTTGTTTCTCTTTTGCAGGTGAAACAAAAGGAATCTTATACAAACTTCATGTCAACACGTCTAGAACCTTATCTTATGTATATAGTAGCACAAAAAGAGCCTTGAACCCCGTAGACAATGTCGTATCGTTACCTTTACATTATCACATACTGTTTTATTCTTTACTTCTTTTTTTCCCGTTTTTGTTTTCTTACAATCCTAGCTGGACGGGCACGTTGGCTTCTTGGATCCAATTAGCAGGACCAATCCAGTTAGCCACGGTGTAGGGCTCAACCTCAGCCGCATTCTTAGCGATCTTAATCCAAGGAAGCCTCTGACTAGGGTTAGCTCCCGGTCCACGGTTGTTGAACTCAATGTATTTAGCAGTCAAGTGGTTTTGTTCTCCTTTCCATTCGGTCCATCCTACTGGTTGGATCAAATCACCCATCTCAGTTCCAATAATCACAGTCGTGGCAAATTTCTTCCAGGGCCGTCCTAGGTAAGACTTGATGGTTAGCTTCTCAGCTTCGAGCTCCTTGTCAGGCATGATACGGCAGTTGTGGAGAACGATACCGATCTTAACCGCTGCACCCTTTTCATTACCGTCGGCTGTAACGTAGTTGGATTGTCCGGGCGTTCCCTTTCGGACGAGGATTAGAGAGTTTTGGATCACAGTTGCGGATTTTCCGAAGATGAAATCCACTGTACCGGACACAACAATGTTCCTGTAGAACTGACGTCCGTTGTTGACGTAGAGTGTGTCTTGGTAAGCGTCAAATCTACAGTTGAATATGACCGCACGGTCTCCATTCACACGGAGTGCGACCGCTTGGTGTCCCAATGGACCGGCTGTGTTCTTAAACCCGATCCATTTTGCCATGAATCCCTCAGATTCAACCTCTGCATGTTGTACATATTAAAATGTTAGTACGTAAAAATGGCTCAATGTAACCATGCAAATAAAAAAATAAGGGTTTGGGGACTTACGAACGGTGGCACTGAGTGAAGTAGTCATTCCTGGGTTAAGCTTAACACTTTTGTTGTTGGTAATGATGGTTTTTGTAGCACCATCACCGAACATGAAAATGTTGTTCTTCTTCTTAGGGATCCTGACCATTTCATTGTAGGTACCAGCCTTGATATGGATAATGCACCTTCCAGGGTTTTTGTCAGGGCAAGCATTAACCGCCTCAGAAATGGTCTTGAACTGTCCACTTCCATCCTGGGCCACTACGTGAGTTGCCTTGATCTTACCGCCACCACCACCGCCTTCACCGATACCATCATCACCAGCTGCACCGCCGGCTGGAGCACCGCGTCCGGCATTAGCCATAAGCTTCCTGTCTTTATCAGCAAACCAATTGGGTAGTCCCTTTTCGTCGGTGTCCTCAAGAAGGCGACGTGCAGGGGCGGCTCCGGCTCCGGCTCCGGCTCCGGCTCCGGCTCCGGCTCCGATCCCTCCAACAGTTACATTCTTCATATCGTCGAGTTTGACACCCATTTGGGACATCGCGGTAACAACAGAATGGAAGATATCGATAGCGTTACTGGTCAATACCTTGGAGTTAGCGATTCCTTCACCCATGATCTTCTTTAGCTCAGCTTCCTCGATGTCGTCAAGACAATCAGTTTGGTAGTTGAAAACTCCGGTTAACCACTGTTTAAGCTGGTCAATCTTAGATCCACTCTGCTGTAGATCTTCACCCATTTCTTCAACAATGGTCTCAAGATCCTCAAGAGCGTACATCAATACTCTCTTGCAGTAATCAAGAACGGCTTTGTTCGTCGGGCTGATGTTGGCCCCCATGCCTCCTTCGGTAGAATCCGTGAAGTTTGAAGACTTGGTGATAGCCTCTTTAGTAGCCATCATGAAGGCTTTGATGAGCTTACTTGGATCATCACTTTTGACAGGCTCTAGTGTTTTTGCGCAAGAGCCTTGGTCTGTGGTTGACTGACAAATTGTCTGAACAGCTTTCTGATGGGAGTTTATGGGACCGTTGGAGTCGCCATTGCTGCCGCCTTTATTAACAAACGTGACAACTCCTATGGCAACACCCACCACCAGAAGGATGGATGCCACAGAGACCACAACTTTTCCAACCGCCATTTTTCAATATTTTTTTTTGGTTTTTATATATTTCTCCCTTTTTTTGTTTTGATTTTTTTTCCTTTTTTTTTGTAATTTTTTGTTTCTCTCCCTCCGGTTTTATTAAGGAGGTAACTAGGAGAGGGAGGAGATTGTTTTGTTACTAAAACAGATCCCGGTGGTTTATTAATGAGGCTGGTGGAAATTGTTGTGCATTGTGGAGACATTCTTATAGGATTTGTAGTTTCTAAAATTAGAGGGCCGGGGTTTGCATGGAGGGAGAGATTTAAGGTCTTGAATGGCTGAAAATTTTCTGGTAAAATATTGGCTATGAGATTGAAAATTGGTGACCACAAGATGATTTGATTGTGTCCTGATCAAGAGTTCATTTACTATAAATAATTCAAGAAGGAAAATTAATAACTGTGTGGCAGTAACTTGTTTATTTACATCCTCTAATTTTAATCTTGTGAATTTATTTTTGGACTACTCATTCCTAAGTTTAGTGATCTATCCGAAACTAAAATTTCCGAAAACTTCTTGTCGATAGTTTGCTCTCATCCTTTAAAGTTTTAAACTAAATGGACACTATTATACTGCTAGTAAAAGACTATGATATATTGATATATAGTCTATGACGGTATATATCAACGCATGAATGGTATATTATTTTGGTGACCACAAGTTGTATACTTTTCTTTAGTCCTTACTTCTTACAACGAAAGGATTGTGGGGGTTTTGACTTAAATTTTCTTAAAGATTCGAAATGAGAGTTGTACAAGTGATGAAGTGAAAATCGAAATCATAATTGTAGAAAATTCTCAATTTTACGAAATATGATTCAACCTCTTCCTATGAATAGACTTTGTCAACCATAATAAGAGCTATTGTATGTGGTTAACTGTCACTATACTTGCATTTTGTTAATGAGTTACCAATCAGATCCAATCTATAATTAATAGAAGGAGCAAGCGAGAACACATTTGTAAATGACTTTGTCGTGATTCTCTTCCTAGCTCGTAATGTACATGGAGGCAAATTAATGTGTATATATATAAAACGATATAGATGTTAATAATACAGTTAGCCCTTTTATAGTTACCAGATATATATACGGTGGTTATTTAACAGCCGGTTAATCGTTAACAACGGTAAACCACTTTAATACACGATGGACATCCGTAAACCCTTGGGTTCCTCCGCAAGGTTCGTCCACGGAGGGTGAGTCAGGGCCTAAGATCAGGCTGAAAGGTGTAGTCGATGGACAACAGGTGATTGCGTAATGGAAACGTTTTTCTTCTAATGAGCTATGATGATGTTGTGCATGCCAGCATCGAATGACATTCTCAGTTACTACAACCTTTTAACCGATTTGAAGACAAACTATTTAGATACTTTTTTTGTTTGTGGACGACGTTATGTCATTATTTATAAAATTGAAGATATTTTAGTTACTATGTCGAATAAATAATATAATATAGACAAAAAAAAATGCACAATTCGTTAATATAATATATCCTTTCCAATCATCACCAAATCCGTCCGTACATGTAATAAACCTATAAAACATACATCACAAATAACGCATAAAATAAATCATACGTGACAGAACCAGCCATCTATGACTCCCATTCGCGATCGCTCTAGGTTATAATTAATTATTACATCGAATCCCTTAAATCAGTAATAATAATCAGACAACGGTGGTGGTCGGGGCGAAGTGTCGTTCTCGTTAAGCTTCACCTTAATACCAAAAGTCTTGAAAATAGTATTCAAATTATTAAAGACATCAAAGGAATCACTAGATAGCTTCTTCCCAGCTCCAATCCCAGTCTCCACTTCCTTGAGCAAATTCTTGTCTTCAATATCATCCAAACAAGTCGAATGATACCCCATGATTGACATCAACTCCTTCTTACAAGTAAAATAGTTATAAGCCAACGTCGTTACGTTTTTTCCCGTAGCTTTCCAAAAATCAGCGAAATCTTCCAAGGCGTAATTCAAGTTTTTCTCGCAGCTGTTGATCACAGTCGTGGCGATCACGCTTGATTTGTGTTTTGGTTTGCTCTCGGTGAGGAAAGTGACACTTCGCTTCACTGCCTTCTCAGCAGCAACGGCTAACGCTCGGATCAATTCGATGGGGTCATCGGTAGGAACGTGCTTGAGGGTTTTGCAGCAAAGACTCATGTCAGTTTGGATAACGGATCATATTCCCGCGACTGCTTTTGCGTGAGGTGTGAAAAGGTAGTTGTTAGTGGGTTTGACGGATGCAGCGGTTGCGGTTGCGGTGAGGGATAAAAAGAGAAAGACAAGTTTGATTATTGGAGTGTTCATGATGATGATGATTGGTATGAAAGGAGAAAGGGATCGGAAAGGAGAGCGAGCGGATTGATCGGAGGGAGAAAGAGAGGTTTGATATAGAGAATTATGCATGTTTTCTTTTGTATATTTATAGTTCCTCTATATTTGGCAGTTAATTAGGAATTTCTAGTAATTTTTACATATGGTAGCGAGTGAATTGCGCGTTAGATTTAGGGTTAAAACGGTTATGCAATTAATATATTTTTGCTATATATATATATATATATATATTTAATGCAAATATGGATTAAATTGTAATAGTTTGCATAAACAAAAAATAAATTATATAATATTACAAATTTTTAGGTTTAGAAAATGATACTCAGAATTTTTTTAAACAGTTCCTAAATTATCAATATGT